>NC_133769.1:316712674-316755207 GCF_003597395.2 Chelonoidis abingdonii | reverse complement strand
CCTGAAGGGAGGTTCCAAAGAGGATGGAGCTAGGTTGTTCTCAGTGATGGCAGATGACAGAATAAGAAGCAATGGTCTCAAGTTGCAATGGGGAAGGTCTAGGTTGGATAATAGCAAACACTATTTCACTAGGAGGGTGGTAAAGCACTGGAATGGGTTACCTAGGGAAGTGGTGGAATCTCTATCCCTAGAGATTTTTAAGGCCCAGCTTGACAAAGCCTTGGCTGGGATGATTTAGTTGGTATTGGTCCTGCTTTGAGCAGGGGGTTGGTCTAGATGACCTCCTGAGGTCTCTTCCAACCCTAATATTCTATGATTCTATGAGAGGGCTGAAGAATACAAAACCCCCCAAAACTGCTAGCCAATTCTCTCAATGTTCTTATTTCAGCTGTACCGACCCTCCTAAACCTTGGAGCCAGGGTGATCTATTCCCCTACACTTTAAATGGCACTCCGCAGCCCCTGCCCACCCAAAGACCTTTGGAAAATGGAAGATATTGGATAGGCCTGATTTTTGAGTGAGTACCTGCAACTCCCATCAAAGTTAAAGGGAGATGCAGCTGCTCCTCACCTCTGGAAAAAAATCGGACTCTGAAGTTAACATTTGTACTTTTGGTTTTCATTCTTCTCTGGTTAACCTTTTTCCAGGAATTACCCACCCTGTGATGGGTTTAATATACATGGCCATCTAAGCTACCATGATTTATAAGAAGGAAATGATGTGGCTTTGTTAAGAACTGCTAAAGAGTTTTTAAGGGAAATAAATCCCTGTACTGAAAATAATAGAAAAGTGAACAAAATAGACAGTATACAGATGTCTCAAGCTACAGGGAGTTTACAGAACAAAAATTATTTATAAAGAAATATTAATAGAACTCTGTGTGTGTGTGTATATATAAATATATATATATAGAGAGAGAGAGAGAGTGTGCAAATGGCAAAATGAAGGGCTAGGATAACTACAAGTAACTACTTAAAGAGTGTAAATTGGGATTTAGAGTTGTCTAAAGGGATATACTGTAGCTAGGAGTAACAGGATAAAATTAAGGAAAGAAAAAAATTATTTAGAATATCAGGTAAAAAATCTTAATAGTAAGAATCTACTCCACTGTGGAAGTTATGGAGATTTCATCAGCTGTTTTATCAGTTGTGTATCTTCTATTCAAGATGGCAGTATATCACAAAATAATTTTGATGAGAACATACTGCAATTTTATAAGAGGATTATGATCACACTTGTATCGAACAAGAAGAGGAGAAAATGGATTATAATGTAAAATTTATTCAACACAAATCATATACCAAAAATACCATTTTGTATACATTTTCAAGTTAACATTAGTAAAAAAGGCTTTATTTCAAAAGTGTATCTTTATACACTGATTCTCTAAAGTTACCCCTAGATTTGCAAAGTTGTGTTTTTTTAGATTGTCAGACTTCTTTTTAACTGGACACAATCAACTCCACATTTCAGAAAACAAATGACATAGCTTCAAATACTACAGTTGCTGCTCAGTTTCCCAGACAAATTTTGTGATTAAGAATTTTTTTCCTCCCTTGTTGTTGTGTGAAAGCCACAGAAAGAAATGGGGAAAATGGCTCACTATATAGTGATAACGGTGACCCTGATTATGCTCTCAAATGTATACAGTGAACAAACAGAAAAAAATGAATTTCTTTCTCTAGCCTTTCAGTTATAAAATAGGTGTTACTTGTCACAGTAGTAGGTGTGACATTCTCTAGGTACAATCTAGACTGTTAAACAGCTGAGTCCCCTTTCTCTTTAGTCTAGGGTGCCTTTTACACTGCTTGGTTCTGCTCATATGCAGACTTCAGCATGTAACTTGATCCAAGCTACACAGTATTAAATTCTACTAGAGAGCCACTCATGAATTACATCTGGGGCAACACCAGCAAATTATTAGTTCTAGCCTTGTTGCCCAAAAATGTACATCTTGTATTGCTCAGTACCCTCTTGAACAGTATGAGCTCATAGAAAGTCTGTCATTTCATCAAAGGAAAATGTGTATGTATCAGCTTTTAAGTGATTATAAGTAATAAGGTGTAAAAGTAAAAATTGGTTACAAAGAAAATAAAAGATAAACATGAAATCTAATACCTAACTTACCAAGCTGAGTATACTTAAAAACAAAGAGGTCTGTATCACCATAAGCTGCAGTAAATTCCACAGGCTGGGCCTCCTTCCAGCTTGGGACCCCTCCCATAATTCAAAGTCCTTCAGGTGTTCGCTGATGTCATGAGCAGAGAGATGGGAGGAGGAGAGGTGAAGGCCACAGTTTCTCATTTTTATACTCTTCTCCCCTCTTTGAGGATTACCCTAGCTTGGATGGAGGTGACAAGCAATATCTTGTGTAAATGAGGTTTAGATCATCCCTGTGATGAAATGTATATTTCTTGTTTACCCCTTCTTCCCTGCTGGGTGTTGGTCTGTCCTTTGTTGTCTCTGAGGAACTAATCTATGGGCATTCTCCAGAATTATCACATACTTTAGTAACATCATACAGTAAAATCCCATAGCTTTACACAGTGTTGTTGCACACATTTTGACAGGACAATTATGTTCAGGAGATTGTGAGTTTTCAAATGATACCTCATAAGGCATACTTTGTACAAAATACACCAAACCTTATTAAAGTGGTGAATGTGGAGTACAGGGTGTCACAAGAAACTATTTTTTCAGACAGAAATGTGATTTTTAAATTGAGATTGTTCCTTTAAGTTTCAGATAAAACAGGTGACTATCACACTAATTTAAACTGTATATTAGATATAAATATAGTAACTCTTCACTTAACATCTTCCCACTTCCCATGGTTTCGAAGTTACGTTGCTGCTCCATTAGGGAACATACTCGTTTAAAGTTGTTCAATGCTCCCTTATAACATCATTTGGCTGACTGTACAAGGGAGCATTGCACAAGTTCCTCTTCTCCTCCTCCTCCCCCTCCCTCCCAGCACTTCCCCCACTACCAAACAGCTATTTGGCGGCGCTTAGGACTTTCTCGGAGGGAGGGGCCCTGGGGCCCTGGCCTGCAGCTCTAAAGTCCCTTTCAGAATGCGGCCCTGCAAGCACGGGCTGGAAGACTCAGGAAGAGCAGGGGCAGCCGCACAGCCAGCAGCCGGAGAGAAACAGCGCTTTCTCCTTCAAAGCTGGCCAGAGAGAAGCGTCGCTTTGAAGGGGAAAGCCACTTCTGGCAGCTGGCTGCGCGGCTGTCCCTACTCCTCCTGAATCCTCCAGCCCATGGAGGAGCAGGAGCAGCCACGCAGCCAGCGGCTGGAAAGAAGCAGCGCTATCCCCTTCAAAGCCAGCTGGAGAGAAGCGGCGCTTTGAAGGGGAAAGCCACTTCTGACAGCTGGCTATGTGGCTGCCCCTGCTCCTCCTGAGTCCTCCGGGCTGTGCTCGCAGGGCCGCATTCCGAAAGGGGCTTTAGAGCTGCAGGCCAGGGCCCCGTGGCCCCCATAGCCCAGGGCCCTGCAGCCCCTAAAGCCCCTGTGTTCGGATGGCCCTGCCAGCGGGGGCGGGGGGGCAGTGGCCATGGGGGCAGTGCTACACCGCGCAGAGCCACTTGCACGCCCCCTGCACCAAACAGGAGCTGCCCCAGGTAAGTGCTCTGCACCTCCTGCCTGTCCCAGCCCTGAGCCTCCTACCACATCCCCACCCTGAGCATTCTCCTGCACCCTAACTCCCTCCCAGACCGTGCACCCCCAGTCCTGAGCCCCAGGGATAAGCCAGGGGCACCTCCCCACCACAGAACAGTACAATATATAATTCCTTTTGTCTGCCCCCCCAAAATTTCCTTGGAACCTAATCACCCTCATTTACATTAAATCTTATGGGAAAATTGGATTTGTTTAATATTGTTTCACTTGCATTTTTTCAGGAACATAACTACAACGTTAAGTGAGGAGTTACTGTATGCCTACTATGTAAAAAAGCTGAGAGGCCAAAAAGGACTACATCTGTTTCACTGATGATCTCAAGGTAACCCCTTCCTCAGATGTATATGTTGTGATATCAGCATTTGGAGTTTGTTGCACAGAAATCAGCTAGTGTACGCATTCCCTATAGGCATAGTTTGACTTCTATATTTGAGGGATTAGGAGAGCTAAATACTATTAATAATAGGTATACGTCTAACTTCCGATTTACCGATTGTTAGTAGTACTAAAATTACACTGTAGTTGAAATCAAATATAGTTTAAGTTCATTATTTAATCACCATTTTTTATTTCAGCTTAATTATTTGACAACTTTACCTGCTACTACTTAAAAATCAATGTTAGCAGAAAAACAAATTCTTGAATAAACAGAACTGAACACTTTCATGTAACTATGAATCATGTCTCTGGTTTTAGAGCTATATAAACATTGTATTAATATAGAAATACTGTATTTACCTTTTAGAGCTACATAAACAGTGTCTTAATATAGAAATACTGTGTTTACCTTAATGCAGATGCAATCGTCTTTCCCTTCTGTTAGTGTAAATGTCTACAATATTCTCTGGAATCAGCTTTGCAGTTAAATCAGCTTCTGTGTGAAGAAGAGCCAGTGAAGAACATCTTTCTTCACCTATGGTTGAACACAACCAGTTTCTAATCCGTCTCACTGCAGACAAGATTTGTTCTGATGTGGCCATCCTGACTGGCAATTTGAGAGCTAACAATGAGTTTGTAATAGTTTTGGTACATAATCTGAGACATTTCTTCTTGAACTCTTTGAAAGGTAACAGGAGATTCCGTACTGGTAAAAATGTCCATTTCTCCAGCTGCAAGGTGAAGATTTATGTTGAGTAGGTCTGCATATTTCTGCATGAGTGGATGAATGCCATTTTTGTCACAACTTAAGAGTGAGCCACATGCTTCAGCAATTTCCATTGATTCTTTTGAGAATCGTCTCTCTAACTCTGCAATTATGCCATTCAAACCAGGAAGGTTCTGCTGATGCCACCTGTTTTTTTTTTCAGATGCAGTTACCATCTTGGGCATTTCAGATACATTTGTTGCCTCTTCTACACACTCTCTTTGACTCAAAGTTATTGGAACAATGAAGTCTGTAAGAGCTGCCGAGGCTTTTATTAGTTTTTTCTTTTTGGTGAGTGAAGTGTGTCTTCATCTGGTACTGCAACGTTATGGTCTTGACAGAATTCTGTAAATTCTTTCCACATATTTTTCCAGCCTTCTTCACTTCTGCATTTCTCAAAGTACACTTTCATTTTCTCTATGATAGGGAAGCTTTTGAAAGTGTGGTATCGATGCCCTGAAGTCTTTTGTGAGCAACATGAACAACTTTCATAAAATATTGACAAATCAAGCATGCAATGAATGAAACTCTAGTTATGTGATGATAAAGGCCATTTGCCTCTACAGACCACTTTTTGCCTTGTTCACTCAGATCTTTTAGACACTGCATGATGGCAGTGTATTGCGTTTTTACTACAAGCACACTTCCCCACTTACATGCCCAATGCATATCAGTGGGCTGCTCAATCTCTTGTTGCTTGAGACCCAAAGTTGTCTGCATGTCAAGAAACATCTGATGATTGGTTGGTTCCACAAAGACTGAATACAATTTCTCAAGTACAGTTAGAAAGCCCACAGCACTACAATTTACTTTACAGCACTCCATGAGGACACGGTGGAATTTGTGTGCCATGCAATATACATACACTGCAAACAGATGGTCTTTTTTCATTCACTGCTGAACCCCAGCAGTGTGTCCTGACATCACAGAAGCACCATCATAAGATTGAGCAACTATCAGCACATTCTGCAATCCACTTCAAAGCTGTCTTTATGGCAGTATAAATGCCATTTGCATTTCAGGAAGAAAAGCAAATTGATGAAGCACAGGAGCCTCTCTTTAATCTCTAGGTTTTCTGAGTATCTGATACAAACTGGAAGCTGCTCTGTCTTAAATGACCTGGCCTCACCCACAGTTACAGAAAAATAAATAAATAAGGGTCTTTTTCACTGCCTGTACAGTTTTTATTTGCAAACCAAATCTGTACACATCTGCAGTACTTTATTTTGAAATTCAGGGCTTGTGTAATTAAAATAACTTGCCTGCAGTTTCTTGAAAGTTTCATCATACTTTGAAAAGAAATCATAACATTCATGGAAATTCTCTTTCAATTTAGATTCCTTTCCCTGATCGTGCCTTTGAAATGGTAAACCAAATTTTGAAAGTAATTTGACAATATCACAAACCTTAGTAAGGTAATCCCAGTTTCTCTCATTGGTACTTTTATGACTTGCCGAAAGCTTCACTGCTACTGATCCAGTTTCTTTGCTGTTTGAAGGATTGCCACTTTTCCATACATTTCACATGAACCTTGGAAACAATATGTTTAGACAATTTTTCAGAGACTGTCATACAATCCCCCACACCATTTTTGATTAAGGTATCATCCATATAGGCTGTTTCAGAATGGAAGTGATCGCAGGAAAAGCAGAATACAGCATCAACAGAATATTCAACCCAAGGAAATTTGTTGTAATGGAAAACTGGAAAAGAATGACTGTGTTTCCCAAACACTCTCCTTGGAAAATCAGGCAGATGTCGTTGATTAGGCCCATTGCTTTTTTCTCCAAGATCTGTAGGAAAAGTTACGCTTCTCACATCATACTTCAGCTGTATCTATGCTGAGAGAATCTGTACTCACTGCATGCACACATTCGAGATCCTTTTGGTCTACTTGCAATGATAAGGTGTCCAGACCCTGTAAGGATACAGCCTTTTCCTGTAGCCATATTGTAAGGCCTAAGGCCTTTGTCTTCACCCATATTGAGAGCTAAGAAGCAGGAAGTCACATCCTCACAATCCATCTAAACTACATGAAAGCAATGTAATATCAGGCTGTTAAGAAGGCAATCCTGTACTAATAGCACCCCACTATCACCAGATAAAGAAACAAATCTTAAGATGGTTAAAGAAAACTTACTAGTCTGATAGCATTCTGTCTGGGAAGAAATCATTTAACAATAGTTCTGGTTGTGAAATCCTCATTTCTTTATTGTTTTATCTTTATGGTCCCCACTTCTCTATTGTTTGTCTATATGATCTCTGTCTGGTTCTTTGTTTCTGACTGTTACATAATTAATTTTGCTACGTGTGTATTAATTACAGTGATGGGATCATTAGGTTAAAGAATTTTATTACAATATGTTAGGACTGGTTAGTAAAATTTTAGTAAAATGATTGGTTAAGGTGCAGCTAAGCAGGACTCAAGTTTCACTATATAAACTGGGGTCAAAAAGGAAGTTCTTTGGAACCAACTCCAGGACACAGCCCAAAGATCAGAGTTGCCAGACCGCAAGACTCAGCCAATGACACCAGGCAGAAACTAGAGTCCCCCCCATATGACCTGATCCTGACTGGCCATCAAGAAAAGTTCATGTCTTATCGGGAGATGTACTTATTGCATGGGTAGCGTGTGTATTGTTTTAGTGATTGTTAATAGATAGATGGTAAGTAGGATATCACGGATAAAAGACCCTGTAAATCCACAAAAGATTAAGCTCTGAGTCCACAGTGAATGGGTGTTTGCTCTGAGTCCATAGGGAATGGATGTTTACCTCGAGCCTGGAGTACAGCCTGGAACCCGGAGCCCACAGAGGGGTAAAGTTAAGTGCCTTTCACCTGGAGCCCGAGGAACTGGGAAAGAGTGGAGGTGTCCAAATTTACCAGGTTATGCCTTGTGCCCTAGGAACTAGGTAGAGGTGGAAGCCCTGAGCCCTAGGAACTAGGTAGAGATGGTATGTCCTAAAGTGACAGAGAATTTGTGCGGGTAACAACCTGAGGCAGGCAGTGTCTAGGCCCGGTCTGGAGGTGTTGTAAAATCCTGCAGTGAATTAGCCACCTACGGTTCAAGAGTCACTGTCAGAAAAAAATTCCGAATGTCCATTTTAACTTGTCTTAGTTTTAGATAGGTCCATTAATTTATTTTATTCTAAATTAAAACTTTAAAAGGTTAATTTCAACATTTTATATTTGTGTTTACTGAATAAGTTGAACTAAGATGTTCAACTCTCACTCAGAAGTAATTGCTCCCTTTGTGATCCATGACTGTTGTTTGTATATTGTATAAAAATACCACGCTTGGCTATGTGGTGTGGTGTGCTATGTGAGACAGGAAGCACCTAACGGAAAATTCAATGTTTCATCAGTGCCTTTTACATGCAACTCTTGCCAGAGTGTCACTTTGATGTGATTCTTTTTTTCCCTCCCCAAACTCCAGCTATGCTTCAGCTGGTTGTGTGCACGCTTCATTTATACATCTGTCTTTCTGTCACTGAATGTTGGTTCTTCCCAAACTTCAGAGCACAGGCAATGCTGTATTTTTGCAAGAAGAAACAATGTTCACAGAAGTGATAAACTTCTAATTAAAAAAAAATCTCATTTTGTATGCTATATGTACATAAATTCAGATGAAACTCTACTCGGAATTCACAAGAAGAGAAAACCAGCAAAACACTGTTGGAGGTGAGCACTTGCACCCAAGGTGAGGGTTACCAGCTCCTTTCCTTAATCAGACAGGGAGTGATTGGGGGAGAGGAGTTCTCTTCATTGTACTTCCCTGATGGTTGCAAGCCTGGAGGAGTTTCACCCACCTTCGGACACACTTCACCCCCATACATCCCTGAGTTCACTCAGCTGTGTTCTGAGCAGTGCTTTGGGATGCAGGGAAGCAGAAGTGCTAGGTGGGGTGGGAGCCCCTAGAGACCTGACTGCCCTCCCCTTCTGCCACCCACTGATGGGACTCTGCTGCATTGGGCAGATCCCATGCGCATCACCGCCAAGGAGGGAGTGCTTCTGGCAGGCTCTAGAGCAGTGGTCACCAATCGGTAGATCACGACTGATAGTGATCCTGTCGATCCTGGAGCCCCTGACAGTCGATTGCGATCTCCAGCCACTAAAAGAAGCGCCGCTGCAACTCATTAGGCGACCTAGACGGTTAGTTAGTCGCCTAGGGCACTAACATTTGGGAGGTGTCGGCCGCCCCAGTCGTTGGCGGTATTTTGGGGGCGGGACCATCCGCCCCCTCTGTCGAGGGCGGGACCTTCTGCCACCTAGGACGCCAAAAAAGCTGGCAGCACTCCTGACTAAAAAGTCTGATGGTGCAGCGCAGCTAAGGCAGGCTCCCTGCCTGCCCTGGCCCCACTCCATTCCCGGAAACAGCCAGCACGCCCCTGCAGACCGTGGAGTGGGGGGAAGAGCAGCGGTCTCCACGCACTGCTCCTGCCTGCAAGCACCGCCCCCGCAGTTCCCATTGGCCAGGAACAGGGAACTGCAGCAGCAATGCCTGCAGGGAAGGGGCAGCGCATGGAGCCAACTTCCCCCGCGAAGGCCCGCAGGGGTGTGCTGGCTGTTTCTGAGAGTGGTGCAGTGCCACAGCAGACAGGGAGCCTGCCCACTGCGCCACTGACTGGGACCCACCCAAGGCAAGTGCCGCCCAGCTGGAGCCCTCAAACCTCCTGCACCCCAATCCCCAGCCCTGAGCCCCTCCTAGAGCCAGCACCCTTAACCCCATCCTGCACCCCAACCTCCTGCCCCGGCCCTGAGCCCCCTTCTGCACCCCAACACTCTGCCCCAGGCCGGAGCCCCCTCCTGAACCCGAACTCCCTGCCCCAGGCTCATCCTGGAGCTCCCTCCTAGACTCCAAACCCCTCAGCCCAGAGCCTGCATCCCTTCCCCCTTCCCAGTGAGCGTTGGGGGGAGAGCGAGCAACAGAGGGAGGGGGGAATGGAGTGAGTGGGGCGGGGCCTTGGGGAAGGAGTTGGGTACCTCCTGGGTTGCACTTAAATTCAAAAAGTGATCTTGTGTATAAAAAGGTTGGAGATCACTGCTCTAGAGCGCTGCAATAAAAGCTCCCACAGCTGCCTCCTGCCCTCCCCTTTTCTCTGAAAACAATGCCCCCTCCAAAACAGCCCCTGGCAAAGTGACTGCAGTGGCTGGAGCCCCAGCACAGATAGGATACGCTGTTGCCAACATGAGTCTCCTGGTGCCCACGCCAGGACCAGCATAGAGTTTTGGGGGCCAATGCCCCAATCTCCACCTGTGCCATTCTCCCTTTCTACTAGCATCAGCACTAGTGTCTCTGTTTCCTGCTCCTCCATAACAGATTCCTTATACAGGGAGCTTTATAGATATCACCTTGATGCTGGTCCTAGTCCTTAGAATTTTTACATCAAAAGCTAGCTGCTCTAACATCTGCTTGGGACAAACTTTTTTTTTAAGACTTAAATTGATTACTTTGCATTTAAATTTTAAAAGTCTGTCTCAAGCAATAATCAAAACAACCAGCTCCCAGCAAAAAAGCACTAATACCTAATACAGGCAAGATATCACTATTTCTACCCCACAAGGGTTCTAATATGGAAAAGCAAGAGACAGTAGTATTACAGGACAGACATGTACATGAGAGGGAAGAGACAGGCCAGCTGACTTCAGTGATACTAGCACTCAGTGCTAACATCAGAGCAAGCATGTATGTGCATATATGATTCTTCAAGTATTTATTCATGTGGATCCCAGCATAGGTGCACATGCACCCCATCCACATGACTCTGGATTTTCTTGGCTAGCAGTGTCTGTTGGGATCATTCATGTGGCCTCCAGGCCCTTGCCTCCTATCTCATCATCAAGGGAATAAAGGGCAGAATGGGCCAAACTGCTTCTCAGTTCTGTCTTACAGAATTATAGAATATCAGGGTTGGAAGGGAACTCAGGAAGTCATCTAGTCCAACCCCCTGTTCAAAGCAGAACCAATTCCCAACTAAATCATCCCAGCCAGGGCTTTGTCAAGCCTGACCTTAAAAACCTCTAAGGAAGGAGATTCCACCACCTCCCTAGGTAACCCATTCCAGTGCTTCACCACCCTCCTAGTGAAAAAGATTTTCCTAAAATCCAACCTAAACCTCCTCCACTCACCTGTGACAACCACAGAGAATTGCATCTGCCTGTTACATTTAGGATTAGCGTTTGGTTAGTGTTAGAATTAGTTAGTATTCTATACTGTTCTTCTTGGCCCACTGGCAATAAAAAAACATAGAAATTCCTAGGACCCTCAGTACTGAGGGATTGGCTTCATCACTGAAGTAAGTATACATGGCTTAAGTCCTGCCTTTTATGTAAGACAGCAATGCCACTGGAACAATGAGTATTCTAAATGCCCTCTTTTTTTGCCTTGGAGAAGGCCAAATTCTTGATAAATACTCCATCTGTAGATTGCTCCCCAAACAGATGCAGAAAGCCTGAGACAATTTTTACTAGGATGTTCTATAAAGGATGCGTCTGACTCAAAGAACTATGTGTTGAAGGGTGGCTCAGCTGTTCACAAACTATATTTGAACAACTCTGGTTACCAGAAGACTGACGTCTCTACTACTCAAGACTCCATGGCTGCCAAAAGGTCCTACACTTTGGGTAGAGCTAGTGATTGTGTAGTATGGACCTCAATGGGTCACTCAGTTGCTCCTGATGTCCATGGTAGATATGAGCACTAATCACCTTTCTTTGTGCTAAGAGGAAGTTGAAGAGTTATCATACTTCTGACTTGGCCATAGTTCCTCCTCCCAAGCCTGACCTGAACTGCAGCTCTACTTTTCCCATGATGCACTTTCTTCATCACCAGCAATGTCCCATTTGAGCTTGGTTGCCATTGTCAACCTTTCTACACTGACACTAACATTCTTACCATCGGTTACATTTTGGCATCAGAACTAGAAACAAGAACTTTATCCAGACTGACCTCTATAGTACCAACACTTCCATTACTATCTTCCCTATTATCAACTCTTTTGGTACAAGTAATCTCAGCTCCCACTATGTTTGAAATATCTACAGATTTAACTAATCACTGGAATCAGAATCTCCCCTTCTTGACATGGCACCTTTATGGGCACCTACAAAACCTTTATCAGTACTGGAACCTAGGGACCCAATACTGAAGATTTCACTGCATCAGTCATCATGGACATTGATAACCATATCACATGGAAGATTGTCTAGGTCTCCTCAACACTCTTCAATGATCAGCCCCTCCTTTTGGAGGAAGTGTAGTCTTCTGTATCTTCTTCAGCAGGAAATAGCAGAAGTCCTTCTCCCACAGTTACCACTCACTCCCCTGGGTTAATTCATGAGTGGGAGCCAGAGAATCAGGATGTTCTTCTTTTCACTGTAAGAGCTATGAATCAAGCAAGGCACAAACTCCCTGGATTCCTCCACCTTAGCTTTATATCCTTGTCCCTAAAGGAAACACACACCACCTTCAAAAAATAAGCCTTGGAGCTTAAATTCATAACTTTGTTAGACACTAAAAACCAAACTCAAAGACATGGATTTATGATTCATTGCAACAATCTATAACCCACTAACCCTTCTTTGTCCTGTTACTGAAGAGAAGTTAACTGCCCACTCCACCTTCAATGGTTTCTTGCAACATGTTAACTCCATATGGCATCTGTTCCACTTTGTATTAGCTGTGACACTCTGAGTACCTTTCCCAGACATGAAGAGCACTGTGCAAGCTTGAAAGCTTGTTTCTTTCACCCTACTAAAAGGCTTCCACTAAACAAAATTATCTCTCTTCACTCAGCTCTACTCTAGAGCAATACTTTAATCTCTAAGTTGCTACACTTCAGCACCGAAAAGGAAACAGGTTAGACCTCTAATCTTTTCCAGATGAAGATCAACCTCACAATATTATTACCAGCAAAAGGTCTTGAAACCTCCCAAGAAAAGACTTCAGTATCAGAGAAGAAAAAGTTTGTCTTCATCTACTGCTAAAGCTCATATAACACTTGACTAGAGGTAGAAAGTAGGGCTGTCAATCACAGTTAACTCATGCCATTAACTCAAAAAACTTAAACGTGATTTTAAAAATTGCGATTAATTGCATTTTAATCACACTGTTAAACAACAGAATACCAATTGAAATTTATTAAATATTTTGGATGTTTTTCTATATTTGAAAATATATTGATTTAAATTACAACACAGAATACAAAGTGTACAATGGTCATTTTATATTATTTTTATTACAAAAATTTTCACTGTAAAACTGATAAAATAGTATTTTTCAATTCACTTCATACAAGTACTGTATTGCAATCTCTTTATTGTGAAAGTGCAACTTATAAATGTAGAATTTTTTTTGTTGCATAACTGCTCTCAAAACCAAAACAATGTAAAACTTTAGAGCCTTCTCAGTCCTACTTCTTGTTCAGCCAATTTCTAAGACAAACAGGTTTGTTTAATTTTAAGGGAGATAATGCTGCATGCTTCTTATTTACAATGTCACCAGAAAGTGAGAACAGGCATTCACATGACACTTTTGTAGCTGGGTATTGCAAGGTATTTACAGTCCAGACATGCTAAACATTCATATGCCCCTTCATGCTTCGGCTACCATTCCAGAGGACATGCTTCTATGGTGATGACACTCGTTAAAAAAATAATGTATTAATTAAATTTGTGACTGAACGCCTTGGGGGAGAATTATATGTCTCCTGCTCTGTGTTTTATCCACATTCTGCCATATATTTCATGTTATAGCAGTCTTGGATGATGACTCAGCAGATGTTGTTCATTTTAAGAACACTTTCACTGCAGATTTGACAAAAAGCAAAGAAAGTACCAATGTGAGATTTCTAAAGATAGCTACAGCACTTGACCCCAACATTTAAGAATCTGAAGTGCATTTCAAAATCTGAGAGGGATGAAGTGTGGAGTGTGTTTCAGAAATCTTAAAAGAGCAACACTCCAAAACTACAAAACCTGAACCAGCAAAAAAGAAAATCAACCTTCTGCTGGTGGCATCTGACTCAGATGATGAAAATGAACGTGCATCAGTCTGCATTGCTTTGGATTGTATCAAGCAGAACCCATCATCAGCATGGACACGTCCTCTGGAATGGCGGACAAAGCATGAAGGGATATGAATCATTACTGCATCTGGCACATAAATATTTTGCAATGCCAGCTACAACAGTGGCATGTGAATGCCTGTTCTCACTTTCAGGTGATATTGTAAAAAAGCAGGCAGCAGTATCTCCTACAAAAGTAAACAAACTTGTTTGTCTGAGAAATTGGCTGAACAAGAAGTAGGACTGGGTGGACTTGTATGCTCTAAAGGTTTATATTGTTTGAGTGCAGGTGGGTTTTTTTGGTACTTAATTCTCCATTTGTAAGTTCAACTTTCATGATAAAGAGATTGCACTACTACAGTACTTGTATTAGGTGAATTTAAAAATACTATTTCTTTTGTTTGTTTTTTACAGTGCAAATATCTGTAACAAAAAATAAATATAAAGTGAGCACTGTACACTTTGTATCGTGTTGTAATTGAAATCGATATTTGAAAATGTAGAAAACATCCAAAATATTTAAATAAACGGTAATCTACAATTGTTTAATCACACAATTAATTTTTTTAATTGCACGATTAATCACTTGACAGCCCTATTAGAAAGTTTGATATCATGATCGAAAGACACAGACTGATCTAAAAGGACCTACATCCCTTCCTTCCACCATTTGGCAATCACCTTTCTTTCTTTGATGCCTGCACTAGAATTACTGTTACACAAGGGTTATTCAGTTCAATTTCAGTTCTTGCCAACTCCTCCATTCCTGTCTCTTTTCAGATATTCCTCTCACAAGAGACTACTAAAGCAAGAGGCAGATATACTTCTACAATTTGGTGCAATGGAGGGGGTACCCTCTTCTCCCCAACAACAAAGGGTTTTACTCCTATTAATTCCTTACCCCAAAGAAGAAAGGAGGATGGTGTTCCATTCTAGATATCAGATGACTGAACACATTAATCCCAGCACGTTAGTTTCAAGGTTGATCTCTCTAACATTCATAATCCCTTCCCTAGATCCCCCAAGATTCCTTCAGAACTCTTGACTTAAGGATGCTTGCTTCCATCTGTCCATCCACTCAGCTCATAGAAGTACTTCTTTTATAGTGGCACACATGGATTATTAGTTCAGTGTGCTACTGTTCAGTCTTCCCACAACACCAAGTGTGTTTTCAAAATGCCTGTTATTCATTGCAGCTCCTCTGCGAAGTCCCCGATTGACTCTAAGGACTTCACATTCACCCATATCTCAGCAATTAGCTGATTTGAGGCATATCTCCAAAATAGGTCACCAATGCAGTATAACTGGTTTGCCACCTCTTCTTGGTCGGCCTCAGAATCAATCAGGACAAATTCACTCTCACGACCACTCAAACAATAAAATTAAACTTCTCAGCTTGGAGTCAGCAAGAGCTTACTTCTCACAGGCAAGATTTTGTACTACACTCTACCAATTCTCAAATCTACATATCTAGGGCCCTCCCAAATTCATGGCCATGAAAAACGCATCATGGATCATGAAATCTGATCTCCACTGTGAAATCTGGCTATTGTAGGTGAGACCGTATTTCACAGAGTTCAGCGGCCAGAGAGCAGTGGCTGCTGTCCAGGACCTCAGCTCTGAAGGCCGTGTTCCCACCAGCAGCAGTGCAGAAATGAGGGTGGCATGGTAAGGAGAGGTCATCAATTTTTGGGGGGAGGGCAGGGGTGGCCTTACAGGTGGGTGACCGCCCAGGGCCCCATGGTCAGGGAGTGCTGTGGTCAACCCGGTTTACACACAGCCAGTCCAAGGCCTGTTTAACTACCAAACACTGGGTTTGAGGGCAGGGCTAAGGGCACCCCAGCTGGGAGCACCAGCTGCTAGTCCTGGTTGGGCTGGGGAGGTATAGGACTTCCTCTTCCTCTGCACAGGCTGCTCCCTCATCTGGGTCAGACTCATCTCCAGGAACCTCCCTTGGCTGCAGGAAGCTCTACCGCTGTGGGCTGGGAGTCCAGCTCTGAAGACAGTGCTGCCTCCAGCAGCAGTGCAGCCTCATTTCTGCACTGCTGCTGGCGGTGGCACTGCATTCAGAGCGGGGCACCCGGTCAGCTGCTGCCCTCCCGTTGGCCAGCTCTGAAGGCAGCAACACACAAGTAAGGGTGGAAATGCCACGATCTCCCTACAAGATCCTTGCGACCCCCTCACCCCATGACCCCGTTCCGAGTCGGGTGCCTCATGGTTACAATACCATGAAATTTCAGATTTAAATATCTGAAACTATGAAATTTATGATTTTTAAAATCCTATGAACATGAAATCGACCAAAATGTTTTGTAAATTTGGTAGGGCCCTATACATATTCAACCAAGCTCTTTGCTGACGTCCCATCTCAGGCTGTTGGGCCACAAGGCTTTCTGCATCTTTGTGATGCCATGTGCCAGACTTCACTTTCAACCTTTTATGAGGCACTTAAAAATCAGTTTATCAATCAAGAAAACACAGCATGAACTTACAGCTTGTAGTCTCCTCAGAAGTCTTATCCTCTCTTCTCTGGTGGAAGGACTCATGAAAAGTATGCCAAGGCATCCTATTCACCTCACCATCTCCTACCACTACTCTTGTAAAGGGTACCTCCAAAAAGGGATGGAGAGCACACCCAGACTATCTTCAGACATAAGGTCATAAATGTTCTAGATCTCACAGCCATACATTTACCATGTAGAGCATTCCTACCCCTCCTCCAAGGGATCACAATTCAAGTCCTGACAGACAACACTACAGTGCTGCACTATGTCAACAGACAAGGGGGAGCGAGATCATCCCCCTCTCTATCAGGGCTATATGTGACTAGTGCATTCAACAGCAGTTCAATCTCATAGCTGTACATATACCAGGCTTTCAGAACCACCTAGCTGATCAACTACGCAGAAAGTGCTCTTGAGGATCTGGGCCTGAATCTCTACAAATGCAGTCTTGACTCAAAGGTATTTAGGAAAGTGACTCTCATTGAAATCAATGGGAGTCAGAAGCCTAAATACCTTTGAGGATCTGGACCTCAGCCAAGTCTTCCTAAAATAGGGTGTTCTACGAGAATTGTTTTTGCCACCAACCTGGAGAAGCATCAACTTTTAATCCCAACAAGGCACAAGCCCAGGCTCATGTTTGGATACTTTCATGATCCAGTGGAACAGAAAACTGATGTCTATTCCTACCAATTCTATTAATTTCCAGAGTCCTCAGAAAAGTATGACAGGACAAAGACCCATTAATACTGTCAGCACCGGCCTGGACACATTAGTTCTGATACACAGAACTGATGCATCTGTCAATTCAACTGTCCATTACTCTTCCAGATTTCTGGACATTGTCTGATAATCATGGTGTAACCCTACACCTGGCCCATAGGCACTGACTTCCTGATTTCCCGAGGGTGCTCAACCCCCTCTCCATCCCAGGCATCACCCCCATTCCACCCCTTCCTCCCAGGCCCTACACCCACCCCTTCCTGCTCTCTCCCCTGAGGGCACCCCAGGGACAACTGGTGCCTCCTAATACTGGGGGGCATGATCTAAAGGGGAGGTCACATGTCCCCCTCAGTCAACCCCCGCTCCCAGCCCAGGGCCACTGTACTCTCCCAGCCACGTTACCTGTGGGGGGACGCTCTGTCCTCTGACTACACCTGGTCCCCACCATGGCACATTCCACCACTCTCCTTGGAGGGATAGAACCCAGGCGGGGAGCAGGAGGGAGCAACTTCTACCACCAGCCTCTCCTGGTCGCTGCTCTGCAGCCCGACAATTGCCTGAAAGAGCCTGGCTGGAGAGGAGGAGGCTTCTACTCCCTCCCCAGGCTTGGCTGCTGGGGATCACAGCTGAGTGAGCTGGAAACTTGCCAGGGTTGGGGCTCCAGCTCCCCAGCATCCAACCCAGAAGTGGAATCTGCATCCCTAGCCAGGCTCTCTCAGGCAGCCGCCAGTCCACCACGCTGCACTGCAGTGTCCCAAAGGGGCTGATCCCACCTCTTCCACTCCCTGGCATCTGGGGCATATGTTGCCCACCCTTGTCCCCACCCCATTTTGCCCCCTCACCCTCAGCGCCTTCTGCATGCTACCAAACAGATGATTGCTGCGGGTGGGAAGCACTGGGTGTGGGGAGAAGAGTTGATTGGCAGGACCTGCCACTGGTGCGAGGCATGGGAGGGAAGGGGGAGGAGGGGCCTGCCAGTGGGTGCTGAGCACCCACTTTTTTTTTTCTGTGGCAGCTCTAGCCCCAGAGCACTCATGGAGTTGGTGCCTATGCCCAGGCCCATCACCCCCACATCTGACAGCACGGATGCTAGCTGCTTAAGTGCACTACGCAGGAGTCATTCCAGAGAGGTACAAGATATTTTGACTCAGAGCAGAAAAGTTTCTACAAGGCTAATTGATAGAGCTAAATGGTAAGATCTTTCATTTGGGGCTGCTCAGCAACAACTTCAATTGTTGGAAACATCTATTCCTGTTATCCTGGATTATTTTATTTTTCTTGAAACACTGAGGATTTTCAATCAGTTCAGGAAGGGTATATTTAGCTGCAGTACATGTCCATCACCATCCAATTTGGGATCACATAGTATTTTTGCACCCACATTTTTCACATTTGTGAAGTATCTGATCCACATTTCCACTAGAAATATAATCCTCTCATGCTCAATTTGATGCTCCTGGCCCTCAGAGAAATCCAATTTTTGTCTATAGCACCATGCTCCTTTTATCATCTCACATGACCTCAGGGTCATACGGATTGCCATTTCTTGGATTCAGAAGGAATTTTCTCCCAGGTCAGATTGACAGGGACTTTTTTTCCCCCCACATTCCTCTGCAGCATGGGGTGTCAGTCATTTGCTAGAAACATGTGGGCACATCTCACCAAATCAATTCCCTGATACTGCAGGGGTTGCAAGCATTGGTGCACCTCAGTCCCTCCTGTTTTCTGCCTGCAGTACAAAATAATCTCCTGAAGGGTATAGTACCCTAGTCTAATCCAGGCTATTGGGCTCAATACAAGGGTAGCTGGATTAGTGGCCTGTGACACACAGGTCAGACTAGATCTGTTGGCCCCCTCTTGCTTTACACTCTATTACTATCAAGAAAACATTTTTGTTGGCTTCTCTTGAGAATGACTGAGATTGAAGCATAATGGCAGGGTTCTCTTACACTATATTTCACAAAGACAAAGTGATTCTAAGACTCTGTTGAAGTTCTTACTCAAAGTGACCTCAGACTTTCATCTGATCAGTATATACACCTAACGTTCTTTCCCAAACTTCTTTTGACTCCTGCAGAAGTAAAACTCCAGATGCCTGACTTGTTGAAAAGACTCTCTTACTACCTACATAGAACTACCTTCACAGAACAAGACCCTTCCAGAAGTCACCTTGAACACCTGTAGTGTTTAGGGACAGGTCTAGAAGGCAAGCTATTTTGACCCACAGACTCTAGAAATGCATATCAGATTGTATTAGATCTCCTGGAAACTAAATAAATTAGCTCCTGCTCAGGTTAAAGCACATGCAGCTAGGGCTCAAGCAACCTTTTTGATGTTTGACGAACATCCCTCTATCAGAAATTTGCAGGGCAGCCACTTGGAATTCAGTACTTTTACTTAATATTACTCTCTAGTTGCAGTTACTAGCTCTTATACTGAATATAGTAGGGCAAGCCTACAGTCTTACTATGGCATCCAACTCCTTAGGGAGACAGCTGCTAGCCAATCACCTACAGTGGAATTTAAGTGGGAAAAAAATTAAAAGAAAAAATAATTAATTTGCCTTACAGTAACTTTAATTCTTCAAGGTGTTTTGTCCATATGGATCCCAGGACCCAGCCTTCTTTGCTGCTACTGTGGAGTCCTTTAAATTTAGGATTCTAGACTGGCAAAGGAACTAAAAGGTAGTTGGACGCACTCATTTATATCTTCAGGAGAGGCGGGGTCAGGGTGATGGTGCAGGATACATGCACAATACTGGTGGCCAAAAGACTGCTCTTACACATTAGATGTGTATACATCTATAGCAGGATCTAAGGGGTCAGAAGTTTCAAAATCACACGCCCTGGTTGTCATGGGAGACTTCAATCACCCTGATATCTGCTGGGAGAGCAATACAGTAGTGCACAGACAATCCAGGAAGTTTTTGGAAAGTGTAGGGGACAATTTTCTGGTGCAATCACTGGAGGAACCAACTAGGGGCAGAGCTCTTCTTGACCTGCTGCTCACAAACAGGGAAGAATTAGTAGGCGAAACAAAAGTGGAAGTGGATGGAAACCTGCAGAGCTCAGAGACCATAGGAGATGCATCGAGTTCATGGGATCCTGTTTACAAAGAAGAAAGGAGATGAGCAGCAGAATAAACGGACATCTGGACTTCAGAAAAGCAGACTTTTGACTCCCTCAGGGAAACTGATGGCAGGATCCCCTGGAGAATAACATGAGGGGAAAGGAGTCCAGGAGAGCTGGCTGTATTTTAAAGAATCCTTTATTGAGTTGCAGGAACAAACCATCCTGATGTGTAGAAAGAATAGCAAATATGGCAGTGCACCAGCTTGCTTAACATGAAATCCTTGCTGATCTTAAACACAAAAAAGAAGCTTACAAGAAGTGGAAGATTGACAAATGACCAGGAGGAGTATAAAAAATATTGCTCAGGCATGCAGGAGTGAAAATCAGGAAGGCCAAATCACACCTTGAGTTGCAGCTAGCAAGAGATGTTAAGGGTAACAAGAAGGGTTTCTTCAGGTATGTTAGCAACAAGAAGGAAAGTCAGGAAAGTGTGGGCCCCTTACTGAATGAGGGAGGCAACCTAGTGACAGATGGATGTGGAAAAAAGCTAATGTACTCAATGCTTTTTTGCCTCTGTCACAAACAAGGTCAGCTCCCAGACTACTGCACTGGGCAGCACAGTATGGGGAGGAGGTGACCAGCCCTCTGTGGTCAGAAAGAAAGGTTCAAGGACTATTTAGAAAAGCTGACAAGCACAAGTCCATGGGCCAGATTGCAACTGCATCCGAGGGTGCTTAAAGGAGTTGGCGGATGTGATTGCAGAGCCATTGGCCATTATCTCTGAAAACTCATGGCGATCGGGAGGTCCCGGATGACTGGAAAAAAGGCTAATGTAGTGCCATCTTTTAAAAAAGGAGGAGGAGGATCCGGGGAACTACAGGCCAGTCAGCCTCACCTCAGTCCTGGAAAAATCATGGAGCAGGTCCTCAAGGAATCAATTCTGAAGCACTTAGAGGAGAGGAAAGTGATCAGGAACAGTCAGCATGGATTCACCAAGGGCAAGTCATGCCTGACTAACCTAATTGCCTTCTATGATGAGATAACTGGCTCTGTGGATGAGGGGAAAGCAGTGGACGTGTTATTCCTTGACTTTAGCAAAGCTTTTGATATGGTCTCCCACAGTATTCTTGCCAGCAAGTTAAAGAAGTATGGGCTGGATGAATGGACTATAAGGTGGATAGAAAGCTGGCTAGATCGTGGGCTCGGGTAATGATCAATGGCTCCATGTCTAGTTGGCAGCCGGTATCAAGTGGAGTGCCTCAAGGGTTGGTCCAGGGGACAGTTTTTGTTCAATATCTTCATTAATGATCTGGAGGACGGCGTGGACTGCACCCTCAGTAAGTTTGCAGATGACGCCAAACTGGGAGTTGTGGTAGATACGCTAGAGGGTAGGGATAGGATACAGAGGGACCTAGACAAATTAGAGGATTGGGCCAAAAGAAATCTGATGAGGTTCAACAAGGACAAGTGCAGAGTCCTGCACTTAGGACGGAAGAATCCCATGCACTACTACAGACTAGGGACCAAATGGCTAGGCAGCAGTTCTTCAGAAAAGGACCTACAGGCCACAGTGGATGAGAAACTGGATATGAGCCAAAAGAAGGATGTGGAAAAATTGGGAAGAGTCCAGTGGAGGGCAACAAAAATGATTAGAGGGCTGGAGTACATGCCTTATGAGAGGCCGAGGGAACTGGGATTGTTTAGTCTGCAGAAGAGAAAAATGAGGCGAGATTTGATAGCTGCTTTCAACTACCTGAAAGGGGTTCCAAAGAGGATGGATCTAGACTGTTCTCAATGGTACCAGGTGACAGTACAAGGAGTAATGGTCTCAAGCTACGGTGGGGGAGGTTTAGATTGGATAGTAGAAAAAACTTTTTCTTCTAGGAGGGTGGTGAAGCACTGGAATGGGTTACCTAGGGAGGTGGCAGAATCTCCTTCCTTAGAGATTTTTAAGGTCAGGCTTGACAAAGCCCTGGCTGGGATGATTTAGTTGGGGATACGTCCTGCATTGAGCAGGGAGTTGGACTAGATGACATCCTGAGGTCCCTTCCAACCCTGATATTCTATGATTCTATGACAAAACATCTCAAAGAACCAGTTTCCCAAATGAGCCTGGGAAAGTGAGCTGAATAAGGCTGAGAACTCCTGGCTTCTTTTCTGGAGGTAAGAACGGAAGGAGCATAGCAACGCCTAAGCTTCTAGTTCTTTGGGAGTGGTGGGAGCAGATCAGCTGGAACCGGTACATTTTTCACAGGAAGGGAAAATCAGGTAGGGAACAGAGAAGCCCCTGAGCTGTTGCTAAATTCACAAGTGAGAAGAGAAAAGAAACCTCTGATTTCCTACTTCTTTAAGGGTAAGGGAATAGAAAGGAAAAGCAAGAGGCCCAATTGTTGGAGTAAGAGATGGGAGCAGAGGAGTCCAGCATACTTGCTGGAACACTGCACTAACTGATTGGAAGCAGCCTCAGCTCTATATGATTTTTTGGAAGTAAGTTTAGGTTGCCTCAGCACTGACAGAGGAAATTTTGAAAAGAGGTTAGACTGGGGTTAGCCAAAATGCACCCCCTAACCTCAACCTATTATCTATCTACCACTTTTCCTAGCTAGACAAACTGTAAGATGCACAGTCTGAGCCCCTGACAGTTTATAATTGAGATGGTTCTGCCTGTGCACTATTCACAATTGTTCATACATTAAAAACCCTAAAAACAGATTGGGTTGCAAGTACTTAAGCCTGCCATGAGTGCAGGGGACTGGACTACATGACCTCTTGAGGTCCCTTCCGGTCCTATAATTCTACCTTAAACTTCTGGTATGCACACTAGTTTAACTCATCACTTTAAATTAAAGGAAATGTCATATCTTTGTTTCTGTGGCCTGGCCTCAGATCTTGTGGCCCCACCTAACCTGAGAAACAGCACAGCCTTGGCTTCTTTAAACTAACGGGAGCAAAATCTTGCTAGTTTTTGAAGTTCTTTGAATGGGCCCTGAGTGACTTATGGGGTGGCAGTTTTGTTTTTATTGGACAACTTAAGTGTCACATTTCAGATCCAACTAGGAGAGCTGGAAAAAGTTTTGTAGTGGGGGTGCTGAAAGCAGAAACCATGCATTTGGTTGTTATTACTACTTCAAGCCAAAGGGTGCAGCACCACAAGACCCACCCAGAAGAAAAGTGCAGTTCTACCAAGGTCAAAACTACAGCACTCCAAGCATGCAAGGCTGTCTCAATGTGTGCCAATCTGAATGTATAGACCAGGGGTAGGCAACCTATAGCACGGGTGCCAAAAGCTGCACGTGAGCTGATTTTCAGTGGCACGCACACTGCCGGGTCCTGGCCACCGTTCTGGGGGGGCTCTGCATTTTAATTTAATGTTAAATGAAGCTTCTTAAACATTTTAAAAACTGTATTTACTTTACATACAGCAATAGTTTAGTTATATATTATAGACTTACCGAAAGAGACTTCTAAAAACATTAAAATGTATTACCAACACAGGAAACCGTAAACGAGAGTGACTAAATTAAGACCAGGCACAGCACTTCTGACAGGTTGCCGGCCCCTGGCATAGATGCTAACTGACAGGTACACAGTAGAACTGCCCCAGCCTATTCCTCCAGAGACTGCAATACTGAGTCCTGCCGCCCGGAGACAGAGCCTCTGTCCCAATTCCCGCCCCACCCCCATGGCCGCAACCCCCCATGCCTGGAAATTGCCTCCCTCACACCAATGGACGAGTCGCCCCGCAAAGCCTCAGCCCTTGACCCTCCCACGAGACAGTCTCCGCCTCACGTGGAGTGCAACACACACACTCCACCTCCAGTCCCCGCAGACTCTGGAATGGATGCGGGCGGAGTCCCAGCCCCCTGTGTAGCTAAGGCCGAGCGGGAACTTCCCTGTCAACCCGTCTCCCGCCCGCTCCCTGTTCCGGCTACCCCTTATGCCCGCCCCTGCCGGGGACTGCGCCGCCGTTAGAGGATCCCAGCGAGGCGTTCCCGCAGCCTCTGGGAGACTCTCTGGGCGCCTGCGTTACCGCAAGAGGAGCGGCTCGCAGACAGCAGGAAGCGCCGCCCCGTGACTCAGTCGGGAGTCGCTGGGGGACCGGACGTAGCGAGCTGCTAGGCCAGCGCGCAGTCACCGCCCCGGCCGTCGCTGGGCGAGTGGCTCCCCGCGACAGGCCCTGCTGCCTCCCAAGTCTCCAGCGCCCGCTTGGCCCCCTCCCCGCACACAAGCGGCTCCCTCTGGCCTGTCCCTGGAGCACCGTCCCCGCAGGTCACTCCCGAGCCGACCCTTGGGTCCTGAACTCTCCTCACCAGCGCAGACCCTCGCATGACTCCCTGACGCGAAGAACTGACCTTATAACAACCGGCCCCCCCACCTCGCGCTCTTCTGCGGCCCCACTTACCCCACACCCGAGTCCTCCACTCCCACCTCAGGCCGTCCGTGGCCCTCTCTTCCCGTCCTCTTCCCCACGGCCCGTCCCGTGGGCCCCCTCCATCCCCCCTTCTCGCGGGCTTCCTCTTCCCCCCACCCTCTTCTCGCGGCCGTCCTGTAGACCCCTCCTTCCCCCCACAGTGCCCCAGCTAGCCCCGCTGAGCATGTGCCTGTGGGTTGCTTCCTTCCCTGTGCAGGACAGACGGGGCTACTATGTCATTGTCACCCCTCCCCCCCGCGGAGGAAGAGTAGCAGCTACAAAGCGCATGCGCGCTACTAGAACGCGTGCTCATCAACTGCCTTTCCCTTAACGGCTAGAGCCGCCTCGTCTCTCGTTCCTCACGATTTAAATATGCTAATAAAGGGTCGTCGGGAGTCCTATGGCGGGGCAGGGAAGGGGTCACGTGTCTTGGGGACGTGCCTGTAGGGGGCGGCTCCCGACCTGCCCAGGCTGCCTTAAAAGCGGGCTGCGAGCGAGGAAGCGCCTCAGTCAGAGCGAGAAAGTGCTGGGGTGGGTGGTTCGTCGCTGCTCCGCCTGAAACTTCTGAGTAACATCAACAGGGGGCCAGCGGCGGCAGCCGTGCAGCCTTGTTCGCCTTTTCCTCGTAAACCAGCCCGTGCAGGGCTTGAGCGGGTCCCTCACACAAAGGCGAGCAGGGCAGCTCCCTGGAGGGGGGTGGCGGGGAGGTGCACCTCCCCGTGCAACGCACTCACAGCTCCTACTGCCCGCCCGTCCCCCGTGTCTGCCCCCAGCCCCTGTCCATGTAGCCGCCGGCCCCGCTGCTGCTCCGCACTATGCCCATCTTACTCTTCCTGATAGACACGTCCGCCTCCATGAACCAGCGCACCCATCTGGGCACCACCTATCTGGACATAGCCAAAGGCGCTGTAGAGACTTTCATGAAGGTACCGGCTCTTCCTGCGACAGGAGGTGGGGGGGGGGAGCGCCCTGCCGCCCGGGTGGCGGGGGCGCGAGAGTGGGGAGGGCCGGGCGGGGGCTCGCATGCGGGGCGCTGCTACTGGCTCCCTCGGGTAACCCTGCGCTTTGTGCCCGCAGCTCCGCGCCCGGGACCCCGCCAGCAGAGGAGACAGGTATATGCTGGTCACTTTCGAGGAGCCTCCCCACGCGATCAAGGTAACCCCCGTGAATCGCCCTCCTCCCCCCGGGCCGGGCTGCCCGCCCCTCCCCCGCGTCCCCGGCGGCGCAGCGCAGCTCGCCCCGCACAGGCACACACAGGCTCTGGCAGCGGCGGCGGCGGCGCTGACATCAACATGGCCGACATTTTTCCTGTGCGGTGTGTGAGCAGCAATGGACTGTGGGGGATATTGATTCAAGTTAGGAGAAGTGACAGCAACTCCAAGGCGAGTTCGGCTGCAAGGGGCGGCGAGGAGCGGTACCTGCTTCGGGCCGGGCAGCCTTGGCTGGCGCTTCCCCCTCATCGTGCGTGGAGACCCGGAGCCTCCACATGACACATCAGAAAGGAACCTGCTGTAGGTCATTGACCGGCCCCGTCCGCTGCCGTGGACCAGGCTCTAGTTATTCCAATGACCCGCAGTAAGTTGTAGGCTCACTCTTCGGACCGTGGTACCAAACGCTGATATTCTGCTGGGTGGGGGACAAGGGGGGCGTAAAGGCTTGCGCGGGGGGAGGGGGGAGATTGGGCTTTGAAGCCTTTGGAGTAGAAGAGCTTCTTAGTTACTTGTAAGATGAGTTGGTAGTTTGGGGGGGTATTTTTTAACCACATGCGTGCAACAGAGGAAGACACCATTTTTGTAATCTGTGACAGAAAAGGCTTTCCCTGTACATTTCTAACATCTGAAGGATAAGCATTCTTGCCTTTCTCTTTGCAGGCTGGCTGGAAAGAAAATCATGCAACCTTTATGAATGAATTGAAAAACCTTCAGGCTGAAGGACTTACGACTCTTGGCCAGTCTTTAAGGACAGCTTTTGATTTATTAAACTTAAATAGATTAGTAACTGGCATAGACAACTATGGGCAGGTAGGTTGAATATAAACAGGGGGAAAACCCTTTCAGAGACCACAAATGATTAGTTGACCAAAATAACCTCTAGTCATGAAATATGAAGTATAAAACATAACAGGGGGGCTACTTTACAAATAAACAGTGCTTAGACAGTTGGGAAACCCATTACTAGCATGTAGTTTTGTACCCAGTTTTAATTCAGTCTTTATATCAGTTTAAAACTGCTTCAGTTTTTTAAACACAAATGTAGGTTTTTTTTTTTTCAGTTCACACATGAATTTTGGGTATATTTATTATGATCGCGATAATGAAACCTTATATTTCAGCACATTAGCTCATTGCATGCAGGGGTCATGAAGATTTTTTTCTCTTCCATTACAGTGGTGCACAATCAGTTGGGTGCATTTTGAGGGTTTAGTTTTTCTCTGAAGTACACTTGTTATTAGCCACTGTGGGGACCAAACTATTGGGCTAAATGGAGCAGAGGTTTAATCTTACATGTCACATCTTTTATCATTCAGTCTCTTCCCCTGATATTAAAGTTCTGGCTTCATTGACACCCTGTACTGGAGCTGCCATCCTTTTGGCTCGGAAGGATTTGAACAGGACTTCTTTTGGAATGTGTCAACATTACCTTTTAATCAACAGTATGGGTCACTGTAGAACAATGAGGCACTTTACCATTCTCCCTCAAGTTGAGTGTATGCCCTGGAAACACTCTCAGTTGCTCTTGGCCTGAAGAGTAAGAGACTGGGACTATGAATTCAGCCCTAGTTTTGTTTTGCATAGTAGTGGAGAGCATTACCAGTGGGTACACACATTAAATGTATATTTTGCACTTTTTTGGCCTGTTAGTCCTGTTTCCCCTTTTTATTTTCTCCTGTGACGTAATGCCCTCTGAGAGGAAGAAAGGCTGTTCCTTGTTTCACTAGAGAGTGAAATAAGTTGCTTCAACCAAATGCTCTGAGGCTGAGCATATTGTCTCTGCGTTACCATGTTCTGCTTGTGTAGGAGGAAAATCCAGATTTCTCATGTTTCACTGTGTTGCACTGCCACTAGACAACCAAATCACCCTAAACACGTTTTTAAATGCAGTCCCAGTAATGAAACTTTGAAATGTACCAATTCAACACACACAGCTAATCTTTAGTCTATTTCCATGTGTTTCCCTCTTATACACCTATGTGCATTCACTTGTTTTTCTGCTTTCCTTCATTCCGGTTTCAGTTAGGTCAGCCTTAAAAAGTTTTCATGAAAAATTACCCTCCCAGTTGCGGGAAAAAAAATCCATATCCACCCTTGCCATGGCTATTGATGATTAACACAGCAGTGATATTCATTCATAAAACATTACATGCCTTGGGTGAGTCAGCTATGCTCACTTAGTCTTTTTTTTTTTTTTTAATTAACAAGTGGGCAATTGAATTGATGCCATGACTCTCATTGGCTATGAAGAATGAGTGCTTTTCGTTATCTTTTGAGCATCTGCATTGTTTTCATTTGTGCCTGGTCTGTCTTGTCCTTAGATCTTTGATTCCGGACCAGATTTCTTTGACCTCAGAAACACCCTTACTCTTCTAGATATTATAAGTTGATAACTTCTAAACAAAGTTTATCAGATACTTCACACTGTTCCATGTGTGGAAGACTTAGCAGAAGAGGATGGCTTTTGGTACATGCAAATATTCACTCACATGATTAAACAATCTTTTCTGAAGTTTTTTCAGTGTCCTTTATAAAAACAGGTGACTGTGTTAAATTGATTTGTTCTGCTAGATCCTGTGCTGCTGAAGTCCCTTGTTCCCATTGTAGCACCACTCTCAGACTAGAACTTTTTCATAAGTTAGACTAAAATTTCAGATTACTTAACTGCAGTGGAATTCACTTCTGGGACTGTACTGGTCCTTCAAGTTCACGTTGGCCTATAAGCAATACATATTGCCATCCTGTCAACGGTCATCAGCAAGGGAAGATCCACTATTAAACAGCTCTTCTGAAAATAAACATATTAAAATTTACATGTTGCAGAGGATGTGGGAATAATTCAGGAAGACAAAAGTAAGAATACTCAATTTTTGAAATACTGGTGACAGTAGCATACTCTTACTCGTCAATTTTTTTAAATGAAACACCTAGGAAAAAAATTTTACACTGATGAGATTACTTGAATATCTCAACCAGTCTAGTTTAGCTGTCTAAAATAGAGTAGCTAGATCTACTCTTTCTTGGGTTCAGAAGACAGGATGATTTACAAATAAGATCTAGCAGGTATTAGAGAAGATATTACATGAAGCATAAATTCAAACATTTTTTAATGAAGCATTTGGGAAATTATATCAGGCTGTCTCGTCCACTAAGTTATTTATCCATCACTTCTGCCATTGGATTGGCAAGATTCTAAAATATTTGTTCAGATTCCTTTTGTTTCTAGTACTTGAGCTGTAGAACAAATGTGCTCCTTTTTATAAATACCAATGACAAGACATGTCTCAAACTTATTGAGAGTCAATCTGGTTAAACCATCCAACTTCTGAATTGTTTATCTAAATGGCTAGGCTACTCATTATATCTGACATCTTTTGAAATTGGCCTGGATTGGACTGATGGTTGAATGTTTGTTCTCAAATTAAACTTGAGAAAAACTCCTGCTGCATATTTCCTTGCATCAGCTGTTTGGACCTTAATACAAATATCTCAATTCACTATATGTATTTTGCATTGCATTGGTACCAGCTCATGAACAGAAAATGATAATGTTTAAGTTACCAGTTGCACAGATGTATTAGGTCACATAATTTCACATTTGGATCTTTAAGAGACACAACCCCATTTTTTTTAAAAGTTCCAGTTTCTAATAGAGGAGCTTTTAAACATATCCTGAATTTATAAACCCTTCTTAGTGTTTTCACAGGGGTTTTTATGCTCCCTCAGTTTCTCCTTTAACAAGATCCTTAAAAAATATCTTAACTATACAAGTGAACAGTTTCCTGACTAAAAGGAAAAATATTTTTCCTAATGTAAGAAGTAATCTAAGCATTAACTTGCACCTACTGCAGTTGTGTTCAGACAGAAATGTGATTTTTTAAGTTTGCTGTGTCCCTTTAATTTGTGTACCTCTTTCCATTTGATGTTAAGCCATATATTATCCTTGCTTGGCTCTAGCAGCGTTCACAAAGTGGAGTAGTTTTGTTCATATATTTCACCTTCTGTGACTGTTTTGATAGATGAACTTAAGAGTTTTTGTACTTAACTCTGGATCTTTGTTAGGTATGCTTCAGCAACAAAAACAGCCTAAATGAGAATGTATACAATAGAGAAAGCATTTAAATACATTGACTTAATACATCTACTGCCTATCACATCACCTTTGTAACTTTGCTAGCCTAGCTTGCACTTAACTAATTGACTTGTTTTATACCATTTTCTCTCTGATCAACTTCTCTATCCATTGTCTACACTAGGCTGAATTGCTAGACCTCTTACCAGCAGACTTTCCTCAGTCACTTCTTACAATACAGTGGTGCATCTTGTCGCTATAGTTTTTCATGATTGCTAGATAAATTGTGACTACCTAACTTAATGGACAAAGTTAAATATCACAATGCAGCTTGCTATTACTGGTTATAGGGTTAATACTACTAGTGTTGTTTGAAGTTGTGGTTAACACTGAAATGGAAAACATTAGAAGTATGTAACTTCCTAAATAACGTAGCAGAAACATAAGCAGAGTGGGCCATCTAAATACCTATCCTGACAAATTGCAAACTGTTGAATTTGATAATGAAACCATAAATTTGAAGCTGTAAGGTATGTAACACCAAAATAGGAAAAAGTAATGCATATAGATGAACAGTACAATAGTGCTGCAAGATTTAATATGACGGATCTGTTTTAAGTCACTAAAACTCTGATTCTGTGCAGTCTAGTGCACTTTGTCTTGCAAACAGTTATTTCTGTGGTGAATCTGTCAATACCATGTTCTGTCTCACTGCAGGATCAGTGCAGTATGAGGTGGATGCTAAGAGAAAATGTGCTTGTTTAAACAAATATTTTCGCAAAGTACTAAGGCAATAGTGTTCAAGTTAACTTTTTTTATATAACGTCCTCTTCAAATTTTCACCAGCGTGAAATTTTGGATAGAAACTTCTGTTATCAGACACCAACACAGTATCGCTACAGATGTTCCTTGCTTTCAGTCAGGCTTCTAAAGTATGCGGCTGATTCAGTGAAACTGACCCATGAGATGTGAACTGAATTTGATGAGCAGACTTAATGTAACAAAAGACAGGCCAGATGACAAATTTCTGAAAGACTGTTTTCCTGTAATCACAGTGGACTTTCTCTAGAGTAGAGACTCATTCTTCTTCACACTGAATAACACATTATATGGAATAAAATATAAATCCCATGAGAAATATTACTGTAGTAACACCCAATAGCCTTGCTCCTGGCAAAGATCTTCCTAATTTTGTTCGGTGCATTTCAGGTAGAGCTGGGCAAATAGCCATTTTTTGTTAGTTTGCAATTAAAAAAAGTCATTTTGTTGAGTTGAACAAAATATTTTGTCAAAATGGAAACATTTTATTTCCCTTGATTATTCAACACTTGATTTTTTTAAATTACATTGTTGAGAATTTTTAAATAGAAAGTGGTTTCAAACCAGAAAATCAAAATGTTTCATTCTGAAAATGTTGAAACAAAATGTTTTGAATCTTTTAGAAATTCCCCCCCAAAAAAACAGTTTGGTGAAATCAAAACAAATTCTCAAAATTTTGGTGTCACTGAATCCATTTTTTGCTAAAAAATTTTGGCCAGCTCTAATTTTGAAGTATTTGCAAATACATGGGAAAGAAACCTTGAAGCAGAAAATAATCTAAAATCAAATTTGAATCTTAAATACATTAAGGCTATCTCAAGCCATTTTGGAATAAGCCAAGGTCTGTAAAGAGATTTATCATCCTGTGCATTGAGGGATTTTGTACACATAATGGGATTTTTTTAAAACAACCCAATTATCCAGATTTTATCCAATTTGCAAGCTTCTCTCAACTAACCTCATTTTAGATTGATCGCTACACAAGTATTTTTTACTTAATTTTTCATTAAAGCTATTTATAGATGCAAGAGAAATTTTTATTTATTCTGATCATTGGAATGTTTTCACGGTAAAGCCTGCTTCACACTGGGCTGCAGAGGATCAGTATTTTTTGGCTTAAATATGTGAACTATTACTAGTTTGTAGCACATTTAGACTGTGTAAGAGAGGCATCTTACTTATGCTTGTGGAAAGACTTCTTTATTGTGTCCAAATTGTTGGAATAGTCATACACTTCAGTCTGTGGCTCCTCGCGCCAGTGTCACTGAGTAACAGGAAGCTCAAATACCAAATATATTTATTAATTTAAGTCACAACCTTGGTCACTTTGGTAAAAGGGGTTGTAAATGTATATAATGCCATCTTATCTAAACATCTTTTGAGTGAGGTGTTGTAAAGAGTGCTTCACTGTATCATGTCTTCTTAATTTGCATATGTTACATTTTACACTAGTTGTCGTGCTGAGTTTGATTTGACTTTTCTTTGAATAGTCACTTACATAGTAGCGTTTGACATTTCAGATTGTAGTTATTGAGGTTTTTATTAGAAGTTCGTAGTTTTTTGACATGGAGGAGAGGTGGGTTCTGGCTAGATGTCCTTAAAACTACTGGGCTGTTGAAAGTATGGAAGGTGTCTTTAAGGGGTTCCTGGCTTGTGCCTCATGTGATGTGGAGCTCATGGCTTTGGGCATAGGTAGAAAATATAGTTATCTTCTCTGCAATCCGTTGCTTACAAATAATCAAAATCCTTCAAGTATAAATCTCTTGTCATTCAAGGGTGAAAAGTATTGCAGTGGAATAACCTGTGCTTTGAGAGTACATCCAGATTTGCAACCCAAGTTTAGACTAACATTTCCTGCCTTGTCAGACTTGAACTGCTGCAAAGGCAGTTTTTTTTTTCTCTTTGATGGCGGTAGAAGCTTGTACTGCTCTAGAGTAACTGCATTTTCTTTTCTCTCCTCTCCCCCATCTCTTTAAAAAAAAAAAAAAAATTCTACTCAGAACAACTCTGGAACACAGTCTAGGGAGAACTTCATCCATTAGGAAGCAGGAGCACCACGCTTTTAAGGCCTGACAGTTGCAAAAACAACAAGGAGGTTAATTGATGGCAGTAGGTACACTGAAGGATTCTCCATTCTTCAAAATCTTGCTATTAAATGGAATTGGAACAGGCTGTGAAGTAGTGTGAATCTAAAGCCTTCTATCAATAACTGGCTCTAGGCTTCTGTTAAAGGCATTGATGCAAAGTGCTTGGGTGAGGTGGAATCTTTTCTCTTCATATTTCCATATTGGGTGGTATGCACTGAGCTTGAGTATTTTGTCTTCCAATTATGTATTTTTGGTATAAGGCGTTATATTCTCTGTCTAGGCATGCCATCCCCTCCACTGCTTTCCTAGAATAGTTTAGATTTCTGGATAACTCTTGTTCCACTGTATCTGTTAACAGTCAGCACCACTGGGGGACCGTTGCAAGAAAGCATGCTTAGTTTTAGATCTCTCGCCAGAGCTTGGGCCCAACTCAGTGATCTGTTTTGCTCTGGAATGAATGAACGAATATCTAAAGTGGTGACTAGATTTTGAACCATGTTCATGTATCCTTAAAATTTGTTGCCTCGTTTATCTAGTCTTAGGTTGCTTAATGTGTTTTTAAAGGAAATTCTAAAAAGTAAGACTTATCCTGGTAAACAAGGTTGCATGAAGTCTACCTTATTTTCACAGATATAAAACATTCTTATCATCCTTTCCATTAGTGGAAAGGGGTTATCTTTTATTTGAGGTATTTCCTGATGTTCATACATCAGTGAGGCTTTGATCATCTTGATTCTTGAGGCACTCAAGAATGTACTTATAATTAAAGGAAAAGTGTATCTTGGATGGACAACTGAATCCGCTGTTGTGTCTTTGTCTCTGAACCCTGTTTCTTAGATATATTAATACTAGTAGTTTTTACCTTTCCACTAACCCATTTGCAAGTCATCAGAGCTAACTGCCATCAGAAAAGCAGGAATATACTGTAGGGAAGGGAGTTGAAAGAAAAATAGCTTTTTGTTTAAGCCTGGACTGGTAAGGCTGCAATTCAGAGCTTTCTTATACCATGAGTTTAGTGAAATGTATTCTGAGCAAGTGTCAGGTAAGTAAGAGCAAGTTGAATAAAAGCAACCAGTATAATTAGAAGACGCTGAAAAAATTCGTATACCTCAAATGATAAGTGATCTGGATAAATCCTGCTCAGTATTGTGCTTTCTTTGTCCCTCTACTTGGGGGATAAGAGGAGCTGCCACTGTTACACACTTCAGATCTCTCCTGTACACAGTTAAAACTATCACTGTTATCTCTTGTGAAACTTTGATTCCAACATTCCATCCCATTCTATCCCTCTTCTGTTAAGTAGAATTTTGTGCGATGTATCTTTATTTGAATACTAGTAGGAAGTGAAATTGTACAATTTGTCTCATTTCACACAATATTCCCAGCTGTGTACAAATTTCCTTTATAGCAGTGGTTCTGAAACTTTTTTACTGGTGACCCCTTCCACCCAGCAAGCCTCTGAGTGGAACTCCCCCCCCCCCCGGTATAAATTAAAAACACTTTTAACACCATTATAAATGCTAGAGGAAAAGCGAGGTTTGGAGTGGAGGTTGACAGCTCGCGACCCCTCCCCAGGTAATAACCTCATGACTCCCTGAGGGGTCCCGACCCTCAGTTTGAGAACCCCTGCTTTATAGGAACATGTTTCCAATTCAAACTGTTGCCTTTTGACCTTGTGTTATCTGGGCATATTTTCAGTTCTTTTCAGCGATTGTTCTGTTATTTATTCATCAGTCTGAGAACACATTTGGTATGCCTAGCTATTTTAATTCAGTGATCCAGGACCATATCAAGCTGTACATTCTGTGTGCATTGACATGAGAATGCTGGAGTTAATTTTAGTTCTGCAAAGGGTAGATCAGTCTTCCTCTAATTTTAAGTATCTCAGTTTTTCTTGGGGTGGGTTAAACAGAAGGTAGCCTTTCTAAATGCAGTGAGAGCAAATCTTTCCTGTATCTCAACAGATGTCTTATTTTAAAGGTAACTTCACCAGTGACAGTTCCATTATTTTTGGTCACCATGTGTATTTTCTCTTGGTATTTTCAAAGGATACATGCGTATCAGTAGTCTTAACTTCATACAGTCTTATCATAGCTGTATAAGTAATTTTCTTCTGCTATATCACACCCTAGTTGAAAAGTGTGTAGACGTGTAGATTCTTCGCTGTCAAGACATTATATCAAAATAGATGGGAAATGTTTAATAAGTTTTGTACTCTGATCTTGGCTCCTGACTACGCTAGACCCTTAAAAAAATCTATTGTACAGCTATCATTGTCTCTCTAGGTATGTATATATTCCCCATTACTGTTGTATCTGAGCACCTCACAAACTTGAATATATTTATCCTCACAACACTGCTGTGGGGTAGTTAATAGTATAATCACTGTTTTATAGATGGGGAACTGACACACAGAGACAGTGACTTGCCCAAGGTCACACAAGATGTCTGCAAGTCTCAAGTTCTGGACTAGTGTCCTAAATTGAATTATTATTACAAATAAGTGAAAAGTCACTAGTATTTAGTAGCATGGATATTAATATCAACAAGAATAACTTGAATCCTTGTGTTTGGGAACAAGGCGGTAAGACTTTCCTGATTGCATTTTACCTTTCATAAAAGGAAAACAGTATATAGTGAGACTCTGGTCCTATCCATGCTACAAGCCATGACTATTCTAGCTACAATGGTTATTCTAAAATGGTTGTCAAGCATGGATTTGGCAGAGCTATGACAAACATCTTCTGAACATGGTGATAACTAGCACCATTACATGGTTTTCAGAGGCTTGCTTTAACAGCTTTGCTACCAGAAAGTGTGGTAGAGACTCTGTCCCACTTAGTACTATGGTTTCCAAATATATATGCGTTCCAAACACATACAAGTCAGGTTGAAAACATGTTTAGCTATAACTAACAACTCAGATGTCCTTAAATGTCCTTTTGGTGTTGACATGACCTTACGTTTTCACCTGAGTCATAAAACTGCATTTTCTGGGCATAGAATAATTGCCTTTACAAGTGTTAAGTTTTTTCCTGTGTCCATCCCAGTCATCTCCAATTTACAGTATCTCACAATTGCCTTGATCTGTTATGGTTTTCCTTCCTTTGTGGTATTAGTTACTGGCTACTGCTAGAAGCAACATACTAATATTTGCCTGGTGTGGCAACTCCTGTGGAGGTGTCATCTTGAGTTTCCCATATATTATGTGAACAACCATTCCTTACAGTCAAAGAGCTATGTGGATCTCAGCCAGAACAGTAACAGTTGAGGTGAATCTAAGTGACTGACCTCTTTTTTTCATGTAAATCAAAATTTGCTGTCTAAATGAGCTAGAGTACTAAATATGAGCATCTTCCTAGTCTTTGCTCTTTAATAGGTTTGAAGTAGACCTAAAGCATTTGGATAATGAGTATGTTACATGTAGCTCAGATTCTAGAGGGAAGTCCTGGAAGAAAGTTGCTCAAAATCAGCCTTATGGTGGATAACATCACCTCCTGAAAGGCTGTGGCTGATAAACATTAGTATACCTTGTTTGTCTCCAATGAATGATAGCATTATGTAACTACATTGTAATAGCACATTAGTGTTACACAAGTGGAGTACACACATTAAAAAAAATCAGACAAGATTTAAGCATGTACAGAATTATGACAGTAATGGGGGTGTGTTTTATTTTCTTTTTAAAAATCTGCCTAAATATAAAGTAATCAAAATACAGTAACTTCCATCCATGCATCTTTTTTCCCTTTCTAATCCAATTTCCTTTTCTAGTCGAATGCCTGGCCAAATTCTCTTTGGCACTGCTGCTGGAGTGCTTTGCTGGAAACTAGTCATGCTTGCTTGTGGAATCTAGCAAGGACATGATGTTTTGCATCTTTTTGCCCCTCCACTTAAGCATCTCAAACTGCCTTACAAACATGGACAAATTGAATTCTCAGTACTCTGGCTCAGAGTCACACAGGAGTCTTTGGTCCCATTGGGAATACAGCCTCATATTCTAACTCCCAGTCCCCTGCCTAACCACAAGACCATCTTTCCTCACAGATTTTACCAACATTGTTGGCTCTATCATATGGTATTTAGCACTGCACCTTGCCACCTCTTCTTAGTGGCATTATTTAGCAATACATTTGTTGGTCTTATTTTTATGTATTCAGTGTTGTATTAGTGACATTACTTAACTCCTTTGCATGTCTTTAAAAAAAACAAAAAACTTTAAATGGAATCTCTTAACCAAGATGAAAGGAGAGAGAGATCCAATTTTTATTTTAATACACAATTTAAGGGGAATTGTTAAGACCCAAATACGGATACCTCTTCTCAGCCAATCCTTCTCCCTTTCATATGATTATTTTTTAAAATGTGCTCTAAGTATGGAAAGAATTATCAACCCAGTAAAACACAAAGGCTGCAATAATTAAGGATCTGATCTAAAGCCCAGTGAAGCCAATTGTTTTTGGATTCGGATCAAGCTCTTTACCGATGTCTTTAGAAGACAAGACTAAAACCAGCCTGAGGATCCAAATTCCTTGCGATAGATTTTAAAGGTAAGGCTGCTAATTTTGGAAGGAAGAGGGAGGAAAGGTAATAGGTATTTTTACTTAATATCCTTTTTCTAAACAGTGTATCTAGGCCCAAAATTTAAGTATGACAAATTTTACTTTTTTTGTACAACAGTTATTATAAAAAATATAACGAGATAGAAATATGCCTAGATTCTAAATAACTTTAAGTACATTCACTAGGCCACTGAGAAGACCTGAGGGCAGGGCATCCTAGTTTCAAAGTGATTACACTAGGATATGTGTGTGGCCTTCTCTTTTAATCTGCAACTGGCTATGCATACTTTTTTCTTTTGCATTTTAGGAAGCAGGGATCAATACCATAGTTGGATGATGAGTTTTAAGCTGAATACAAGAGTGCCATTTTTACATACGTTCACTGACAAATTGTTACTTTTGTATTTAGAAAAAACTAAACAAGTTAGATGTATGCTCAGTAGCTATCATTCTATAATTTCAATTAAACTGGCATTCTTGACTTTTAGTTGAAAACTAATTTTTAATATTTTTTGTAGTCCAGCTCAGTGTTAAACATCCTGGCAATAGTTTTGTTGAGAATTCTAGGTTTCAGTCAAAAGTGATTCAGAACTTGTTTGATCATTATTCTTATTTCCTGATCTTCACTAGGTGTACTTAGCTCAGTGCTCTTGCCTTTACTTGACAGTGACCTGCAATATATTGGGGAAAGCTCTTTAAAGGTATTTAGGCGTCATATGGGATTTTCAGAATCATCTAGGAGCCTAATATCCATTGAAATAAATGAATTTTAGGAACCTCAGTGTTTTTGAAAATCCCACCAGATGCCTAAATGCCTTTAAAAATCGGTCTGATTATCACAGATTACTCAGGATTCAAGGATTTTTATTATTTCTTGACATTTATCAAGGAAGTAGTTGAACTTACAGCACTTTAAACTTTACTGTCCAAAAAGTTAAAATAATTTATATAATCCTTTAGCTAGAATTCACTTAAATTAGCTCTTAAATAATTTCCCTCTCACTTATCTCCCTGATCCACTTTGATTTTTTGTGTGTTGGGGATTTTTAAAAGGGTCTGTGGGTGGGATTTAGGTTTGCAAGTCTCGTTGGTTTTCAGTGAGATGCATGTTTCCATTTTGATTCAGACTCCTCTTCCCCCCATCTCTATACATGCATATTAACATATACTGAAAAATGTTGTGCCTTTTGTGTTGAATCTTCTGTGCTTGGCCCTTTTGTGTTTGAGCAGAAGCTCATCAGGCTTCATTGAGTTATTAGTGAATAAACACGTTTCTAGTTTGTGTAAAACAAAATGACCATGTTTTTAAAGAGTTCTAAAGAGGCTGAAGTTTCACAGTAGGTAGCTAAACATTCTTAATAAGGAGTACCTTCTTAGTTAGACTTGTGAGCTCAGAAAATTTTTAAATTATCAACTATTGAAAATGTGGTATCAAGCACCCCCAGTAAAATGTTTCATTAAGCAGCCAGTTGCACAGTTCAAGATAGATGTGATTGATGGTAATTGTCTGTATGGCTATTTGGTTTCAGAAATTTACAAATTCAGGCAAAGCTAGAAAAATGTAAGTTTAAAAAGTGAACTGCAGAAGGATTTTTGAAAACTTGGGACTTTTTTGCTGCTTTATGGTATATCAAGAATGTCTGAAACTTGTGGGTGTTTTAAAAATATAATTAGGAATGTTATGTTTGATTTTTTCTGGAGGACTTCTGGGGCAGGGAAGGGGAGAGGTTCTGAGAAGATGTTTCAAGCTTTCACCCATTAGTTGTAGAGGTTGTGCATATTGCTAAATTTTTAAGGTAGCTCCTCTCTCCCAACTGTTAGCCATTGGTGTTAAATTTTTGTTAAAAAAAAAAAAAGTTTTGACCATTGAAAATGCAAATTCCTTCCCCTCTGTTGCTCAGTTTTCAGTCTCGTGACATTTGTCACAGCATGATTTCAGTGGTTTGCAAGAGCCTTTTTTTCATGAGATGCTGTACCATTTTTTGATCCTTTTAGAGTTTCTCTTTGAAAAGTTGTCAGATGTTTTATGTAGTGAATATAGCAACCTTTTCATGACGCTGTCTGTTCCTAAGCATAAAAACTAGGCAAAAAATGCTGCTACTCTAACTGAATGGTGTATTTCAGTTATGAGTCTGAGTTTGTTTTGGTCGGGGATTATCAGAAGTCTCATGTTGTATGTATACTCTGCTATGTAATACCACTTGGTGACTATTTCATGTTGTCACTTTTCTCTTACATATTTAATTTATGTTCTAGCACTTTATTGTTCAAAGATTCTAAATTGCACTACAGAATGACTATACAAACTGCATATACACAGATAATTTAATCTACTACTGTACCGCAGCTGCCTCTAGGGTACAAGATGGCAGCCATCTGAAGCACTTAGTAATTCTCTATCCAAGTAAGCAAAATTAACAAAATTGACACAAGTAGGGAAAATTTTATGTAGGTGCAATGTGTGAGGGTAGTAAGATTTTATGTAGGTGCAAGAGAATTTTGTGAGGGTAGTAAGACAAATACTCCTACAGTATTTGTGAATGGCTGTTTTGTGATCTAGTGGATTGAACAGGGGACTTAAAACTCAGGAGACTGGCATTGTATGCCTGATTACTACTGCATCATTCTGATCTTTGGAAAAGTCATTTAATCTTTTTACTTCTGTTAATGCATTGTTTAAAAAATGCTTAGCTATCTCATACTTGCTTTGAGATCTGTGGATGAGAAGTGCTGTATACATGCAAAATGTGCCCTTAATTAATTAAGTTCTTTGGTTAACTATTTGATGGTCAGCACAGCTCTGGGGATATATTTATTAACTCATGCTCCCTCTGCTGGCTAGCTATGCAATTACAAAGCAAAACTATAGGATCATGTATGGTCATCGTAGTGATACATTTTTAATTTGATTGGAGGTTTTAAAGAGACATTGTTACCTGATTCACTACTTATACTTTCAAATGATAATTTTTGTTGTTAGGGGATCAGTGCTTAATAGAAAGCTTGTCCCTGTTAATTTACAGTATTTACAGGAGTCTCTGATTAAAAAGACTACTGTAACTTGACTGAAGTACAGAATATCAAAGTCATAAGGCTTATCTTAACGTCTCTATATAGATTTCTGTTAAATTTCTGAGACTCAAACTAGTAAATGATGACCCTGCATTGATCTGATCCAAGAAATGATAGATATAAACAAATTTTGTAAGATAGTTGTTGGTGTATCAGAATAAGTCACTTGGTTCGTTGTACTATGTTGATCAATGTTTTGAGGACAGAAGTTTGTGAACTTTGTGGCTCTACAGAACAGTATGTAATTTGTTTTGAGTGCTACGTGTGTGCTTTGTGCTCATACCTCACTTGAATTGTTAAATGCAATATTAATACAGTAAGGTTAGATAAAATAAAAAGGTTATTGGAGACAATAGTTCACCCATATTAAACATATAGTAGATACAATAGTACTTAGCTTTGCATTCAGTAGCCTAGTTAGTAATTGCAATATTTGCAAATGTGGGAGGGTTAATGTTATCAAATCCTGTGAGAACCTTAACTTTTCATTTTTCCTTTTATTTTTGCACTTAAATATGCATCCATTATGTCCTGCTAGTATAATTTTTCTATCTTTAATTTAGTTGAATTTTCCTAAAGATGACTGTTAGATAGAAATAAAATTGGTTTATACTACTTTTATTTAATAAAAAATGAAGGCCTGAACAAAAAGTAAATGCTGCTTTACATTAGATAGATATTTGTCTGTCTACCCTTCTCTCCTGGTAAACTGTAGATTACTAAAGAACTAGTAGACATATTACACATTAACAAGGAAGTGAAACACGATTACTAATTGATGGGATATTTTTATTTAGACTTTTTTCTTGTTGATGCCTATCAGACTCAAACAACCTGCACACAGTTGGAAGAAAAGATGTCTTAAATATTCAGCATCTCTATCCCCTCAGTAATGAGCAGAAGGGTATCATACCGCTTCTGTGAGTTTGACAGTTGAGACACAAAGCAAAAACAAGAAGAGATTCCACCTTGATGGTAACAGTAGACCTAGTTAGATGTGGTAGCTGCCTGGACTCTTTGCTCCTCAATTCTTTTAAATCTCGGAGGCTTTTCTATCCATTCTGCCTCCAGTCCTTTTCATTGATACCTTTTGGAGGACTTTTCTAAAAGAATTTAATTTTTTTTCATACTGAGATGATCAAATCAGTTTCTTAAAGCCAAGAAGGTAGAGTATTTTTTATGCCCAATATTTTTGTCATTTTCTACAAGATTAAGTTTTTTAGGCTTATTTTAGATCTGCGAAGTAAATTAATAATTCCCCAGTTTCCTCAATCAAATCTGAGTGCCTTCAGTTTTGAAGTGTGCTTGTATTAATCTTGCTGTGTGTTCTTGTTACTTTTATTTTACTGTTGAAGAGTCTTTGTATTATTTGCAAAGCTTGAAACATTGGCATTTCTACAGCTTTGTGCATGTTTGTTCCTTACCATGTCTCTTCCAACCCAGATATTTGGTGTGAAATTGTACAGCTGACTTGGATTTACAGATGATGATGATGATTTAAGACATCTGTAGAGGGAGAGAGCTCTCTCCCTCTGTTGCTAAATAATTAGGCATGCATGATCCAAAATCCATTAGTTTACTATGGTATGTGGTAGTATCAGACCCTGAACTCATTTCATCCCTCACTAGAATGAGTTATTGTCATTTGAGGATGAATTTAAGTGTTTATTGAAAAGAGTGAAGGTAGATTTGTTTCTGTATATTTAAACCCAAGACATAAGACAGCAATCAATATTCAGGGGAGTAAGAGAGAATCTGATTTTTCCAGAATACTCCTTTGCTACTTTCTCCCTTGTGTTGGCTGGTTTTCTCTGCAGTGAGTCCCTGACCCTCTTTCCTTCAGCACACTTTCACACATATTCTTTTCACATGTCTCGTTCACCCTTTCCTCACTGGTGCAAAGTCCTGCTCTTTCTACTCAGAGGCCACGTCTACGCTACGGGATAAAATCGAATTTGCTAAAATCGGTTTTATAAAACTGATATTATAAATTCGATTTCATACGGCCACACTAGGCACAGTAATTCGGCGTTGTGCATCCATGCTCCGAGGCTAACGTCGATTTCTGAAGCGTTGCATTGTGGGTAGCACTTCCGTAGCTATCCCATAGTTCCCG
>NC_133769.1:316701103-316711358 GCF_003597395.2 Chelonoidis abingdonii | reverse complement strand
TAACGGAGCTCTGATACAACAGATTTGTCTCCCCATACAGCGATCAGATCTAGTATCTCCCGTACGGCCCATGCTGGAGCTCTTTTTGGATTTGAGACTGCATCGCCACCCGTGCTGATCAGAGCTCCACGCTGGGCAAGCAGGAAATGTAATTCTAAAGTTTGCTGTTTACCTGCCCACTGCATCCGAGTTCAGATTGCTGTCCAGAGCGGTCAGTGTTGCACTCTGGGATACCGGCCGGAGGCCAATAACGTCGATTTCCGTCCACACTAACTGTAATCCGATATGTTAATATCGAATTTAGCGCTACTCCTCGTCGGGGAGGAGTACAGAAATCGATTTAAAGAGCCCTTTATATCGATGTAAAGGACGTTGTACTGTGGACGAGTACAGCGTTAAATCGATTTAACGGCCATTAAATCAATTTAAACGCGTAGTGTAGACCAGGCCAGAGTTTTGCTGTTGCAGTTACACTTTCTCATTCTCTTAATGGCCTAAATTGTACTCAGTTGTTACAGAACCCTTTGATTCCACTATTCAGTGCCTCTTTCTAACAGAGACATACTCTAAAACATTTTGATTGCTGCGTGAAAAACAGTAGAGGACAATAACTCCTAGTTATACTGAGAATTATTACTACTTTGAACTTTCAGTTATTTCACACTCTGCTTTGCTTTATCAAATGTCATGTTATATTGCCAGTTTACAATCTTCAGTCCTTTGTTTCTTACCTGGAACCTTGTAGATTGTGCAAGTTGTTTGGACCAGGGGCTATTCCCTTTGTTACTTGTCAGCATGGTGCCTAACACAGTGGGTTCCTGGCCCTTGATTGCATTCCTAGGTGGCACTGTGAAGTACATCATAGATGTCTCTTTATTCCTGCTAAAAGGAAAATTCCAGACCAGTTGGGGAAACTAACATTATTCCTTCAGCTGCTGGCTGACAGCAGGCAGTGAGAGAGAGGAAAGCAAATATAAATGAATGATTTCCCTGTTCTAGATCACAAATTTCAGGGCCAGTGGAAATGATAGTCTGTAGACCTCCACTAATTTGAAGCTAATCTGGCCAGATGGGAGGTATATTTTGAGAACCCTAGTTAGTTAGGGAAATTTGTGTCTGAGGGAATAGAGGAGGGTGAAAGTGATCTCCTAACAAAGTCAGGAACATGGTGCTAGCACCTTGACAGAGATCTACTTGGCCCTTTTTTTAGCAATGAAGTATTATGGATGGAGCAGTTGTATGTGGAAATGAATGGAGGCATCCAGAGCAATCAAGTTGTTCTCAGTACAAGAAGATCTCTGTTGCATAGACTTTCTGATAAACTCAGATTAAAACGCAGAAATCAGATTGGATCATTTTCTGATGTTGAAAGAATGGCCTTTCAATCCACAAGTCTTTTAGTTTACCTTAATAGACTAGTTACCTTTCTGGTCTAATAACAGGCTCCTCAGGTTAAAATACACATCCTATGGCTTTAGGCTTCCTGCATAGATACTTTTGACTTCCTGATGGATTTTACAGTGGAATTTAGGTACTTTGTCCTTTAATTCTTAAGACACTGAGAACCAGAGTTGGAATATGCAAGGTTTCTTTTTCACTTCATGCGAGTCTTACCCTTCATTTGCTTTACCTATAATAAACGTTTTGAACTCTCAGAATCTCTTTAGATGCCTCTGGGTCAGTTTTCGTTGATCTCTAAACTTATTTGCACATAATGGTGAAATGGTTTTAGAATGTCGTGATTTTACAGTGTATCAGTAACTTTATTCTTATTGTAGTCTTTTGGAAGTGATCAAGGGTTCCTTTCAAAAGGTGTCATGTTGACCAAAGTGTGCTAGATGTGGCTTCTTGGGCTGGCAAGAGAGAGTTATTGAAGAGCTCTGCAAAGAGTTCCCAGTCCCGGCTTGGTCAGGGAACCTTGGGTTTTTCTTCAAGTGCTTGCTCATATCCATTCCAGTTAGGTGTGCGCGCGCTGCGTGCACGTTCGTCGGAGAAACTTTTACCCTAGCAACACTCGGTGGGCCGGCAGGTCGCCCCCTGGAGTGGTTGCCGTATGTGGCCTAATATAATATCCTTTCCTGCCGCCCGCCCGCCTTCCTCAGCTTCCTGCGTACCGCCTCATGTCGTCGTTGGAACATGTAGAGAGGCAGCTTTATGTCTATTCTCTCCACCTTAACCTACGATTCTCTTCTATAAGCTTTAGCCAAACGCGTCCCTGCAGACCACTACAGGGCCCGTTGTTGCAGTAGAATTCACGGACAAACACAAGGCCGTTGTATCATAATCAACAACCAAGGAAGTGCTTATTCAAAGGCCTATCTCCCCTGTTTCAGAATGCGACGACTTCGTGGGATTTCTGCTGTGTAGCCCATTCCATATGACCTGTGGCCTCCTTTCTCACTATGGAGTCCGGACCGCTAAGCTCAGATGAGACACCTGAGCACACTAGATGCGCGTTTCCTCACACACGACATGGTGCTCCGACGGATAATCACTACCCCTCCATTCAATCTCTTCCGGACGTGGGAGCTTTCACCCAGATCAACCTGTTGAGGCCAAGAAATAAACATGAATTGCCAGCTTGTTTCTGTTCTCCTACAAGGTCGCTCTCCGGCTCCCCTGTCGGAACGCCTTCATGATCCCGTGTCAGTCCGCCTTTGCTATCTGCCTTTGCAAAATCCAATTTCCCCTCGTGCCCTACCGAGTATGCCTAGACGGTCAGCTAGAACAAGCTCGACGGTTCTCAATACCTGAATCTTCTGGGGTTGATGCGGATGAGAGATTTGCGCGCGACTGGCCGAGATAGGTGCGACGGTTAACCTGTGGGTAATGGATCCCTATAACGGAGCTACGTACCTGTATCCCTGTACGTGTACATCCGAATCCTCCTGCCACTGTGGCCGGACTTGATCACGTCAGGACTTTTCGCAGGCTCACCCACCCGGACCTGCAGTCCCCTCCACCTGACAGGCATGTTTCCTAGCTGGTAAACCCAGTATGGCAGCTAAGCTGTTTCGCGCTGCAGTAGGCAACAGTGTGTGCTTGGGTTAAAGCAAGGAAGTCCCCTCCATTCGTCAGTTCTGACATACCTCGTGAAATGAAAAGCGAGCTTCTGCTACATGGAGTTGTTGTGCCCAGAACATGGTCACTCAACCAATGCCTCTGATCAAATATCTACCATCCTGATTATTTGTGGTCTCTCAAGAGCAGGGGTTGGCTAATCTCTACGCTGCGAGTCACTCGGCCGCCGCCCATACTTCCTTCACCATCCGGGGAGACTGGCAATACCAATTTTCTCTCAACCCGATTCCCAGGTCTGAGAGTTTTTGGAAAACGCTATACCCTCAGTACAAAGCCCCCTAAACCTCATATCACTGTTGACCTAACCTGTGTAAATAGCTCGTGGCCCCCCTGTGCGAACCTTTGGCCACATTTTGACGCTATGCTGGTAACCATGCCTGGATAAAGACGCTTCCCTATCTGTCAATAATTACCTCAGCTAGGCGTGTCTCGAACCCGCGCGCTGCTGTGGATCCTCCATATACCATCCTTCCATAAGACAAGGACAGCTGCGACCTCACCACAGCATTCCCCCTAAAGTCTCTCCGCCTTTCTCACGTGAAACCAGGACATCTTTCTGCCAGTGTTCTTCCAAAAGCCCATAGAGCACGGGCAGGAGGTGTACCGAGAACGGAGACAGCTGCCATCCCTTAGATGTCCAGAGGCTCCCGCCGTGTTACATCTGAAGCGGTACCAAACCCTTCCGTCATTCACGCGTACGCAGCTCGTTGTAAGCAGTGGCAGAACGTATGAGAAAGCAAGGCATCTTTCTGCTCAGACGCATTGGCGTCTTGGGTCACTAGTCATGTATCCCGAGCTTGCTAGAGTAAACTATGTCTTTCAAGTTTCCAGTTGTTCCGGATGGCCACTCCAACACCACACTACGTTGAGCTCTAGGCCTCGCTGCTGCTTTCACTGTGCGCCCATGTTCCTGTGCAGGAAAATAGCTGCCGTGGCGGTTCCACCTGTGTGTCCTGCTGTCCACGTACCTTTGCGACCATTAGCAATGGTCCACACAAAGCAATCTAGACTAGAGGCAATGCGCCCTGTCTGACTGGGTTATTTGTTGGGCTCGAGCCGGTGTCTCTTGGCCTCCGGCATTCTGGTGCAGGTGTTTTCGACAGGATCTACTCCTTCGATCCATACACCGCCTAGGTCAAGCTGGGAAATCACCTAACTGGAATGCATAACTGAGCAAGCACCGAAGAAGAAAGACGGTTACTCAACCTACTTTGTGTAACTGTTCTTCGAGGATTGTGTTGCTCATAATCCAGTCTACAATACGTAGATACAACTACTACCCACCCGCCCCCCTTCCCACTGTCGAGTAGCCGGCAAGAAGGAACTGAGGAGCAGGCGGGCTGGCAGGGGTATAAGGCGCCATACCGGCGCCACTCCAGGGGGCGACCTGCCGGCCCACCGAGTGTTGCTAGGGTAAAAGTTTCTCCGACGAACGTGCACACGGCGCACGCACACCTAACTGGAATGGATATGAGCAACATATCTCGAAGAACAACAGTTACAAAGGTGAGTAACCGTCTTATCAGTGGACTACATACCCCAATTTGGTAAAGTGGTAATAAACATCATGATTTAATTGCCTCATGATGTGGGGCAAAAAACCATGCCATTTTAACTATTTAAAAATAATTTTGTGTGATGTATTGGGATATCATGTCAGCAGTAATTAAGATACTAACTTGTTACTATTTTACTGGTAAGCTAAGAGTTTGAGGCTCTCATTTCCCAGTATATTTCATATTGGTCTAACAGATTTCAAGTTTTCCCTGTTATTTATGCCAACTTCAAATAGAATTTTCTTTAAAACTTGCTATGCTGAGCTAATGGAGCAACTACCTTTTCTTTTCACTTCAGTACACATCTGCTCTTGATGGTGCAGGGTGTGAGTGAAGGGAAGAAATTTAGACTTCTCCACTTCCCGGATAATATTTCCTAAAGGAATAGAATGAGTCAGTCTGCCATCAGATGCTTCTTCCTCAATCTTGGGTATTCTTTCCATCCCTACTGGAAGGCTGTAGAATAGGAAGAAAATTATTCCAGAGAAGTTGCGGCAAGATAAAAACTCTAGTAGCTACTGAGTATTGGAAGCTATTGAAAAATGCCAGCTGAGCTAATTAGATGTCTACTTGACACAGTCAGCTGAAGTCTCTACAGGAGCAAGTTACCACTCTGAATTCATCAACTAGAATCATCAATAATGCACCTTCTGTAAGAACTTGTCTGTGAGCAAGCCTATTTAGATGATGATGAAGTAAATCAGTTTACTGCAGGCTGAGTTGCAATTTGCTTCTCGCCAGCCTTATGTACAGCATTAAATATAACAAATTAATGTTTAAAGCTCTAGAGGATATACATATTCACCTTCAATGATCATAAGTCTATCTTAACATCATCTTAAGTCTATTAAAGGATTTGGTATTTTTGATAAGTATATTTTTGTGTAGGACTTTGTCCAATTGAATATTAAAGGCTAGTGGCAAAATGGATTTGAATGATTGTTTTGAAATTGGAAACAAAGACTTTTAGAGAAGTAAATAAAATTCTACCGAGACATCCGTGGAATAAATAGATTAGTATAATCTTCCATTTACGTGAAAAAAGAACTTTTTAGTCCACTGCAACTTCTGATAACTTACGCGTGTGTGTGTGTGTATATATATATAATATATTTATTTTACAGTACTTGATTTAAAGTTGCTTGTCTTGCATACCTGCTTACAGATGAACTGAAAAGTCATGGCTGGTAAATCAGGATTGCTCTGTTTCCTTCAAGAGTTGATGACATCTATAATTAGTCAGAAAATAGAGAAATTTTAATAAAAAAACATTTTGAGCAAAAATCTTTTCCCAGTATTTACCCATTGTAAATTATATCACCATTCCTTAAAGCAGAGTAGTGTAGGTGGTCATGATGTTACAAACTGTTGCATGAGGTACATGGGGTCCTGAACTCAGCTCATCTTTAGCCTTGTTCTGTGGTCTCCTAGACAACTGAAGTGCTGCTGTTGCATTAATCTACAATCTTTGATTACCAAGAAATATATCCAGCGTTTAAATTATAAAGTATCAGTGTGGACCAGTTCAATGTCATCAACCTTTGCAGGAGTGTGGCTGGGTGGACTAGGTCTGGAGGCCACCTGCTGCGGCCTCATGGCCCTGTATCACCTTGCGTCACAGTAGAGCAGTGAAAAGTCCAGGCAGCCTAGAGTGGCTGCATAGGAGCAGCCAATCGGGGTTGCCGGAGTGACCGATAAGGGGCCAGAAGGGCCAGATAAGACAAGCAGCAAAGCCATCAGTTGCTGTGTGGAGCTCAATAAGGGAGGACTGGGTGCCTTGCTGGCTAGACGAACAGCTGGATCGAGGACAGCTCACTGCACAGAGCTCACCAGACACAACCGAGTCTAGGGAAGGCAGCCAAAGACCAAGTGCCTGGCTAAATAGAAGAGCAGCAGGACCATCAAAAGGTCATTATGAGCAGACTGAGCCCAGAACTTGGCCAGACAAGAGTACGGAGATGGTCTCTGCTGGTCTGATTGCAGAATGAGCTCAGGGAGGGCTGCTGAAAAGGACACCAGCTGAGGGTACCAAGATGGGCCACTGCTGGGTGTCTGAAGAAGGCAGTGCCTCTGGGAAGAAACCTAAGAGCTATGGCCCCATACCGGGGCCATGATAAGAACTTGGGACTGTTTACCTTGGAAGGGAGGACAGTGTATACGGCTCAGCCAGAGGGCTGAGTCGCTGAAGACCAGCCGAGAGAGCCATCGGCCAGCGAAAGGGGGCGCTCGTGAGAGGCAGATGCAGACACCATTACAAGGAGGTATAATTCTGATTTGGCAGTCGTGACTGTTCTAGTCATCTCTAAAGGTGTGCAAGATCAGCAACCTTAAGCATAATTTGTTCTTACATATTCTGCTAGTGAACAATAGATTTTGGGTTTTTAGGTAAATAGCTGTAATAATAACAATGTAAGTTCTTGAATAAGTACTTCCATAGTCAGCTGTCTTATAGCTAAAATGTTTGTGAAATTAAAAGGCAAGAAGGATTCCAAGACTGAAGTCCTCAATCAGCTTAAAAAAAAAATCGATGGGAAGTTTACCTGAATGTCTTCAGGCTTAGGCCCAAAGTAATTGCAGGTAAGCCTGGATTTTACTAGAGTATGGGGACACCAACACTAGTGTAAGACAGAGAGAAAATACTTTGTCTGTTAGAGATACATAAAAGCATCCAAATAGGAAGTTTTGAAAAATTGGGTTGTTCCTCTTAAAAGAAATAAAGAAAGTAGTGTAATTCTTTGAAGGATGATTCACACAGGATTGCTGATCTGGAAGAGTTTAGATATGGAACATGATGGACAAATAAAGTCATGAAAAAGACTGACTTAATGTCATTTATGTTACTGATTAGGTCAAGATATTTTTGTCCCTTAGCTGTATATATACAGCTGTATATTTATCAGCTGTAGTATAAATGCTTTTCACTAGTGATTGAGTTCCTCCTGTAATAATGAAATCTATTTTAAATTAAATGACCTGCAACGTAATTAGTTTTTAGTTGTTGCTTCATGGTTGTAATAAACTACTAGTTGACAGGATAGCATACCACAACTGTTGCGTAGAACTTAAAAACAAGACCAGATGATCTTGGCAAACTGAATAAAAAAGAATGTGTACTTTAGACATATATTTAAAACAGTTTATGAATGTTAAATTGGTTTATAATGTAGTTTCTCTCTCAGAAGAAATTGATCTTCACTGTTTAATTTCAGTGCTTGAGGTTTTAAGTTCTCCGTAGCAATAAAATATTAAATTTTGTAACTGTCAAATAGTTTGGAAAAATATCTTGAGGGTTAACCTGGAACCCTTAAATTTTTGTGTAAAAATACGAAACTAAGTCTAAATGATGAGGTCCAGAGCAGCTTCATGGAATCTTCTGCTTTTCTATCCTAAAACACTTTTTATATACTGATTATGGTGGGAAAGATTTATCAAAGGGGAGGGTCTTGCAGCATGCTCTGAATGGTCAGATTATGGAAATGTCTAATATCTGAAATGTCACTGCACAGCTAAATCCCTGGACTAAAAGTGCTTTCTCTAACGCTTTGACCTGAGTTTTGTAAACTATTTTGTCCAGAGGAGCACAGCTGTTTTGGTGGATTATGGATGGAAAAGTAGTCTCTGATATAGCTGAATCCTGACTCAGTTATGGCTTTTAAAGGTCAGAACTGCACTGAAAAGTTCTCAATATAGCTTCGTCTCTCAAGGGTGTGAAAAATCCAGAAGAATTTTTTGTCAACCTAGCTATTGCCTCTTAGGGAGATAAATTACTTATAGCGAACAGAGAATCTCTCTAGTTGCTGTAGTAAGTGTTTTCGCTTACAATGCTACATTTTAAGTGTAGACATAGCCAAAGATTTCTCAGACCTGTCAACAGAAGCAAACTGGAAACCATTGGACAGAAGAGAGAAGGGAGAGAGATGATCCTGGTGCTCTGTCACAGGATTCTATCTTCAACCCCAGATACAGTGAATTCAGAGTGGGTTACTACAATTGACACATGCATAGATCGAATACACTAGTTTATATCCTCCTCTTGAAGGTTCCTGGGAATCTCGTGGTGGAAATGAGAAATGCTAGTGGCAACATAGGTCTGATTGTCAAGGATTAATTATGAGTCTATGAGTTGACCAGGACCCCAAGGCCTTCAAGCCACTTTGACAGACGAGGTCACAAAATGTCTTCTGTAATTTTAGACACTATATCTTAAATGGCTCTGATGTAGAGAGCTTGTCAATGTTTATGAAGACTTGAATAGTTAATGAAACAGGTGTGTGGGTGTGCATCCGTGAGAGAGAATCACTCTGGTTGGAATGTGACCCAAATAACTGGGTACCACCCAGTTCTAAATTCTGTTTCTAGAATATTAGTTCTCAGCCTTTAGGGTGTAAAGATGTTTTCTTGTGATTGTATAGTATTCTGAAAATCTTAATTTTTGATTGGTAATGGAGGGAGTTGCAGGCTCTTTTGGTTATGAAGATAATGTTCCACTTGTTAATAGCTACACCATTGGATTTATTGAACATTTAGTATTTGCATATGTGCAATTAATGAAATTCTCAGAAAGACTAACAATTTTTTGTTACTTTAACAAAAAGTAATAGTAAATGTAAAGACCTATTTTAGGTATATGTAGCATATATATATTGGTTCTAGGATTGCAGGTGTGAAAAGGTTGAGGAACCTATTCATAGCCTAGAGCATTGCCATGGAACCAAACTATCTACCTACAAACCCAATCCAGCATTCTCTAAAGTCAGTGGGAATATATCCCTTGACTTCAGTGGGTGGTAGATTGGGCCATTGGTCCACCACTGTGGGTTTAAGCAAGAACCTTGTACATTTGAATGTAGCATTTCTAATGTAATTACACTTTCTTTTAGGGAAGAAACCCTTATTTTCTGGAGCCAGCAATAATTATAACAGTTACTGATGGGAGTAAATTAACTACCACGAGTGGGATACAGGATGAGGTAAGGTCTGATCTCTGTTTATCTATTGTACCAGACTTTTTGATAGAAGGCTGATATGTTAGGATTACCAGTTATTTAAACCTGTTCAAATGTACATATGGGATAAACTTAAACAGTGTTTCCTTGAGTTTGAGACATTCTTATGTAATCATACTGTGCTAGAAATGGTTTGAAAGCCTTTTCAGCACTATAAATTTGAGCATATTTAAGAAGTATCTTTAAACAGATTTGAAGAGTTTCTAAAATACTCAGTTTGCCAGTTTCACAGTCTGATTTAAAATGCTGGCAGAGACATACAACTCAGTTCTACTGAAGGTAATTGGGATATTAGTTTGACACACGTATCAAATCAGTATACATAGCTTTTTAAAGGGCTTACCAGAATAAATTTATTGGACTGAAGAATATACATCTTGAAAATGTGTAAACATACATAACGTGTATAGACCTGATTTAATGTAGTGATCTTGCAAGGGTGGGAACCATGAACCAGAGAGCAGATTGGGACACATGAAGTGCAGACGAAGAAGAGGAGATTACTTCTTCTTCGAGAGATGTCCCTGTGGGTGCTCCACTTTAGGTGTCGGTGCGCCCCTGCGCCTTTGATCGGAGATTTTTTGCAGCAGTACTCCTACCGGCCACGCATGC
>NC_133769.1:316643455-316701003 GCF_003597395.2 Chelonoidis abingdonii | reverse complement strand
CTACCTCCTTGAGATACACTGCTTTGAAGTCACCTAAAGTGGAGCACCCACAGGGACATCTCTCTCGAAGAAGAGGAGGTTACTCACCTTGTGCTGTAACTGACGTTCTTCAAGATGAGTGTCCCTGTGGGTGCTCCACTACCCACCCTCCTCCTCTCTACTTCGGCGTTGGGGTAGCCTCCGTTGTAGAGAAGGAACTGAGGGTACTGGCTGCGCATGCTCTCTAGTAACACACTCAGAATGAGTGACAGGTTCTAAGCATGCGTGGCCGGTAGGAGTACTGCTGCAAAAAATCTCCGATCAAAGGCGCAGGGGCGCACCGACACCTAAAGTGGAGCACCCACAGGGACACTCATCTTGAAGAACGTCAGTTACTGCACAAGGTGAGTAACCTCCTCTTCTGGATTTTATAGCTGTCTGTTTAGAATAATTGTCTGGACTCTGGAATGTCCCATAGCAATCTAAAATAAAAAGGTGAGCTAAAGAGGAGTTAATTTCAAATTAAAGCCACACCTGTACCTTAGAATATTTAAGATTAAAATACTGAGGCCATGCTCACAATAAACTTTACGGGTCACCATAGCTAAAATTCTGAGGCAGTAAGATGTTTCATCACCAGATGGCATGAGCTTCCCTGTTTGTGAAGTTTCAACCATTCCCAACTGCTTTTTTTGTCTGAGCCTCTTCTTAGATGAATGGTGAGGAGTTCTTTACTGATGCAATGGTTCTGGTCTGGTTTCTTATGTGTACAGGCCTTGAAACAGAAAAACATTGTTAGCTGGTCCCTCTTTTCAAAAGCAAAGGCTAATGTCGGAACCCTTTTCACTGCTGGTGGTTTTTCTTGATTTTTTTTTTTTTTTTCTTGGAGCAGGTTCTCAAACATTTTTGTACAGTGGATCACATTTTAATATAGAGATTATTTTACAGACCACCTCCCTTCTGAATTGTAATTGTGCAGACTTTCTCCTGTTTTCCTGGTATTACATTCTTGCGGCAATTAAAGAAAGTGTTTTCATGGAAAAGTGATATTAAGGAAGTGTGAAATATATTTTTAACTTTCTTTTAATGCACTTAAGTTGATAAGGAGCAGGGTAGGAGAAAGGACAAGGTTGCATCATGTGCCAAGCCATCTGTCTATGGACCACTAGCAAGTCATCTATAATTCAGTTTGATAATTTCTGCTTTAGTGTATTTGATGTTTTGGGTTTTCTTTTTTGGTCTTTGGGCTAGTCTGTTGTCCTGTCCCGTCTCTCCCACCCCCCCAATGCTTTTTTGAGTAATGAGATAGTCTAGTACTGTTCCAAGTATGCTCACATAACTTTCCTCCCAGAGAAACATTGATATTGTTGATTCCTGCATTGGAGATCACCCTGATGCATCTGATTATGAAGTTGACTTCAGGGTCCTTGAGATTATTCCTGACTTCCCATAATTCTTTTAGTCCAGGTGTTTTTAGAATTCTTCAAAGGCTACAGTGCACTCACTATAACTTTTCCTATCCTGTTCTTGGTCTAATAATGGAAGTCTCGGGATGGCACTGTAGTGCTTCTTATGGTTAAACAAATCTACTGGCCATACCAATCCAGAAGATTCTGGATCATGCAGTGCAAATGTGGCTACTTTTTGTACTACCTGCCTTTCAATATGATTTGCCAATGGGCATTGGTGTCTATTATTCTCATTACAAGAATACAGTAGAAGATATCACATATACAGCAATAACCTGGATGCATGGCTTTGGTGCCCTCTGACTGATTTCAAGTGACGGGTTCTGTTTGGGAAAATGTTCACGTATCATCTACTCTAGCCACTTGCAGCAGCAAAAGGAGAATTACAGGGCAAATATCAATTTGACTATTGAGAGAATTTGCTTATTCTGTCCCATATAAATTGTGAAACTGAGGGTTATGTATCCATTCCATGTTTTCAGAGCCCATGTGTGTTTTTTTTTTTTTAAAAAAGTTTCTAATTCCAATGGGCTGTTGGAGAAAGATGCTCCAAGTCAATAAGCAGCAGTGTGGCTGAAATGGTTCTTACAGGAAATGCTTGTAGTTCTACAAGTAAAACACAAGAACACAAACAGCTGAGCTCTCAGTCCACTAATCAGTTATGCCTAACACTCTGTCATATCTACCCTTAGAAACCAATACACTTTTACCAACTTATTTGCTTTTTCAGCAGGTAGCCTGTTGCAAATTTCTGACCAAATCAAAGAAGCAAAAACAGTTGATGCAGAGCTGACTAGGCAAGAGGTCTTTTTTTAAAAAAATTGACAGAATTCTAAATTCAAGTATCCTGTTGTCTTGGCTTTCCCAGTTTTGTTACAACACACAATCACAGGGTGGGCAACGTGAGCCTGAGAGAGAGCCAGAATTTACCAACATATATTGCCAGAGAGCCACAGTAATGTGTCAGCAGCCGCCCCATCAGCTCTGTTCCAGCTGACCGGCAGCTCCACCAGTCTGCACCTCCCCCTCCCGATCAGCTGTTTTGTGGTGTGCAGGAGGTGGAGAGAGGGAGGAGCGAGGGCAAAGCAGGCTTAGAGGAGGGTGTGGGAAGGGGTGGAGTTGGGGCAGAGCCAGAGGTTGAGCAGTGAGCACTCCCCCAGCACATTGGAAAGTTGTCACCTGTACTCCAGCCCCAGAGTCAGTGCCTATACAAGAAGCTGTATGTTAACTTCTAAAGAGCCGCATGTGACTCTGGAGCCACAGATTGGCCACTCCTGCACAATCAGAACCTTCTTTGCAAAAGTAGTTTTGGGGTAGAATTTTTCCTGGAACTGCATTTTCAATTTTAAAAACTAGAAGAGAAGGAAGAAACTTCTGACTACCAACCATATTTCAGTTCTCGTCTTAACTTATAACTTTTGTACATGTCATCGGGCATGTTGGTTAAGTAATGGAAGCATGATACATGTCTGAATCATTTTTTGATTTTGTTCTTGTGTGGTTTCAGTTCTTTAATTAGATAAACCAGATTTTCACTGATATTGACAGTAATGTTGTCAGCATGTAATCTATCAATTCCCTCTGAAACCACCTTCAATTACTCTTAAGTTTGGTGTCTTTAGAATTCCTTGCTTTGTCTTCATAAGTCTTCGTGTTCTTTGTAAATTTCAACATTCTTGAGGTACTGGGCGCAAATAGAGACATAACCTTGTTGTGAGGTCCACAGCGTGTCATTGAGAAGCTGGGGCATCAGTCTCTCCCCTTTCAGTTAACTAGCCATTCTTGGAGTGCTTGCTCATATCGATTCGAATTAGGTGTGCGCGCGCTGCGTGCACGTTCGTCGGAAGATTTTTTACCCTAGCAACACTCGGTGGGTCGGCTGGGTGCCCCCTGGAGTGGCGCCGCTATGGCACCAGATATATACCCCTGCCAACACAGCCACCCCTCAGTTCCTTCTTACCGCCCGTGTCGGTTGTTGGAACAGTGGAGCGCGGCTTAGCTGACCTCCACTTCCCTAGCTACTCGTTGTTTTCTCGTTCATTATTGTGTAGATAGTTGTAAACTTTTTATATAGTTATACTTAGTTTATCTGTTTATAGCATAGTTAGTGTAATATAGTTAAGAAGGGTTCAGGGATTAGCCCTTCCCTACACCAGGTGGCGGGGCCCATGCCCAGTTCCCCGGGTTTCAAACAGTGCTCGGCCTGTCGCAAACCGATGCCAACAGGAGAGCCACACGACTCCGGTCTGAAGTTCCTCGGGGAATCGCACCTGACAGCTAAGTGTCACATCTGCAAGGCTTTCAAGCCATGAACAAAAAAGGAGCGGGACTTCAGATTTAAACAGCTCCTCATGGAGGCAGCTCTCACCCCTCTGCCTTCGGCACTGAGTGCTGGTCAATCGGCAGGCAGAAGCGCCTCCTCAGCACCAGACCGCGCCAATATTGCCAAGGCCTCTCGGCACCGGCCGTCACCGGCACTGAAGTCGGCTCCACACCGCTCCCTCTCCCTGAGTTCGAGAGAGACTAAGACTCCTGCTGCTTCTGTGCCGCCTGCACCGCAGCCAGAGAGTTTGTCTAAGCTGGATCGCCCGGCGCCGACACCCGCCGCAGCACTGACAACGTCGGCACCGTCAATTCCGGTCCCACTAGGGCCAAGTCCGGCACCTGTTAGCTCCCTGGCGCGAGCCACAGTAGAGCTTACTATCCCATCCACGCCAGAGACATTCTCAATGGCGAGGGATCTGATTGCCATGACAGAGTCGATGCTGCCTCTACCCCTGGCACCGCCGGTGCAGGTAATAAAGTTGTAGGCAAGCTGGCCTTGATAAGACACCTTCTGTCGGCACAGCAAACCGGCACCGTTCACGATCACAGTCCTGCAGACGTTCTAGGTCCTGATGGCGCTCCCGCTCCCGCCGTTGCTCGCAGTCCTGGTACTGTTCTCCTCGGTACCGGTCGCACTCACGGCACCGGTTGGTATCCCGTTCACCGGTCCGCTATTCTCGGCACCATTCCAGGCACCGTGACTCGCGTAGCCGCTCCTGACGTCGAGCCTCGAGATCTCGGTCGACCTTCTGGCACCGCTCCAGTCACAAGTCCCGATCTTGTTCCTGGTACCAGTATGCCTCCCAGTACCGGTCTCCGGTGCTGAGTAGGGTAAGGTCCGCTAGAGACAGGAACTCTGCCTAGGGCTTCTCCGCTCCTCCATAGCCATCCAGACACACTTCAGTGTCGTCCCATGCAGACAGCTCTTATGCTCAGGACCGCGATTCGGATGTGCCCACTGGAGTCTTTCAAGAGGCCTAGACCCAGGACCAAGGCCCACATCACCTTGGGCACCTTGGACACCTTGGCGTACCACCTTGGACACCTTGGGCGTACCACCAGGCCCAAGGTGCTCCAGTAGTTTCGTCTCGCTCTGCCCCATCAGAGCACTGAGTGCAAGAGGCAACGGCTAGCCATCCCCCTCCAGCTGGTACGGAGGAAGCACCAGTCCACCCACCGGTCTCCCCGGTCCCACTGGAGCAGGAGGTTGCCCAAGAGCAAGAGGCCACACAGGACCCGCTCGTCACCGGCATCTCCTCTTCCTCTTCTCCAGATGAGGTGGTGGCAGGAACATCCTCCTCGGGCCCTCCTCCAGTCAACCTGAGAGCCCATCAGTACCTCCTCAGGAGGGTAGCTCTCAATATGAACCTCCAGGTGGAGGAGGTCCCAGAGGTAGAGGACCCGGTAGTTAGCATTCTCTCGGCAAATACCCCCACCAGAGTTGCCCTACCATTTATTCGGACCATCCAAACCAATGCCAACACTATATGGCAATCTCCAGCCTCTGTCCCTCCTGCAGCCAGGGGAGTTGAGCGTAAATGCATGGTACCCTATAGGGAGTACGACTATTTGTATGTCCATCCTCCTTCCTGCTCACTAGTCGTTCGGTCCATTAATGAGAGGGAGTGCCTTGGCCAACAGGCGCCAGCTCCAAAGTCGAAAGAGGCTAGGCAAATGGACCTGCTCGGCCGCAAAGTGTACTTGGCAGGCGCCCTACAGCTCCGGGTGGCAAATCAACAAGCCCTGCTCAACCGCTATAATTACAACACCTGGGTGGAGGTGGGTAGGTTTACGGAGCTACTCCCTCAAGACTCCCACCAAGAGTTCGCTGCCGCCTTGGAGGAAGGGAAAAAGGTAGCCAGAACTTCCCTCCAGGCCTTGCTAGATGCAGCCGACTCAGCGGCCAGGACTCTGGCCGTGGGTGTTGCCATGAGACACATCTCATGGCTGCACGTTTCCAACCTCACACCGGAGCTGCAATATACCATCCAGGAGTTGCCGTTTGATGGTAAAGGTCTTTTCTCGAAAAAGACTGACCTTAGACTGCAATGTCTGAATGACAATAGGGTCGTAATGCGTTCTCTAGGCATACATACGCCGGTGACCCAACGCAGGCCTTTCTGTCCCCAGCCTCACCGCCCATACTTTGTGCCTAAACACAGACAAGACTTTGGCAGGCGGCGCGGACGAGGTGGGTGTAGACGCCAGTCAGGACCCCAAGGGAGCCAAAACCAAGGTCCCTCGAAACCACCAGCAGGACCAAAGTCCAACTTTTGAAGGTGCACCCGAGGACGGTGTACCAGTTACAGGCCAGGATCCTTTTCCTCCCTTCTCCAACGGTCTCTCTTACTTCCTCCCAGCGTGGTCCCCGTTAACCTCAGATCTCTGGGTCCTACGCACGGTGGAATATGGATACCACCTCCAATTTGTTTCAATCCCATCCCTCTTCAGGGACCCCTCTCACGAGCAATTCCTCTTGCAAAAGGTGTGGACGTGCCTCGCCATGGGAGTGATAGAAGAGGTACCAAAGGACGAAAAGGGCAAGGGGTTTTACTCCCATTATTTCCTAATCCCCAAGTCAAAGGGAGGTCTCAGACCTATCCTAGACCTGCGAGGACTCAACTAGTTTATGATAAAGTTCAAGTTCCTCATGGTATGCTTGGGGACCATTATCCTGTCCTTGGATCCTGGAGACTGGTATGCAGCCCTCGATATGAAGGACGCATACTTTCACATCGCCATTTTTTCCTCTGCACAGGAGGTGCCTTCGCTTTGTAGCTGACTGTCAGCACTTCCAGTTTACGGTCCTGCCCTTTGGCCTTTCTACGGCCCCAAGGGTATTTACAAAGCGTATGGCTGTAGTCGCCGCATATCTCCACCGACGTCGGATACACGTTTTTCCGTATCTGGACTATTGGCTCATCCGAGGAGTCTCCGAGAGACAATGCCCACATGCTGGGTGACTTGTGAAGGACCTATTCACACGTCTAGACCTGATGATCAATATGGAGAAATCCACTCTGGTTTCCACGCAGAGGTTAGACTTCATAGGAGCTACCCTGGACTCCAATCTAGCCAAGGCCTACTTACCACAGCCGCGGTTTCAGGCAATGGCAATAATCATCCGAGGTCTACAGAATTTTCCGACGACCTCGACTCGCATTTGTCTCGTCTCCTAGGTCACATAGCTACCTGCACGTTTGTGACCAAACACGCCAGACTCCTCCTCCGTCCTCTCCAAACTTGGCTCAACTCGGTATACCGCCCGGGCAGGGACCCAATAGACACGATAGTCACCATTCCCCCGAGCACTCTAGGCTCCCTAGACTGGTGGCTGACTCCCTCCCTGGTGTGTGCAGGGCTGCCGTTCCATCAGCCTCAACCCTCAATGTCCCTGACGACGGACGCGTCATCTCGCGGCTGGGGTGCTCACCTCGGACGCCTTCGTACTCAAGGCCTCTGTTCATCTCAGGAACTAGCACTACACATAAATGTCAGAGAGCTGAAAGCAGTCCGCCTGGCGTGCCAGGCGTTCCAGCAACATTTACAAGGCCGTTGTTTCAGTGTTTACAGACAACACAATGGCCATGAATTACGTAAACAAACAGGGAGGGACTCGATCTTCCCCCCTTTGTCAGGAGGCCATCCGACTCTGGGACTTTTGCATAGCCCACTCGATAGACCTGGTAGCGTCCTTTCTCCCAGGGGTTCAGAACACTCTGGCAGATGAACTGAGCAGGTCCTTCCTGTGCCATGAGTGGTCGATACGCCCGGATGTTATTCATTCGGTTTTCCAGAAGTGGGGATTGCCCCACATAGACCTGTTTGCTTCCCGCGTGAACAGGAAATGCCAGATGTTCTGCTCCTTCAAGGGTCTTTCACCGGGATCGATCTTGGACGCATGCCTAATGCCGTGGAAGAACCGGCTGCTCTGTGCCTTCCCACCGTTCCCGCTGGTTCACAAGGTCCTGCTAAAACTCCGCAGGGACAGAGCACACCTAACCATGATCCCTCCAGCGTGGCCAAGGCAACACTGGTACACCACGCTGCTCGACCTGTCGATAGCCAACCCAATTACCCTGCCACCCCACCCAGACTTCATAACTCAGGACCACGGCAGTCTTCGCCACCCAGACCTGCAGGCCCTTCACCTCACGGCGTGGCTGCTGTGTGGCTAAACCAGTCAGAGTTGCGTTGCACTGCCTCGGTACAACAAGTACTCCTGGGTAGCAGGAAGCCTTCCACTCAGTCAATTTATCTGGCCAAATGGAAGCGTTTCTCCTGCTGGTGGCGGAACGCAGAATGTTACTCCCACTGAGGTCTCGATCCCTACCATCTTGGACTACCTCTGGTCTCTTAAGCAGCAGGGTCTGGCGGTATCTTCATTGAGGGTGCACCTGGCGGCCATCTCTACTTTCCACCCAGAGGAGAGTGGCTGCTCCGTGTTCTCGCACCCTATAGTTACTAGATTTCTCAAGGACCTGGAACACCTATACTGCCAAGTACGCCGCCCCGCCCCAACATGGACCTCAACCTGGTTCTAACCAGACTTATGTCTGCCTCATTTGAGCCGTTGGCAACATGCTCATTGCTATACCTGTCCTGGAAGACAGCTTTTTTCATAGCCATTACATCGGCCAGACGAGTTTCCGAGCTTTGTGCTCTCACGGTGAACCCACCGTATACTGTGTTTCACACGAACAAGGTGCAGTTGCGACTACACCTGGCATTCCTCCCTAAGGTCGTTTCCGCCTTTCCTGTTAACCAGGACATCTTTCTCCCAGTCTTCCTCCCGAAGCCGCACTCATCGCGACGGGAGCAACAGTTGCACTCCCTGGACGTCCGTAGAGCGCTCGCATTTTATGTCGAGCGGACAAAACCATTTCGTAAAACGCCCCAGCTCTTCGTCGCAGTGGTGGACAGAATGAAGGGTCTCCCTATCTCATCCCAGATAATTTCATCTTGGGTGATAGCGTGCATCCTTACTTGTTATGACTTGGCTCACGTTCTCTCGAGCCACCTCACCACGCATTCTACCAGGTTCAGGCTTCGTCTGCTGCCTTCGTGGCTCGTGTACCTATCCAGGAGATATGTCGTGCAGCTACCTGGTCTTCGGTCCACACCTTCGCTTCACATTATGCTCTGGTTCAACAGTGCAGAGATGATGCAGCCTTTGGCCCAGCAGTTTTGCATTCTGCAACATCTCACTCCAACCCCACCGCCTAGGTAAGGCTTGGGAATCACCTAATTGGAATCGATATGAGCAAGCACTCGAAGAAGAAAAGACGGTTACTCACCTTTGTGACTGTTGTTCTTCGAGATGTGTTGCTTATATCCATTCCAAACCCGCCCTCTTCCCCACTGTCGGAGTATTTGGCAAGAAGGAACTGAGGGGTGGCTGTGTCAGCAGGGGTATGTATCCGGTGCCATAGCGGCGCCACTCCAGGGGGCGCCCAGCTGACCCACCAAGTGTTGCTAGGGTAAAAAGTTTTCTAACGAACGTGCACGCGCACACCTAATTGGAATGGATATGAGCAACACATCTCGAAGAACAACCGTCACAAAGGTGAGTAACCGTCTTTTCGGCTAACTGGTTGCAGAATAACTTTAGAAGTTATTTAACTGTAGCACTGTTAATCACTACTGCCGTTTCAATGAGTAGTAAATAGTGTTCTGAGTGGCAATACATTGGATGTTCAGAATGATTGCACCTGGAAAGTTGTTCTTCAAAGTAGAGTCCCTATGGGTGCTCCACTGTAGGTGTGCTTGCATCCCTGCCCTGCTAATCACAGAACTTCGATAGCAGTGTCCGTTGGGCCCACCCATGTGCTGTCTCTCCTCATGCTGCGCCACAAGACTATCCAGCGCGTGTAGGCTAACCTTCCTCAGTTCCTTTTCAACCACCCTGGCTAGAGATGGAGCCATTAGCAGTCCATTAAGACTTATCTTAATCTACTTATCCATTGTAGTCTCCTAGTTATAATTCTAGTTGTAGTTTTTCTTTCTCTTCCTCTTTCTCTCTCTCAAAAACAGAAAAATAATTTTTTCTTCCCACCTTTTCTCCCCTGTCAGATGCCCTTTCCACCAACAGCCTATGCTCTGTTTGCCAGGCTTCAAGAAGTGTCTAACTTGTAAAGAGGCAATCCTGATCACAGGTAAACACTCTCCATGCATTCACTGCCTCGGGGAAGGCCACATACAACAGAAGTGTGGTCTTTGTCAACAGCTCTGGCCAGGATCCCACAAAAATAGAGAGCTCTTCCAAAAGACTGTTTTTAATGGAGGCAGCTATCCAACCCCAGTCACCTGGTAGACATGAGTCTTCCCTACAGCCTTCTACATCTGAGGGCTGTGAGTCGAAGGAGGCTGCAGACCCATCTCTCAGATCTTCTAAGAAGAGAGCAGGAAGCCCCCTCATGAGTCCTAAGATAGCGAACAAGATGGTGATTGCTTGTGGCTATCTTCAGCACTGCGACCATCTCAGACTGGCACCCATGGCTCACAGAAACCAGCAGTAACCAGTACTGCTGACAGGCACATGGACCCGATGGGCATGGGCACCGAGTCATTGGCACCGAAGGACAGGAGTAAGCACTCCTCTAAAAAGATTATCCTGGTATGCAAACCTACATCTGTACCACCAGTGGTGGCTTGATCAGCACAGTAGCCACCAGTGTGGACAATATCCCCATCCCCCCGGCACTGCCACTGATGCCGGGACGATCTATACAGACTGAACTCTGCCATTCAAGAGACCTCTGGATGCCCCGGAATTCCTTCTTCTCGGTACCGAGCCTCTACAAGCACAGGAAATATTCCTGCCACCATGTCATGTCCTCTGCTTTCTAGTGAAGGTTCAGACAGCGAGCCTGAGGCAGTAGTGTCGCAGTTCTCCCAAGCTCCATACAGTGCTCACTATCAACAGACCTCAAGGCTATATCCACAGATGGCCCCACCACCACTGTTCTGGTATGGCCACCCCTAGGGCTCCGCCACCAACCCAGTGGCCATATTGGGACCCTTGGTGACGTACTGCCAACATATCTCTCGAGCTCCAAGCCTCGCCCAAGAACCCTTGTGGCACACTCCTTTGGCAACACCATCCAGGGGCTCAGAACCACCTTTGAACTTAGATGATCAGGAAGCCAGTAACAAGGAGGAAGTGACTCTGAGGACCGTAGCCTCCTCTCCAGATGAAGCTATCATGCCTTCTCCACCATCTTTAGCAGACGATTTCCATCTCTTTCAGCAACTGGCAAAGATGGTGGCAGACGCTCTCTCCATATTCCACTGGAAAAAGTCAAGGATACCCTCCAGCAACTCCTTGATATCCTCTATTCTTCTGCCTCCTCAAAGAATGCCATCCTGATTAATGAGGCCATTTTAGACCTAGCAAAGACCATGTGGCAAACCTCATCAGCAGCAACCCTGACCTGCAAGTGAACGGACAAAAAATATGTCCCTGCTAAGGAATCTGAATTCTTATTCTCTCACCACCACCCAACTCCATCGCTGTGGATGCTGTCAACTCTCTCGGCCAACACCACCAGTCAAGGGCTTCTCCCTACAACGTAGGTTGGAAATGCTTTGATCTGTTCAATAGAAAAGCATACTCCTCAGCCACTCTACAATTTCGTATCACCAACTGTCAGGCCATCACGGCAAAATATGATTACATAAACTACTCAAAGCTGAATGACTTTATTGAAAAAATGCCAGAAGCACAGCATGACTCATTCAAGGCCATTATCCAGGAGGGCCAATTCGTGGTAAAGACATTGCTGCATTCTACTCTTGACACAGCAGCTAGGTTCATCTCTACAACTGAGAAGATGCAACGAGCATCCTGGCTTCATTTGTCAGGATTCCCAAAAGAGATGCAGTCCATGGTTGAGGACCTTCTGTTTTGAGGGCACGAAGCTCTTTGCTGAGAACTGCCGCCTCGTTTCATATCCTGAAGGATTCTAAGACTACCCTCTGGTCACTGGGTATCTATACACTGGGACAAAAGAGACTATTTAGTCCGCAGTCCAAGCATGGACCATGCATGTCTCAATACCAACCTCAGCTCCACAGTAAGCTGCAAATAAAGAAAGGGAAATTCCCTAAACAGAAAACATCTGGCCCACAATCTTCATACCAGCCCTCTACAGCTAAACACCACTTTTGAGGGGCAGATCAAGGCACCATTAGATGACTCCCCCTAACTGACACAGCCAATCATTGTTCCACACCCATTTGGCCACTGATTGGCAGGGTTCCGCAGTGCCTGGAATTGCATAACATCAGACCAATGAGACTGTCTGAACTGGCTACTCCATTCAGTTTTACCTCCCAACCCCCTCACAACCTTCTTCCTCATCCCTCTTCAGGGACCCTTCTCACGAGAGTTTACTATGACACAAGATAGGTCACTTCCTCCAGCTAGGAGCCATAGAACGAGTACCTCAACATCTATGAGGGAAGGGGTTCTACTCTCATTATTTCCTAGTACCAAAAAGAAAGGGAAGTTGGAAACCCATACTAGACTTCAGAGCTCTCAACAAGTTTGTCAAGGCTCAAAAATTGAAGATGGTCACCTTATTGACAATCATTCCAGCATTGGACAGGTAGACTGGTTTTCAGCCCTCAACTGCTGGGACATCTATTTTCACATCTTGATCTGCCAGCTCACAGACAATTTCTCAGATTCACTCTGGGACACAACCACTAACAATACAGACTGCTTCCCTTTGGTCTATTATTCGCCCCGAAAGAATTTTCCAAGGTTCTCTCAGTGGTGGTCACTCATTTATGCACTCAAGGGCTAATGATTTATCCATACCTGGATGATTGTCTCCTCAGAGCCCGATCTCTCTGGGAAGCTCACCAAGTCACCGACACTACGATACATTTGTTTATAGAGCTGGGTCTACAGATAACACCCAAGATGTCAACCCTCACTCCAGTGCAATACCTGGAATTGATAGGGGCTGATCATGACATGTTAGAGGCCAAAGCCCTCTTACTTCAACACAGGTTCCTATCCTTAGTCTTACTCATAGACACCAAGCAGCCCGCAAATACTGGTCAGGCTTTGCCTCCAACTCTTGGGACATGTGGCAGGGGCACGGTGATGATACCTCATGCGAGGCTTCACATGCAATGTCTCCAAATGTGGCTTTGCTCAGTTTACAGACTGAACAAGGACAGGTTGTCACTACCCATCAGGATCAAAAACTCCTTAAACTGGTAGAAGGGCACAGGCAATATTTACAAAGGGATCTCCTTCTTGAAAACATCACTGTCATTGCTCCTTGCCACTAAGAAATCACTCAGAGGTTGGGTTGTGCACCTTAATGGCCTCATGACACAAGGCAAATGGTCACCCATGGAGATATCCCTTCACATCAATCTCCTCAAGCTGAGAGTGGTCAGAATGCCTGTACCCATTTCCTCCTGCTGATCACACACACAAATCCTGACAGACAGTGTTGCCTGTATGTACTACATCAGTTGGCAGAGGGGAACCAGATTGTCCTTGCTTTGCGCAGAAGCCATAAGATTATAGATTTGGAAGTCTCCCATGATATTTCACTGTCTGCAGCATACCTCTGGGTACACAAAACTCGGTAGCGGACAGTATCAGTTGCAAATTCCCACATGACCATGAGTGGGAGATGCATCATATATAGGTACTTCATGACCTATTCAGACAATGGGGGATGCTGTCTACAGATCTATTTGCCATTCAGCTGAACAAGAAGTGTCCATGCTACTACTTCAGACTGGGGATGGGATAACACTCCTTAGGTGATGCTCTCCTCCTCCTCTGGGACAGGGACCTTTTCTACACCTTCTCTCCATTTCTCTCACTGTCAAAGGTCCTGCTGAAAATAAAGAGATGGGGCTTGTGTAATTCTGAGTGCTCCTACTTGGCTGAGGCAGGTGTGGTACCCTTACTCCTCTCAGCTTGCAACATGTCTGCTGATCTCCCGGTGATTCCACACCTCCTCTCACAGAGCAAAGGACATACCCTACATCCCAACCTGGGAATTCTCTGCCTCAAAGCATGGCTCCTGATTGGTTCCAACACCTAGAAAGCTTCTATTCAAGAGACATGATGCACTTACCTGCAGAAATGGTCCAGGTTTCCGATTTGGTACATGTCCCAACAAATCTTCCCAGTGTCTGCAATTCTTCTTCATATCCTAGACTATGCTTTAACCCTAAAATGGTTCGGACTATCTCTAAGCTCTCTCAGGATCTGTCTAGCAGCTATTAAAGCCTTTCACCAACCTGTAGAGTACTCAGTGCTGTCACACCCAACTACAGAAAGGTTCCTCAGGGGCATAGTAAACTTTTTCCCTCAACTTTGGCTTCCTGCCACCACATAGGACCTGAATCTTGTACTTTAGGGACTGACCAGGCTCCCCTTTGAAACCATGGACACCTGTTGACTAACATACCTATCCTGGTAGTGGCCATCCTGGTAGTGATTAACTTGACCAGGAAAATAGGAGAGAGAGTATCTCTGATGGCGCATACTCCTTACATGGTATTCTTCTGGATAAAGTTATGCTCAAACTGCATCCAAAAATTCATCCCTAAGGTAACCACCTACTTTCACATCAGTTGATTCACCTTCCAGTCTTCTACTCCAAGACTCACCAAGACAACAGGGAGGATATATTGTGTATCTGGATGTCAGGAGAACCCTGGCCTTCTACCTGGACAGGACAAAGGCCTTCAGGAACTCCCCTAGGCTTTTGCTCTGCACAGTGGAAAGTTCCAAGGGCTCAGCAATATCAGCCCAAAGACTTTCCAAGTGGGTCTCGAACTGTATCAGACTTTGTTACCAAGTTCGTCATATGATCCCTCCAGATGCCATTCATACACACTCAACAAGGTCAATCTCATCTGTTACCTTCTTCAAGGATGTCATTATCTCAAATCTGGAGAGCGGCAGCATGAGCACAAGAAAAGACAGCATATATGTGGGCCCAAAGGACACTGCTACAAAAGTTCTCCTATTATCAGCACAGGGACTCAAGCATACCTACAGTGGAGCACCCATGGGAGGGAAACATTTTGAACCGTTGTTACTGCACAAGGTGAGTAACTTCTTTGTCCTTTGTTCAGACAATGAAAATAAAATGGGAAAGACATGTTGTACTGTATATTCTTGGATGGCATTGTTAGCAGTTTAAAAGTTCTTCATAGTTCTCTTCAGATGTTATGAGTCAACAGCATGCAATAGGAAGGTATTTTTCCCTGTGTGGATGCTTGTTAGACATTATAATGTCCATGGGTGAACATGCAATGTCATCTTACCTTAATATTAATTTTAATCTTCTTCTTTTTCTCTTCTTGCACCATATTGTGGTGGACCTAAAAGTTAAAATCTGTCTGTAGTATATCCAAAGTGAAGTTTTTCAATCACTTCTTTAAATTGTTCATTGTATGCTACATTAAAGGTGATATTGTCATAAAAATTGCAATTCTTATCAAGTTAAGTCTTTGACTCTTAGTTCTTATGGTGTAATCCCCAAATGAACCCCAAAAGTTGTCAAAGGATAAAGATAAACAGGAACTACTCATCAGTTAAGCTGCTATGCAAGCTGGAAGGCCTGTAACAGACTTAATTTATCATTAGTTCTAGATTCTAATAATGATAGCACTGAAATGTATCTTTTGCAGGATCATCATACCCACCAATATTCTGATCTTCCATTTAGTTGATCGTTTCATTCATTGGTACATTTTATCTTGAAGATGAATGCAGAGAAACAGACTTTCTGAAATGAGCCTGGATCCTTTCACTGCTTACCAAAAACAAACTTCAATTTAGTGTGCTTTAGGCAGAAGAGATCTTAATATTGCTGTGGAAAAAACATTTCAGTAATATAGTTCTGCTTGCAGGAATTCTCAGTAAAACAAGCTTAAAGAACTTTAAAGTAAACGTACATCTTCAGAACTTCATATTGCTGTGAAATGAGTTTATGTACAGTGCTGACTTAATTATGGATCTCCCATATTTATTTATATATAAAATATCTGATCTTTGTTATATTGTAAGCTTCTCTGGATTACATATCCATTTGGTTGACTTGTACAATAAATTGCAGTCGTGTAGCTACTTGATTTTGAATGCACTGTTTTGTGAAGAAAAAGTTTAAATATTTTTCTTTTCAGCTCCATTTACCTCTCAATTCTCCTTTACCTGGAAGTGAATTGACTAAGGAACCTTTTCGCTGGGATCAGAGACTATTTGCTTTAGTTCTGCGTTTGCCTGGCATCACAACTCCAGAATCAGAGCAGATAGCAGGTGTGCCCATTGATGACTCAGCAATTACACCTATGTGTGAAGTCACAGGAGGTGAGTGCCATAGCTTCACTTGACAAAGTAGATCTTTCAGAAAAGTGATTTAGCATATAGCTCAGTTGTATTAGACAGTATTTGAAAATTTCTGACTCCTTGGTTTAATCTCTTTAAAACTCTAGGCACAACGGGGCTACATATTACAGCTCTCTTAGGACACATAAGTAGTAAAATTACAAATAAATTCATCTTAATAGTCTTGAAAGGATGTGCATTTGCTTTCTTCAGCAGGTTTGACCAGAAGGGGAAAAATATACTTCGTGTTTTAGGCGCTCATCCAGAAGTCTAAAGAATCATGAAATCTGCTCGATAGTGAGATAGTATTCAGTTTGTTGGCACGGGACATGCCAGCATTTGAGGCCATGGAATGTGTTTTCTTTTGAGAACTTACAAATATTTCTTAAATTAAAAATATTTTTGGACAAAAGTCTGCATTTTCCCTTTTCCTCCACTGTCTCTCATGTTCTCTTGTAATCGCTCATGATTATCTGTCTCATTTAGATTGTAAACTTCGCTGGTACAGTCCAGGAGTTTTTCTTCTCTACATAGTGCCGTGAACACACACCAAGTGTTAAAAAATAAAAATAAAAATAAATAAATCCATTTGATAGTAATTGGGGTGGGAGAAGAGGGAGAAAAGGAAAGAATTTAAAGGTGTAAAAGAAACTTCAATCAGATGTGATCCCCAACTTCTCAGAATGTAAAGCAGATGCCTTAACCACTGGATTAAACAGGCTTTTTGATTCATTTAAGAGGTTTTGAAATGTGCCACAAGGGGGAGCTCACAATCCAAGAATGTAATAGAGACCTTAAGCTAACAAGGAAATTCTTAAAATGTAAAAGGCAATAAAGTTAAAACAAAATGTTTTCAGTTGTTACCTAGATGCGTGCAGAACTTCATTAATGAAATCATTTAATAGACTGTCTTGCTGCATCAATTAAGTGACATATGTTTTCTTTGTAACTTGTTTATATATTTTTCCTTAACTACATCAGCAAAAATCATAAGTCAGCCCTTCTAGCTTTTTGATGAGTAAGAATTAAGAGCTAAATGTCAGCAGCTTGACTAAGGGATGACTAAGAGGGGACGTAAGTCTAAAAATACTTGATAGGCATAATCTCCAAAGTAGAAGAGAAAATACATAGAGTGATACACAGAGGTATAACTAGGAATAATAAAATGAAATTATGGTAGGAAAAGCATTTACAGATGTATTAGGCTGTGCAATGTCTACTGGGGAAGTTATGGACACACCAGTGTTTTTTACCTTCATGTGTGGAATGAATTTTGTTATGTGCACCAATATGGAGATGATGTGTGGTGGGGGTGGGGATGAGGGGATCAGGGCTGGGGCAAAGGGTTGGGGTGTGGGGAAATGGGGGTTTTGATTGGCGGTGTGGGCTCTGGGATTGGGCAGGGGATAAGGGGGCTCAGGGCTGGGGCAAAAGGTTGGGTGCAGGGGGTGAGGGCTCCGGGTAGGGGTGAGGCCTCTGTGGTGGGTCTGGGGATGAGGAGTTTGGGGTGCAGGCTGCCCTGGGGCTACAGTGAGGAGAGAGGACTCCTCCAGCCCTCTCTCACTACAGCAGCTTGGGGCTGGGTGAGAGGGGCCTCTCCCTGACTATGGCAGTTCTGACTTGGCTGGGCCTGGCCAGGGGAGGGACTCCTCTCTCTGGCAGACCTGGGAGGGGCACCTCTCTTGGCAGCTCCAGTTGGGCTGCGGGAGGAGCGCCTCTCCCCACCTGCATGGCCCTTGGTAGCCTGCTGCATGGCTGCGCAGCTTACAGGGAACATAGGATGCCCCCTTGGGAAAACAGACTTAAAATATAGTGTAGGAGACAATTTTGCATTGATATGGACTGCGTGACCTTATAAGTCTCTTTCGATTGCTATCTTGAGCATTTTAGCAGAACATAAAATCATAATAGTTGTGCTATACCTTTTTAAAAGGATTCAGTGCAATGTTTAATGGTATTAGGGCAATACCTCAGGTTCCTCATAAGGATGTAATAGAAGTACTCGTTTTTTTTTTTGTTTTTTTTTTTTAGCTTTGAGACATTGATACAAAGAGCACAGCAGGGCGTTATTTGTCATTTGAATCATTTCCTTACATTGACAATCACAATCCTTACTTATATTGACAAACGTAATCTATGAAGACATCTTCTATTCTGTAAACACAAAACTTGTTACTTTAAGTAATTGTATAGTTTGCTGATACTTTTTTTTGATTTTTCTAATTACTGTGTGATTGGTTATACAGTAGTTACCAATAAGGTATTTGCTAACAGTAATCCACTAACATAGTATCTAAGTTGCTACACTATTTCCTTATACAGGTTACGTCAGAATGGTACATAACTGCAGCGCCTCAAATACCATGATGTGATATATATTGATATATGGTGTTATCTGAATGGCCACTGCTTTGTAAACAAAAATACCTGCTTGCATGGCCAATACAATTTTGAGAATGTAATAAACGTGCAGTTTTAGAATACTTGTTACATTGGGAAAGGATGGTAGATGTCTTAAATTAAATGCATTATAGGTAGACTTCTATTAAATGGATTAGTCTGAAAATTTTGAAGCTGAAGGGAGAAATATAAAGAAATAGACTTGTTCTTGAGACTTTTTCTTTTATCCTAGGTCGCTCGTATTGTGTGTGTTCTCCAAGAATGCTGAATCAGTGTCTTGAGTCATTGGTTCAGAAAGTGCAAAGTGGAGTAGTAATAAACTTTGAAAAATCTGGACCAGATCCTTCACCAATTGAAGGTATTTCAAAAATTCTACATATTTTGTAACCAATTAGATTTGCACTTGATATTGAAATTTAACAATTGCCAGAAGTGTACATAGTTTAATTTGGAAGAAGCACTACAGTGTTAGACACCATTGTTCCTTTCTAATGTAGTAATATGGCCACATTCTTGAGTGGATTAAATTTCTGTAGATTTACTCCTTTTTATAAATAAAAAATAAATAAAAATTAATAGAGAGATCCGATCTCCTAGAACTGGAAGGGACCTTGAAAGGTTATCGAGTCCAGCCCCCTTCCTTCACTAGCAGGACTAAATACTGGTTTTGCCCCAGATCCCTAAGTGGCCCCCTCAAGCATTGAACTCACAACCCTGGGTTTAGCAGGCCAATGCTCAAACCATTGAGCTGTCCCTCTCCCTGCCCCCATTTGTTCTAAATATAAATAACTTGCCTACTTCTTCTAGAATATGTTCATGGAAAATATGAGCTTGTTTCTCACCTTGAAATGTTGTACATTAAAAGTTTGTTGGTACCATTCATATTAGATTAATGTGTGTTAAATCTGCATGCACCAGGAAAATATTTGATTCATCTAGTATTTGTGATAAGGAAAGGAAGCTTTAGTTGAGTTCACAGTACATCAGATAATAGAACAACTGTTTTTTTTTCAGACTCTCATTCAGTAAGCATTCAACAGTGTTACTCAACTCTAAATTAGTTAGCATTTTTGCTGGAAATGCTAAAAATTACTTGGATGCTGGTATGTACTATTGTTGTGGTTTCTAATGTACTTTTAAGGATATCCCTCTTAAGGTGTATAAAAATCCTTGCACACGCCATATAAAGTGTTTAAATTATTTGAAATACTGTATAATTAAATATAGAGTTATGGAGGTAATTTTGTTTTTTATAGATGGACAAATGGATATAGCTAGGTCTTTTGGACCCCACCCTTGGCACAGCTGTCACAAACTTATCTATGTCAGACCAAACCCTAAAACTGGAGTTCCCATAGGCCACTGGCCTGTTCCAGAATCCTTTTGGCCGGATCAAAATTCTCCAACATTGGTAAGTACTTGAAGTGAGGTGGAAGTGAGGGAAAAGTCATTTAACTGCTTCCTGTTCATGGGTTTTAAATCCTGGGCTACCTGGTTCAAATATGAGCACTGCAAAGGAAATTCAGGCTAAAGTCTGAAAGGAAATGCAGCGCAAACAGATGTTTCAACTGTTGTGAATAAGATGCTGAATGGCAATTAACATACTATGTTCATTGTGGAATAATTGCGTAAGAGACATCTGCTTCTTTAAGAAACAAACTGCCTATAAGACTTTTATTACTAACATCTGAACACAATGCTATGAACATAAAAACATCTTACTTAAATGTGTCTCTTTGGAGTTTGAACAGAATTCAAACTGAGAATTTTCCCTTGGGACACAATTTAGAATGCAAATGAAGATCCTAGAACTGATGCAGGTTCATCTCTTTATTTTGTAAACTATCATATTTAACCATCCAAAAGACACTATTGTTTGTGAGGGGATGGGAGAGGACCTCTATGTAAATATCTCCTAAATTGGGAAAAGGTGAAGCCCGTGGTGACAGTGTTCTTTCAGTGCAGAAGTGGCAGAGTTGGCCCGTATCTCCTGTTCAGTGTAGCAGTGCTTCTGATCTACCACAAATAGTAGAAACTTTATCTCAAAATGTAAAAAGTCTTCACTGGCAATACATTAGTTTTCTTTGTGCTCTATTTAATTACGAATAAAAGGATCTACCTGTGCCAATTTGTGTTTGTAATGTAGTATTATATAACGTTCAGCGTTGATTGAAAATATTACAGTTGAACTGATGTAATTTTGGGCTATTTCCTTCTTTATAAGAGGATCTTCACTGTTAGTCTTTGTGCCCTACATCTGATTTATTAAAGTTTACAAACCTAAAGGTGTCCTATGCATTTGGCTTGCAGAGAACATGAAGTGCTTCAACTCAGTATAGAAAACTGAAGATTAGTGTAGTGTGTGGGAGTATTTTATTCTTAAATTTAGTTCTTATTTTGTTTGTGTATATTCATTGTCTCATTGTGCCCAGTCCAGTAAGGCGTATGCAGCCTTCTGAGCTGTATGGCAGGCCAGCCTATTCTGAAGAAAAATTAATCTCCTGCAGCTGTTAAAAATAAAATAAATAAAAATACACTCACCTACCCCCAAACATTGTGCACTTGGGTATTACGGAGCTGTTTAGTGGGAGAAGAGCTCCTGCAAATGAACTCCCTATCTCCAGTGCTCCACAATGGGCATACCCTGGATCTTCATTCACTTGAGTCTGGGTTTAACATAGTTTTGTGAATTACAGCTTTAGGCCCATGGTTCCCACACTTTCTAGTAGTGCAGTCCATTACAGATATTTTAGAACTTGGTGATTCCCTTCAACCAAATTAGCGCCCCCCCCTTTTTAAATAAAAACTTACTTTCTTGGGACAATAGAGTTCAGATTACTTTGTGACTTTATTGAACTACAGACAGTTTAATTATATAATCTGATTTAATCTGGGTTTTTAAAACTAATTAGAAAATATGGATTGCTTGACATGTTTGGACATAGACTAATATTTTAGTGACAAGAAGGGATCTGTTAAATAAAAGTTCTTCAACTATTGTACCTGCTTTGACCAATCTCACATAACATATGCATGGCATGTCTTAACCAACTGCCTATCCAGTTCTTTCTTGCTGCCGCATGGCCTGGTCAGAACCTCCAGTGTCTGGGGCTTTCCTTTGATTCCTTCAATCTGTAAATTTTTCAAAGTTACCCATGGTGCCTTTTATATATAGTTCCTGATAGTAAGTTTTAAATAGTTTTATAGTTTTTAGCAGTTTTGTAGTTAGATTTCCCGACTTGGGGACCTTTTCTATTCCCATACTCCCTTGTGAGTATTGGGGAGAACTTGGGACTTCAAACTGTGTCTGCCCCCATTCTATCTTCATCAGCAACAATGACCAGCTCTGTCTGTAGTGTCTTGGGGAGGCACACATCGCAGTTAAGTGTATTACCTGCCACTCTTTCCCTAGCCATAGGCATGACATGAGGGAATTCTGGCTTAGAAAAGACCTCATGGAGAAGGCCACAAAGCTGGTATTGGACACAGGCTGAAGCAACCTCCAAACATCAGCCTGAATTGACACAGAGCGCACTTCCTGCCAGAAGGTCTGACTGTTGCAAGGCAATCCACACCCACAGATTCTGCCCTTCTGCATCTTGTCGGGAGACAGAACACTTGGACAAGCATAAGAGCACCCTCTAAGTCTGCTTCAAAGACGTCCAGTGCAACTTTGCCTGAATCAAGCAAATCTGTTAGTTCAAACCCTAAAGACTTTGTACATCCTGAGTCTCAGGGACATGACTCTAAAGCTCATAAATACATGGCTTTATCTATATTGGACTCCATATCAATCACACCCTCTCCACTGGTACCATCCAAGCAAAAAGACAGGATCCATTGGTTCCAGCATGATCAGCTTCTACCACTGAAGGTACCATCACTTTATTGCATACTGGCCACATGATGCCTCCGTCCTCCAACCTTGACAGAATATATGGATTGGACTCCTCATACTCCAGAGAGATCATACTTATACTACACTGGAGGATATCTTTGCTTTTTCTGAGTCTATTTCCCTCATCATTGGGACCTCCTCTCCTGCCTCTACCAGGGGATGTACTTTTGATAGAAGCCTATCTCCTCTTCTATCTGCTAGTGCTGCTTTTCTTCCACCAAAACTGTCGATTCTGCTGTTGGATCCAGACCCTTGTTTTCCCTTCCTTAGCAAAATTCAAACCTCTAGAAGAGCCGTCATCTCCTCTAAGAAACGTTAGTCCAGACAAGAGACCCAGAGCCTTCTCGTTCCAACTTCTGCCTCGACATTTGCCTCAGGACCGTTGGTACCCCATGCCTTTGAGACCCCCACAACTGCCTCCTGAACCAACATGTTGGCTGTATTGGGGGACCTGGGACCTGTATGTCAGATATAGAGAGCCCATGCATTCTGCCAGGAAATCACCTCACCATTCCCTTCTAAGGGAACAGTCAGAGACTTCTCCTGAGACCCCATGGAAGAGGAAGAATATGAAACAGTTCCATCTGTAACAAGAAAATTGCCTTCATCGCCCAATGAAGCAGAAATCCTGGCATCTCTGTCCACTAAGAACAATCATAAACAGATTTGTGGCAGAAGAACTCCAGATCTCCCTAGAGGAAGCCCAGGACCCTCAGTACAAACTCCTGGATATCTTATAAACCACCAGCTCCAGTTAAAGCTATTCTGGAACCGCTAGAGCAGTGTGGCAGACATCAACCACATACCCAACTACTCCCAAGAGGGCATAGAGGTACTATTTTCTTCCAGCTAAGGGAGCGGAATTTCTTTTTACTCACTCTGCACCAAATGCTTTGGTTGTGAGGGCTATGAAGGTCAAGAAGAGATCTAGAGAGCAACATTTTAAACCCACTCCTCCTAACAAGGAGGCTAAACATCTACACCTGTAGGGAAGGAAGGTTTTCACATCTACTAGCCTTCAGTTTTGTAAAGTGAATCATCAAGTGCTGTTGGCTAAGTACAGCTATCTCAAATGCACAGATTTTGTAGACAAGCTTCCACAGCAGGACAGAGCTTACTTCTAGGCTTTATAGAAGTATTTAAGCTGGTGACCAGAACCACACTTCAGTCAGTGATTGATGCAGCAGACATGTCGTCATCTAGGTTGATAGTAATAGCTATTGTGATGCATTAAGAGTTATGGTTGCACACTTCAGGATTTCCCATTGAGGTCCAAATCATTGTGTAAGATTTACCCTCTGAGACCTTTTTTATTTTTTTTTTTAATGAAGAGACAGATCAGTCCATACATGCTTTAAAGGACTCCAGGGCCAAATGTTGCACCTTAGGAACATATACACCTGCCCCCAAAAGGAAATATCACAGACAGCCTTTCAGACCTAGACTGGCTCTTTAACAGTTATATCATCAGTGATCTTATGACCTTCCTTGTAAGAGACAAGGTACAGAACACTAGTTTCTCTGCACTCCGCATCTCTACAGCATCATTTCAATCCCATCCCCCAGTGAAAAGATATTTTTGAGAGGACTTTGACAGCTGCAAACTATTTATAAGGCTGCCACTTCCCAACCGCCATATATTGTTTGGGGGTTGTTTAGCACTTTGTTTCTATAACTGGAGTGCCATAACAGACAAGTGAATGTTAGATATCGTGGCTATGCAGTCGCGTTTACTTAACTACCTCTTCTAAAAACTGCATCCCCATTCTTGTTCAGGGACCATCTAAGGAAGGTATTTACAGTTAGGCGGTGGAATCCCTCCTCCAATAAGGAGCAATAGAGCACTTAGAGAGACATTTTTGCTCTATGTATTTCCAAGTTCCCAAAAAGAAAGTTGGAGACCTGTTCTTGAACTTCATGATCTCAGCAACTGTATTCATAAACAGATTTCACACATGAAAGACATTTCTTTCACATGTCTGTTCACCCTGCTCATAGTGGTGTTTTCTCAGATTCATGATGCGCCCTGACCATTTTCAATACAGGGTGCTCTTATTTGGCCTCACCATTGCCCCCCAGGGCCTTTACCAAGGTCTTTCTGGTAATAACAGCTCATTTCAGACAGAACAGCTTCACCATTTCCCCTTTTCTCTATGATCAGTTTCTCACTGCAAAGACATCTCAGGAAACCCATAAGTCAACCATATCAATGCTATCATTACTTTCTTCCCAAGGAGTCACTCTGAATTTTGAAAAGTCTCTCTAGTTCGGACTGTAGACTTAATAGAGACCACCCTATATTCAGTTATGACACAAACTTGCTTACCTTGGGACAAATTTCTGACTATGAGCGACCGAGTAGATCAGGCTATACTCACTCGTCAAGCTCCAGTTAAAACTTGTCTTTCCGTCCTGAAGCACATGGCTTCATGTACTTATGCTACCCCATTCACCAGACTCCACCTATGTTCCCTTCAGGTCTGGCTCCAGACAGTGCATTCATCAACCAAACACAGCATGAACACCATGGTAACAATTCCTTCCAGAGTAATGTCTTCCCTGATCTGATGGAAGGATCCCTGTCAGGTATGTGTAGATGGTCCCCCTCCTGAGAAACCAGAATGCATATCAACGTTCTGGAACTCCAGGCAGTCTGAGAAACTTGAGAGGATTTTCTACTGTTCGTCTGGTCCCGCCATGTCTCAGTACCAGATAACATGACAACCATATTTTATCTGGGTGTAGAAGCAGTCATCCCGTGGAATTGGTGTATCAAGAATTGAATCACCATAGCAGCTTATCTTCCATGAATTCAAAATGTGTTAGAAGATACCCTCAGCAGGCATTTTGCTATCAATCGCAAGTGAGAATTGTATAATTAGCTAGTAAACAGCATCTTTGCTCAATGAGGGACCCCCAATCGGGATCTATTTCCTTCTCAAACAAATGAGAGATGTAGAACACACTGCTTCACAGGAGTGCTAGGACTACACTTTCAGGGCAATGCTTTCCTTCTTCCCTTATCAGACTGTCTCAGCTATGCCTTTCCTCCCTAAACACTCCTTCCTCAGGTCCTGCAGAAAATTATTTAGGACAATGGCAAGTGACATCTTTATAGTCCCTGATTGATCCAGACAGTTTTGGTTTCCAAAACATCTACAACTGTCATCGGATTCTCTGATCACCATCCAGTCCTTTCCTGGTCTCTTAATGCAGGAGAAGGGCAAGATCAAACATACCAACCGTGAAGTGCTTTTCTAATCTTTTAGCTTTTGGATGAGAATCAACATTAGAACATTACTGCTCTCAAGCTGTACAAACCATCCTTAATAGTAGCAGAAAGGTTTCCACTAAGAAATGCTATTCAGCCAAGTGGAAACATTTTTCCATCTGGCTACATCAAAACATTTATCTCCAGAGTCCTGCAGGGGGACCCTGCCACTCCACGCAGCAGACGGACCCCGCAGCTCCCAGCCACCACAGGAGGTGGGAGTACCCTGAAGCTCCCAGCCGCTGTGGGCTGACGTCATGGAGGTCTGTGGTCCATGACCTCCATGATCAAATCGTAGCCTTAGTTATGTTCTTATGATTATATTGTTGTTTTGACAAATAAAGTATGTAGAATTTTAAAATATCATGCACAATTTTTTGGCACAGAATTCCCACACAGATAAATAAGGGTACCCCCTGAAGCAATACCACTAAAGTTGCTTATGCTCTTGTAGAACAAGCCCTCACCCTAGGAGGGGAAAGATGATGCAACTACTGGTAAAGCAGGATATAGCCAAAGTTCCTCTGCGAAGATATAGCTTGACCTCAGACTCATTCTGCTCTACCGAGAAACCATCTAGGTGATTTTCTACTTTGTTTTGTTCTTTGCAGGTAGAAGGCGAGAGCATGTCATACACATACACATTCAGATGCATGCAGTTTTGGAAAAAACAAAGCATTGATTGGTTCATAGAATGTCAGGGTTGGAAAGGACCTCAGGAGGTCATCTAGTCCAACCCCTTGCTCAAAGCAGGACCAATCCCCAGACCCCTAAATGGCACCCTCAGGGATTGAGTTTACAACCCTGGGTTTAGTAGGCCAATGATCAAAAACACTGAGCTATCCCTCCCCCCAAATGTGAAACTCCGAAACTATTCGGGAAGTGCATTTTGGACGTAGTTCTAAAGAGACTGTCCTTATGGAATAGAGCACATGGTGGACCCCACCATTAGGGTTCCTAGCTTACCTACCCTTCCAGTTGAGGTGGTGGCCATAAGGAAATCAACATTCACTAATAAGTGACACATGTAACGTAGATAATGGCTCAAAGGGTGGCTTTGGGAGTGCCAAAAGTACAAGATGCAAGTCCCAATGAGGAACACGTTTCCTTTATTGGCAGAAAAGTTTTAAGTCCCTTTATCAGTGTGGTAGTCAACAGGTGAGCAAAAATTGAACAACTATCTGATAGTGAATAGCACGCACTGATTGCTGCCACATGAACTTGTACGGAGCTTCGGGAAAGCCCAGCTGTTTTGAGAGAGAAAAGCTAGTCCAAAATGAGGGATATATCCACTGTCCCCAATCCCCACAGGCAGTGGCAGCTCCCCAGCGGGACAGGGGGGGATCCCCCTGGCAGCTCCAGCAGGCAGGGGAAGGCTAAGTGGGGAGTAAGTGGGACGGGGCCTTGGGGAAGGGGTGGAGTAGATCCTGGATTGACCGTAAATTCAAAACGTGATCTTGCGCCTAAAAAGGTTGAAGACCACTGCTGTAGGACATGTTTTCTAATCTTCTTATCATTCTCGTGGCTATGCTCAGACCCTTCTCCAATTTATCAACATCCTTCTTGTATTGTGGGCACTGGAACTGGACATAGTATTCCAGCAGTGGTTGCACCAGTGCCAAATGACCTCTACTCCTCTTCAAGATTCCCCTGTTCATGCATCCCAGGATTTAATTAGCTCATTTGGCCACTGCTCATCTTCAGCAGGTTATCCCCCACACTCCATCCCTGTCCCCAAATCTTTTTCATAGTCACTACTTCCCAGGATAGATTCCCCAATCCTGTAAGCATGGGCTAGTCTTTGTTCCCAAATGTCTACATTTACATTTAGCTGTATTAAAATTCATATAGTTTGCTTGTGCCCAGTTTATCAAGTGACCTAGATTGCTTTGAATCAGTGACCTGACCTCTTCATTGTTTACCACTCCCCCAATTTTTGTGTTATCTGCAAACTTTATCAGTAGTGATTTCATTTTTTCCCAGTCATAAATAAAGACATTAGAGTAGGATAATTACTCCATTTGCAAATCATTGTCCTTGCCTGACCTGTTGACTTAGCAGTTAAAGTACTTAGCTTTTACTTTCTAAATATACTTACACTCTACATTAAGATAGTATCTGTTAATGTGTCTCTGAAATAGAGAAATAGGAACACTAACTTAATATTTCATCTTATTGAACCTTGAACAGCTGTTGGGTTTAGGTAGATAGTAAATACTAAGGGGCAATTTTCCAAAACACTTTTATATTGTTTCAGAATAAGATTTAGTATGACTAGATCTTGTGTTTGTTAGTGCAGACCCACACTTAACAGCTGAATGTTTCTGTTTAGCCACCTCGCACATCTCACCCTGTAGTGAAGTTCTCCTGCACTGACTGTGAACCAATGGTCATTGACAAACTACCTTTTGATAAATATGAGTTAGAACCTTCGCCGCTGACCCAATTTATTCTGGAAAGGAAATCTCCTCAGACCTGCTGGCAGGCAAGTTGAATATGTACTAACTAAAGGACATTTATCTGAGAAATAGTTTTCTGTAAATAACTTGTAATGAAATTCTAATTACATGTGTTGATTTACTGTAAACTTACTGACATCATACCTTTCACTTATAACTCGCACTTTAAAACTATTTATGTACAACATGAATTACATTAACTCTTCTTATTGCAGGTGTATGTGAGCAATAGTGCAAAATATAGTGAACTTGGCCATCCTTTTGGTTACTTGAAAGCCAGTACAGCACTGAATTGTGTGAACCTGTTTGTGATGCCTTACAATTATCCAGTCCTCCTTCCACTCTTAGGTAAATACAGCTTTCTCAAATCCTTCTGATGTAGTAGGCAGATGGAAAATTGCTTCAGCCTAGTTATATTTTTTATGTTATTAATGCTGCTGTTAATAATCATAAGTCTATGCAAATCCAAAACATTAAGAATGTAATGTTTCTACCAGAAAAATGAGAAGTTCTCTTTTCAGTATCTACTAGATTCAAGATTCACTTAGCAAAAAATTACTACCATTCCTGATTCTGAGTATAATCCTGTTGATTTCTAAAAATGAATGTTTATTGTTCAGATTAACTCCCCTTCTAATATCTGTGGCTGCCACTTTTTCCCCGCTGCTGCTGCAAAGCCCTTCTTTTCCCACTCCCAAGATTCTGCCTTCCTTACGCACCGCATGGATTGCATCCAATAGTAATTAGCTCTGATTAAGTCTTAGTGTAGTAGGACGAACCTTTAGAAGAAATGTTCTTAGAAAACGGGAGCTGAATGATGCCTTACATTTAGAAACACACATCTCATTTAACTTTATCTCTGTTTGTATAACTTCTCAGATGACTTATTCAAAGTACACAAGGCAAAGCCAACTTTAAAATGGCGGCAGTCATTTGAAAGCTATTTGAAGACAATGCCTCCTTACTATTTAGGGGTAAGATGATTTATTGTATGTGTGTTTTAAAATTTCTGCTGTATCCTGTAATTTATGGTAAACTTGTATCTTCAGTTATTAACTTATTATGTTAACTGCATTCTTTTGGATTATATTTTATAAAGCAATTAGGATGTTCTGAACATAATAAAAGGTTAACGTGTACAAATCTAGGATTTCACATTTATGACATCATGTATTCCCTGGAATATTAACTTTCCTAAAATTTACATTCATGTCTTGACTTTTCCCTTTGACTGTAATGTTATAAAAACGTGATCAGGTATAACTACTGCTTGAACTATGCCTCCACTAATATTTAATAATTGTGCATTAATGTTGCAGTACTTAAAGGAAAAGGATGTTATGTTGCCTTAAAGGGTTACAAATTCACTTTGAAATGAACTCATTAAGCAATAATGTGCTTTAAATTCTTGATACAAACTTAAGGGTACAAATATACAAGGATATACATATGTAAGTGTATATATTACTTGTTTCAGCCTTTGAAGAAAGCTGTGAGAATGATGGGAGCGCCTAACCTTATAGCAGATGGTGTGGAATATGGACTTAGTTACAGTGTCATTGCATACCTCAAAAAGTTGAGTCAACAGGTAATGTTGCTGCAAAAGAGCAGTAAAAAAAATGAAGACTAAAATTGAAAAACACTTAGTATCAGACTAACTTGAAAATATCAGTGAACCATATTGGTTCTCATAGTAAGAGAATCTCAAGTTACCTGAATTCCTACATGTGATTACAGTTGGTACATCTTCCAATCTCTAAATTAGTTGAAAACTTTTTTGTTATAGGCTAAACTGTACATGCATACTGAAATGTGGCTGATTGGATAACTCAAGGTATATAGTATGCAAGCAGCATTTTCATATGTGCCAATTTGAATATATTTGTGGTTGAAAAGGCACAGTCCTTTCTGCTCTGTGCTAAAAATCGCCTTGCGTGTGATTAGGGATTTATGCCTATATGTAATTGGGCCAGAATGTAGCCATCTTTCCTATGTGGCCCAGAGTTTTTGAAGTGCTTCAGGATTCATGAAAGATGAAAGGCATTAGCTAAATATAAAACATAGTAAACAGTGCCTTTCATCCCTATTGAAGTGCTTGCGTACAAATGAGGAAACTGGCAGAGAATGAACGATGTTACACCCCAAGCCACTGGCAATGGTGGGGAGTAAAACCCATATCTCCTGGCTAGTCTCCTGCTCTAGCAGGTAAAAACCATTGATTTCCCATTATCACTTTCTATTTTGTTGTGCGTCTCCTACTTTTTTTGGATAATCACAAAATTGAGCAGCTTTGACACAAAAGGATATAGAGATGCAAATATTAATGACTTTGTATGTTAAAATTTCATAAACAGAGTTTAAAAGCCCTCAATATAAATCTTATTTTTAAAACTCTTAGTTATCACCTGTGGAAATCTGTGATGAATCTTACCAAATTGTGTGGTCATTTTGCTCAAAAATCTGCATAATATATAAATCTGTATATTTATACATTTTTGGCTCAAAATACATAAAATACATTGTTGTACAGTGTGTTATACCTATATTAGAGTATACTAGTAATATTCCTTAAAATGTTTGGTTCTTTTTGAAAGATTCTACCAGTTTGAGAGTTCTTTTCTTAAAATGGGAAATAACATTTGAACTTTCAGTGTGGAAGGAACTTCTCAAGTGCAACCTCTGAGTGAACATTGTATGGCAGTCAGAAGTTCTCAAATGATTTTTGGCTCATTGTTCAACTGTATTCTACCAAACTATTAGTGATGCATTGTAGAATACATTTGATTTTGGGACATACTTGGCAGGTGAAAAATTACTGGCTGTGGTGGATTGTCTGCCAAATGGAGGAAGAATCAAAAGATTGCTGTGTGTTCCCTTATTTTGTTGGAACTGAAGTCTCTCTTCCTTTAATCTCGGGTTCTTCTCCTATCTTTTACTGACTTTAAAAAAAAAAAAAAAAATTAATACCATCATATGAGTCCATAGTAAATACAGTTAAATGAGATAAGATACTTCGTGACAATTCTCATAAGACTTCAGCAGTTCTCACAGAGAAAAGTGAAATCCATGAGCACATACAGAAATTCTGGCACAGTTTTCCAATAATTGTAATCATGGCATTTTTATGAAAATAAAAGCATTGCATGCATATTGGTGCTTAGATATTACGACGATGGGCACCCTAGAAATACCTGAAAGATCTAGATGCAAAAACTGTTTACCGTATTCTAATGATTTAGAATTGTAGTAGTACATTCAGCAAACCACCTTAAACACTTATCCACATTATATTTTTTAGAGTGTATTAGCACATTGCTGAATCTTCTAGGTAAGAATTAGGAATGAATTTAATAGTCTGACTAATCTTTTTAAGAGTATATTATCAATTTTATTTATTTATTTATTTATTTCAAATTAAGGCCAAAATAGAGTCCGATAGAGTCATTGGCTCTGTAGGCAAAAAGGTAGCGCAAGAGACTGGAATTAAGGTCAGAAGCAGATCACACAACCTGTCTATGGCACATAGGAACGATTTTCAACAACTGCTACAGGGGATTACTGGGGAAATTCCTCATAGACTTCTAGACCTCAATATGAAGGAGTATGCTGGGTTCCAAATAGCTTTGCTGAATAAGGTAAGCACCATTATGTGTAATGTTGTTATTTTCGATACACTTCCATTGAAGTATTAGATGTTATTTCATATGTAGTATTAATCAAAGCTTTACTATATTGCTGCAACTGTAGGAATTGAAACCTCAGACCTTTAGAAATGCTTATGATATACCCAGAAGGAATCTTTTGGATCACTTAACAAGAATGAGGTCTAATCTTATGAAGATAACTCGCAAGTTTCTCAAAGGACAAGATGAAGGTTAGATTACTTTGTTTATTGTTTGCATATCTTAATATGTGTTGTAATTAGTACTATTAGCATAACTTTGTATAATGTGCTGAATGGAGTAAAGTTGAGCCTTCTTCAGTAGATGCTTAGATGGGAGGTTGTGTTTCTGAAATAAACTTATTTTAAGATGGCTGCTATTGCACACGAACCCCAGTGGCTTTTCTTGGGCTTTCCCACCACATCTTTATTATAGGTTAGACATGTTCCAGTGGCTCATGGAAGACAAAACTTATATCTTCCATTTAATTTCTTTGACTGTCCTTGTCTTAAGAACAGTCTTGTTTTCTTCAGCGTTTGTTTGTTTTTCTTTCACTTTTTTTCCATCTTTGTGGGTATATCAATGGACAAATATCTTCAGGACAGTCCTGGACAACGAAGTCCTCTGTCCATATAATAGGTACATAATAGGCATTGGGAAAGCAAGTTCCCCCCCCACATCCTGCCAACTTGCCTCACCCTTGACCTGAAAGGAGCAGCTCTCTCGGTGAGAGAGCAGTTGTCTCTATGCTAATTCAGTTTTTTCTCTCGGTGGTGACTTTCAGCAGGCAGTACAATAACCTGTGCTAGCCATAAATGACAGTAGTAGTAGAGGTCAAGAGAAGTACTCTTGAGTACTTTGCAATTAAAGTGCTTCATTACACTGTGGCACCTGATGAGTAGAAGACAATAGTGGAAAGAATGAAATAAGAATAGACAAGAAAAAGGAAAAAAAGACAAGAAAAAATAGGACTTGTAACAATATTTCTCGATTACAAATATTTGTCTGGCCTTAAGTAGTGATAGAACGTCACTACCATCTAATGACTATTAAAAAAGTTGTGTCCAGTTCCTGAAGAGGTGTCCATATTACAGCTGGCATTAATTCTAGTGTAATCTGCTACCCAGCCTACCTCCTTGCTGAGCAAAGGGATTGATGGGTGAATTTTGACATGTTGTGCAGTCAAGAACACACTGAGGACCTGAATCACAAGGACTCTTAAGAAAATGCTGAATTTTCAGTGTGTTTTCAGTGTGCTGACGATATTAGAAAAGGACATTTCTCTAGTTGTTGGTGTTTTACTTCTAATTAATAAAATGTGTTTGGCAGTTGGAAGGGGCTTTTTGTATAATCAAAGTTCAGAGTAGCATGTAAAGTGGAATATTACATAATAATTTCATACATCAGTGTAATAGTAGCCTCAGTGCATTTACAATTAATGCATTCAGATAGTCTCCATTCTTTTCCCTCCACCCATCCTATCCAAAAAGAATTATGTATAATGTTGGGAAAACAAAAACTGTACCCAGGAGGCTATCACTCATTTCTAAGGTGAGATGATGAATATACATATTACATACATTGATTTCTTCAATCCCCAGCAAGCCTTTCACAGTATGTGAAGTAGTATATTAAATATTTTAACTATTATGTGGGTAGGGAGGAAGATGGGTTTTGAGTGTCTGTTTCGATATACTTTTATGTTGCTGTGTCATGATCAAAAAGATGGGATAATATGAAAACTGGATGCGTGAAATCAGCCAGAATTAAATCCTGACAAAACAAACAATGTCATTGTGTTTGTATAGGCATAGTCTTTTCATAAAAACTATCTTCAATTCCAATAGATCAAGTTCACAGTGTGCCAATAGCACAAATGGGAAATTATCAGGAGTACCTAAAACAGATACCATCTCCTCTTCGAGAGCTTGACTCTGATCAACCCCGAAGGCTGCATACGTTTGGTAATCCATTTAAATTGGACAAGAAGGTAATTTCTCAGTAATACTCATTTTGTGTAATACTAGTGTTATGGCATTTGTATGAGTTGCTAACTAGAAGCCATCGAAGTGCGTAGGAAAAGAAGGACATTATATTTCTTAGGAAATTTACTCAATCCTTTTCAGACCACCTATCTTTTCATGGAGAGGCAGACTTGACTAGAAATCACTTATTGAAACCTCTGCATTTTTTAGTATGAAATATTCATATGTTGTGAAATTGCCAACACTTTACCTCCTTTTTTTTTTTTTTTAACCCCCACCCCTTTTTATTAAAACCTTTCTTAGCAAAAAGCTTGCATTAACTTTATGGCTTCTCTAGTTTTCCACTAGCACAAGGACATGGATTCTCAATCCCTCACAAATCTAGGCCTTTGACTTCAGTGAACTACCAAGATAGTTGAATATTTAACTGACTTAAAATTACCTTGCGTCTGACTCCAGTTTAGAGGTCATGTTTTACAGGGAAATTTTATAACCGTAGTCAGCTTTCTTACTTGGGATATTGTTTATAGAGTGGTCTTCAACACATCACTCCTAATCTCTTCCAGAGTAAATCATTTGTCCGGGTTTTTTTAATTGGCATTTGAGAGAAGCCAAGACAAGTTGGTATATTTTCCTGATTGAATTGTCTTATCTGGCAAAAGTCAGGAAATCGTTGGATATGTTTTTTGTTAAACTTGCTGTGCAAGATAACACAAATTTAAGAGAGCTTTTTTTAAAAAACGGATTTATTTGTTACAGGGAATGATGATAGATGAGGCAGATGAATTTGTTTCAGGGCCTCAAAATAAACACAAACGACCCGGAGAACCAAATATGCAGGGGATTCCTAAAAGACGTCGGTGTATGTCACCCCTTCTCAGAGGCCGGCCACAGACTCCTCCTGTCATGAACAATCACATTGGAGGAAAAGGGCCACCTACACCTGTAACACAAGCACAGCCAGATCTTGTTAAACCTATTCCTATTCACAAAAGTAAGTGTAACTATTTCAGTTAATTTTTCTTGTTGCCTTCATGTGGTTCCTCTTCAGATAATTGGCTTTACTCTTTATACAAAAGAATATTTTAGTTGGTCATCAAAAAAGTAAGCATGCTGTAGATTTCTCAAATTTGTGTATTTGAATCTCCAGTTCCAAAATGTCAGTATGTAAATGTTCAGCCTTAATTATCCAATTACTTTGTGTATTTGGCACCTCAGAGGTGACAAACCTCTGCCATTCTTTTGTAATTTCAAAGCAATATAAAGATTTCTGAAATTTAACTATCTGCCATTGAAACACCACTTTCTAAAACTAAAACTACCTTGATGTGTACAAGGGAAAGTGTTATACAATGTAGACAAAGGTACTTTTTCTGTGCCTTTTAATTGTTTCACATACATACATTTTAGGATTTAGTGATACATAAATTGACATGCATCCGACGAAGTGGGTATTCATCCACAAAAGCTCGTGCTCCAATACATCTGTTAGTCTATAAGGTGCCACAGGACTCTTTGCTGCTTTTATAAATCGATTGTAGCTTTATAGTAAGTGAAATTTATAGTAGTTACCCTCCCAGAAAATCTGTGAGGGGGCAGAATAGGGGAGAGTTTCATATTTGTAGACTTCTCATTTGTTGATAGTCTACATGTACACTTTATGTTGAGGATTTATATTTTCTTCCATAAATCACTCTTTTGAGCCCGGGGGGTTGGGGAAAGGTCCCACACTCACCTGCAGCAGGAAGTGGAGCGCTGTGGCTGGGAGCGGGCTGGGGCTGGGCTGCTCCGCTTCTGTCTGCACTCACCAGTGGCGGGAAGTGGAGCGATGCAGCCCCAGCCTGCTCTGCTTTCCTTGCCCCAGCCCGGCCCCTGCCATGTTGTTGGGGGTGGGGTTGGGGAAAGTCCTGCAATCTGCTGCGGTGGGAAACAGAGCGCCACGGCTGGGAGCTGGCAGAGTGGAGCAGGCTCGGGCTGGGCTGCTCTGCTTCCACCGCTGCTGGTGAGTGCGGGGAGGATCCCTTCCTTCAAGTCCCCTCCCCAAGCCACACAGCTTGGGCTGGGGCGAAGGAAATGGAGCAGGCTGCTTCTGGCCCCCCGCTAATCCCCCGGGCCACTCTGGGACTGCAGGGCTCCCTAAATTGCCCCCCACCCCACAGTTCCTGCCTCCTAGATCCTGGGGGAGGAAGGCCCTGACTGCCCCCGAGACCCTGTGCCCCTTATCCAACTGCCTGGCCTGGCAGCCTTAACACACTGCTCAGAGCAGCGTGTCAGAGCTTTACCGCGTTGTATGCAAACCCATGTTATATCGGGTCATGTTATATGGGGGTAGAAGTGTGTGTGTGTATAAGTTTTTCATGTGGTAAAATAGAATACATTTCAACAATTGTCGATAGTTTGCTTTTCCAGTTCATTGGTAAAATACAGAACAAATTGCATTTTAATTAGGATGTTTGTAGTAATTTTCTCACTTCTTGGAGGTAGGACAGTACTGGAAATAAGCATGTAGTTAACAATCCAGTGTATATTTACTCTTCTGTGGGAATTGACACCAGGGCAAATTACACTTGAATCACTATATATAGTCAAAGTACTGGGATATACCTTCTTATAACAAAATTTAGGAACCTTCTCAGTACAAAGAGTTTGTTTCCCCTCTTCTCTTTTAATACAGTGAATAAAGTAAAAGAGCAAGGCCGGTATATCCCTTTAAGTGGGTCTCGCTGATCTCTGATATGACGAGTACAATCTCTTTGATCCGAGTCACTCCAAAATATTGCAACACACAAGCTTATCTGGTGACATTCACTCCAGTGAAGAGTGACTTTTATTCCTTTAATGTGGGCCTGTGTGTTGCATAGGGCCTTGAGCCAGCCCTTCTGCACTGAAGTGAATTTTTTCCATTAATCTTAAGTAATTCCTCACAGAAATGTATTTTATCTTCTGTTCATTTGACTTCTTGCTTTGTTGCTAATCTGTGTAACTCTTCCCTTTTCCTTATAAAGAATGCTTCCCTGTATTGCTACACCACCACCCCTTAGTGGACATTCAGGGTGTTCTGTGCCACCAGCAACATCATCTTCTGACTCCCCAGTGTTGCAGAAGTATCTCTTACCTTCCTCTAACCCTACCTGCTGCAACATGACTGCACAAGACTAGATTACACAGTACCAAATCATGTATGATTTTGATGGTTTTTAATGCATGCTTGCCAGTTTGTCTCTCTTCATAGTCTTTATTTTTCAGCTTCAGAAACCAATAACGAGATTGCAGTGGATGATGTGATTGAGAATCATGTTGCAGACCCACTTTCTTCAGATGTCTTTCCAAATTCTATGGATTCTGACTTTTCAGTGTCCTCTTATCCATTCAATTCATTGGATGGACCAACAGCTCATTCAGAGGATCTAGGCCATGAACATTTAGGAACTAATAACCTTAACATTGATGAATTTATGAAAAATGAAGAGTCAGGTTATAAAGATCGAAGTACTCAAGAAAACTTGCCAGCATCTTCGCCCAACAAAGGAAAAAAAGTGATACATTCCAGAAGTGCGAGAGAAGTTAATATAGAACTAAAAGCACAAATTATGAAGGAGATTAGAAAGCCAGGAAGAAGTAAGTATAAAAACAGCAAACCACTATCTTTGTATCCAGATTGGAGAGACAACTAGATTGGTTGAAATATTTAGACTACATCATTGTATTTTGTAAGATACTGAGTCATGCAAGAATTATAATAGAGATCTGTGATTACTAGCAGAAGTAAAAATAAGAGAAGAGAAACCCAATGTGTAGTAGAGAGGAAATCCTTTTAATTCAAAGTTTATAAGGCCCCTTTAGAAAGTTTGAAAATCTGTTTTCTTTCATACTTTCCTGAGTGGGTGGGTGGAATAGGATTAAATCCATCTGTGTTTATATTCTTCAGATTTTGTACTTATCTACTTTGACAGTAGCCTAGATTTAGTACGCTTGGTTTTTACATTAAAGCTGACAAATAACTTAATTTTTCTTCGAGTGATGGTCCCTATGCATATTCCACATGTGGGATAAGCATGTGCACCATGAGCTTGAGTCTGGAATTTTTTTTACAAGCAGTGTCCATTGGCCTGTATATGCACCATAGCTCTCCTCATGCACTGAAGCGAGGGCATAAAGGGTATGTGGGCCAACACCTTTCCAGTTCTTTCTTACTGCTGCAAGGTCTGAGTCAGAATCTTCGGTGTCCTCAGCGCCTTTTTTTACTGTGTTATTGCTGTAAGGTATTGTGTATAGTTAGTTATAGTAGTCTACATAGTATAGTTAGATGGTGTGTGTTTCCCCATTTTCTTCCCCACCCGGTGACTTTTTCACCCTGAGAATGTCCATGGTTCCAGGGTTCAAAAACTGTTTCCTGCCCTCATTCCTGTTTGGTGAGCAACTAACAACAATGTTGCCTCTGCTGCCCGAGTGAGGCTCATATGTCTGCCAAGTGCAGCATTGGCTGCTCCCCCCTTCCGCCCAACTCATGAGAGTCAAGAATTGAAATTCAGAAAATATCTCGTGAAAGGAGTGAGAAGACCCAGTCACATGCATGCCAGGGACCTCCCCGTACCTCATCTCACCAAGTAGGCAGCACCTCTTCAAGCACAAGCTCAGGAACGGAGGCTAAGACCATTAAGCCAGAGGAGAAGACTTCACATGACAGCAAAGGGCACACTCATAGATATAAGGACATTCCATCTTTGTCGAAAACTTCCCTGAAGAGAAAGGATCCCTCCCCAGTCCAGTCAGGAGAGCTGGTGCAGGTGAGTGCTAAGAATTTAGGCCTGAGTAAATCTTCTCAACAGGAGAAGGAAGAGTGTAAATATATGGATCTCATGGTTCAAATATCAGGTCTGATGATGAAGGCTCGGGAGGAACAGCTTCTGGTGCTCCCTTCCATTTCTATAGCTGATGCAATACCAGTAGCAGTGTGGCCGCAGAGGGAGTCGACTGCCACAGTGACCAGGGAAGCTCCAGTTCTGACAGCTCTGCCAATGGACTCTCCTCTGTCTCCCAGAGGACATCTTTGCTCTTCTGTATGTCATTCATCCCTCCTATTGGTACCATCTCTATTCTGGAATGGTGATACACTAGAGGAAAAGCCTATCCTAATGAGGCAGAGTTGTTCTTCCATCCCACCTGGCAGCCTTGAGGCACAGCCATTGGTACTGTTCTGCACAAGATAAGGAATCAGGCTTTTTCTTTGGATGAATTTGAGTCTCCAAAGGAGTCTGTGCAGCATTGAGTGGAGGTGGCACTAGACAGGAGACACAAGATCAGGATTCCAACCTCAGACCAGATACAACTGGCCAAGAAACAGGTGATAACCTATACCATAGGGTCCTCCTCTGCCAGTTGATCCATCCTACTGTGAAGAGTGTGGGATCCCTACCCTAGACACCCAGAATTGATACAGGAGTCCTGTTTGTCATCACCTAGACACCCACAATTGGCCCTGTTGGAATATTTGGAAGGGGAGACAGAGGAGGATCATACGGTTCTGAGAGCCATCTTGTTGTCTTCACTGGATGAGGCGTTTATTCCATTTTCTCTGTCTCTGCCAGATGACCTGAAATAATATCAAGAGCTCATGCCCAGGGTGGTTGCAGAGCTATAAAATCAGCTTCAGGAAGTCCTGGATCCTCAGCAGATATTTCTAAACATTCTGCAGCCTTCCTGTCCCAGTTGAGTGGCCCTTGTCATAAAAGAGGCCATCATGGACCAAGCAGAGATAGTTGGTTTACTCCTGCTTCTTGTGCCCCCACCTTTAACAGTGCTGAGAAACACTACTTTGTTCCATCCCTGGAGAAGTTTTTGTTCTCTCATCCACTGCTAAACTCTTCAGTGGTTTAGGCAGCTACAGAGCAGCCCAAGCAACAGCATCCAAAGGCTACTCCCTCTGAGAAAGGGCACAAGTGACTCAGCCTTCTAGGGAGGAAGGTCTTCTCTTCTACCTCCCTCCGGTTCAGGATCTCAGATGATCAGGCAGTCTTGTCCAAATATGATTTACTAATTATAATTTTTTGGAATTTAAGGACAAGCTCCCTGAGGGGTGCCTAATTCTAGACCATAGTGAATGGGGGCAGATTGGTGGCCAGAGTTTTCCTCCAAGCTGTGGTGGGTGCAGTAAATATTACATCCAGGGGAATGGCTTACAGATATGTTATGAGGAGAGACTTGTGATTACAATCCTCTAGTTTCCCTAGAGAGGTGCAGAGTACCATCCAAGATCTCCCCTTCAGTACTATCCACCTATTCCACGAGGAGGCGAATGAGTCTGTCCACTCCCTCAAGGACTCAAGGATAACGCTTCACTTGCTGAACATTTATACTCCTGCCCCTAAGAGAAAACACTATAGACATGGGTATAGGGCAAGGCTGCCTCCTCAGATGTTTTACCACCAACACCAGGAGCCACCACACAAGAGACTGAAAGTTTATATACGCAGGAGCCTAGCCTCGTTAGCATCCACTGCCATGTTATACTCTAATCCCCTAGTGAAGAGTTTTTCACAGGACCCATGTGCCTTTCTTGATGCTGCTTCATTCCCCTCCTCTGATATTCAGAGGCCACCTTACCCAATTTGCCAAAAAACTGGAGGGCCCTAACTACAGACGAATGGGTATTAAAGATTATTCAGGGTGGCTATCTGATTCAGCTTCTGATATCTCCTACCCTACCCACGGACACTTTTTAAGGACCACTCTCACAAGGAGATTCTATGACGAGGCAAAATTCCTTGTCCTCAGGGGAGTCATAGATAGGGTTCCACCTCAACCTCAAAGGAAGGGATTCTATTTCCCTTACTACTTTATTCCCCAGCAAGGTTGGGGGATGGAGGTCAGTTCTTAATTTGAGACAACTGAGCAGGTTCATTCAAAAACTAAAATTCCACATGATATCCTTGGCATCAGTATTTCCCTTGTTAGAGGAGGACACATGGTTCTTCTCCGAGTGCTTTCTCATATCCATTCCAGTTAGGTGTGCGCGCGCTGCGTGCACGTTCGTCGGAAGATTTTTACCCTAGCAACACTCGGTGGGCCAGCAGGGCGTCCCCTGGAGTGGCGCCGCTATGGCGTCTGATATATACCCCTGCCGGCCCATCCATCCCTCAGTTCCTTCTTATCGCCCGTGTTGGTCGTTGGAACAGTGGAGCGTGGCTTAGCTGATCTCCACTTCCCTAGCTATTTGCTCGTTTATATAGTTATTGTGTATATAGTTCGATTTTTCTGTAGTTCTAGTTAGTTCTGTTTTAGTAGTTCTTGTAATAGTTATTGTATATAGTTAAAGAGGATAGGGGGTTAGCCCCTTTTTCCTCACCAGGTACCGGGGCCCATGCCCGGTTCACCGGGCTTCAAACCGTGCGCTGCCTGTCATAGGCCGATGCCCACAGGTGACCCTCACAACTCCTGTTTAAAGTGCTTGGGCGAATCCCACCTCGCAGACAAGTGCCGAATTTGCAAGGCTTTCAAGCCCCGGACAAAAAAGGAACAGGACATTCGTCTGAAGCAACTTTTGATGGAGGCTGCTTTAACTCCTCCATCTTCGGCACCAACTGCAGCACTGGGGACAAGTGCCTCCTCCGCACCAGAGCGTCCGACTACAGTGAAGGCTCCTCGACACCAGCCTTCACCTGCCCAAGCTCCTGCCTGGCACTGCTCTCTCTCCCCAAGGAGCAAGAGGCATAAGACTCCTGCGGCCTGTTGTATCTACACCGCAGTCAGAGCGTACAACTAAGTCAGACCGCCCGGCACCGCCAGCTGCCGTGGCACCGAAGACTTCTGCACCGTTGAATCCGGTCTCACAAGAGTCGTCGAGTCCGGTGCCTATCAGCTTCCCGGCACACGCGGTGGTCGAGCTTGTCATGCCCTCCATGCCAGAGACCTTCTCCACAGCACGGGAGCTGATTGCCTTGACGGAACCCGAGCTGCCTCATCTGCTGGTGTGGGTTGTTCAATCATTGGACAAGCCCGCCATGATGAGGCCATCTTCACCTGGTACCATCGAACATCGCCGGTCATGCTCCAGGCCCCGCAGGCTCTCTCGGTCCTGTCATCAATCCCGATCCCGACGCCGCTCGCAGTCCTGGTGCCGCTCTCTATCTCGGTACCGGTCGTACTCACGGCACCGCTTGAGATCCCGGTCGCTGTCCTGGTACTCTCGACACCAGTTCAGGTCCCGGCACCGCCGTACCTCTCACAGCTGATCTCGGCACGGCGATTCAAGGCACCGGTTGACCTCCTCACACCGCGCTGGTCGCAGGTCCCGGTCCCACTCTCGGCACCGATATGACTCCCAGTACCGTTCTCTGGTATCACGTAGAGAAGGATCAAATGGACGCAGAGACCCGGTCCAATCAGCCTCAGCTCCTCCGTGGCCCTCTTGTCATCCATCCGTCTCATCCCATGTGGACAGTGCTTCCTGTGGGGATTCGGATACGCATACCCATGGCCCGGACCACGGACCTCATCAGTGGTCCTTTTGGACCCCTTGGGCTTATCACCAAGTCCAAGGGGAACCGACTGGCCCATCACGCTCTGGTTACTCAGAACACCGCGTGCCAGAGGCCACTATGAGCAGACCTCCCCCAGCTGGTACAGAGGAAACCCGTACCCATGCACCAGAACCACACGATCTTACGGCTCCGGAGGTCCCCCAGGATCAGGAGTCAGTACAGGACCCAGTCGTCCCTGGACTGTCATCTTCCTCTTCTCCGGATGAGGCAGTAGTGGGGATGTCATCATCGGGCCCACCTCTGATTGACCTCAGGTCACACCAGGACCTTCTGCAGCATGTTGCCTAGAATATCAACTTACCGGTAGAGGAAGTTCCAGAGGTTGAGGACCCAGTGATAAGTATATTGTCGGCGGAGACACCAACTAGAGTGGCTCTCCCCTTCATCCGTTCGATCCAAGCTAGAGCAGGCACCATCTGGCAATCCCCAGCATCTATCCCGCCCACAGCCAGAGGGGTCGAACGGAAGTACATGGTGCCTTCCAAAGGATATGAGTACCTATATGTGCACCCCCCTCCCTGTTCATTGGTTGTACAGTCCGTCAATGAATGGGAGCGCCACGGCCAACAAGCCCGTGCACCTAAATCAAGGGAGGCCAGGCAAATGGATTTGTTGGGATGAAAAATCTATTCCGCGGGAGGCCTCCAACTCAAGGTGGCAAACCAGCAAGCTCTCTTGAGTAGGTACAACTACAACACCTGGGAGGCGATAGGGAAGTTTGCAGAGCTGGTCTCGCAGGACTCCCGCCAGGAATTTACAGCACTCCTGGAGGAGGGAAAGAGAGTAGCGCGGACCTCCCTGCAGGCCTCGCTGGATGCTGCCGATTTGCCAGCCAGAACGGTCACCTCTGGAATAACCATGCGACGTATATCATGGCTGCAAGTGTCAGGCCTGCCACCTGAACTTCAACATACCATACAAGACTTGCCATTTGATGGACAGGGCTTGTTCTCACAAAAGACGGACCCCAGGCTGCAGAGTCTAAAGGACAACCGCGTTATTATGCGTTTGCTGGGAATGCATACGCTACAGACTCAAAGACGGTCATTCCGCTCCCAGCCTCAGCGCCCTTACCCCCTGCCTAGGCCAAGGCAAGACTTTGCCAGAAGATGAGGTCGTACCAACTGCAGACATCAGTCTGGACCTCAAGGGGGTAACAATTCCAGTCCCACCAAACCAACAGTGGGACCCAGATCAAACTTTTGAGGGTGCACCCAAGAGCAGTGTACCAGTTGCCTCCCAGGATCCCTTTCAGTTCTACAACCCCCTTTCCCTGTTCCTCCCTGCGTGGTCCCAGGTAACTTCAGATCGTTGGGTCCTATGCATGGTGGAGCTTGGATACCATCTTCAGTTTATTTCACTCCCTCCCTCCCAACCCCCCTCCTCGTCCCTCTTCAGGGACGCCTCTCACAAGCAACTCCTCCTGCAGGAGATTCGGAGGCTCCCTACAATCGGAGCTGTAGAGGAGGTACCGGAAGAATTAAGGGGCAAGGGGTTTTATTCCCGATATTTCCTAATCCCCAAGGCGAAAGGGGGCCTCCAGCCTATCCTAGACCTGCGAGGACTGAACAAATTCATAAAAAAGTTCAAGTTCCACATGGTATCCCTGGGAACCATCATTCCTTCCCTGGATCCCGGAGATTGGTACGCCGCTCTCGACATAAAGGACACACATTTCCACATTGCAATTTACCCCCTGCACAGACGGTATCTACGCTTTGTGGTGAATCATCAGCATTATGGCCTTCCCTTTGGCCTCTCCTCGGCCCCTCGTGTCTTCGCAAAGTGTATGGCGGTCGTCCCAGCTTCCCTATGTCATCGTCAAATACGTGTCTTTCCTTACCTCGATGACTGGTTTATTCGAGGGGCCTCCGAGGCACAAGTCATCAGTCATGTGACCATCATCAAGGACCTATTCATGCGTCTAGGCCTGATAATCAATTTCGAAAAGTCCACTCTGGTGCCTACGCAGAGGATAGAGTTTATCGGGGCCATGCTGGACTCCAACCTTGCAACAGCCAGTTTGCCCCCACATCGTTTTCAGGCTATAGTCTCCCTTGTACAAAGACTTCAGAGCTTCCCAACAACCTCTGCCCGCACTTGCCTTGGCCTCCTTGGTCACATGGCTGCATACACATTCGTCACAAAGCACGCCAGACTGCGAATGCGTCCTCTCCAAACTTGGCTCGCATCAGCCTATCGTCCGGACAGAGATGCCATAGACATTAGACTCACAATTCCGCCGAACATTCTAGACTCCCTCGACTGGTGGCAAACATCATCCCTGGTGTGTGCAGGTCTGCCGTTCCATCCACCGCAACCCTCCACGTCCCTAACAGCGGACGCGTCATCTCTGGGCTGGAGTGCTCACCTAGGGCCTTTGGTTGTCCCAGGAGTTGACGTTACACATCAACGTCCCGAGAATTGAGAGCGGTTCAGCTGACGTGCCAAGTGTTCCAATGCCATCTACAGGGCCGTTGTGTTGCAGTGTTCACGGACAACACAATAGCCATGTATTACATAAACAGGGAGGGACATGGTCCTCCCCCCTTTGTCGGGAGGCGATTCAACTGTGGGATTTCTGCATAGCCCCCTCAATAGACCTGGTAGCCTCTTTTCTCCCAGGAGTCTGGAATGCTCTCGCAGATCAACTGAGCAGATCCTTCCTGTCGCACAAGTGGTCCATCCGTCCAGACATTCTCCATTCAGTTTTCCGGAGGTGGGGCTTTCCCCACATAGATCTTTTTGCTTCCAGAGTAAACAGGAAATGCCAGGTGTTCTGCTCCCTGCAAGGTCACTCCCCGGGCTCCCTCTCGGACGCGTTCTTAATTCTGTGGAAAGGTCACCTATTTTATGCCTTTCCACCACTTCCTCTAGTCCACCGAGTTCTACTCAAGCTCCGCAGGGACAGAGCCCGCCTAATACTCATCGCTCCGGCATGGCCGAGACAGCACTGGTACACCCTGCTGCTCGACCTTTCTCTGACAGACCCGATTCCCCTGCCACTCTGGCCGGACCTCATAACTCAGGACTTCGGCAGGCTTCACCACCTGGACCTGCAGTCCCTTCATCTGACAGCATGGCTGCTGTCTGGTTGATCCAATTGGAGTTCTGTTGTTCCACCTCAATGCAACAGGTGCTGCTGGGAAGTAGAAAGCCTTCCACGCGAAAGACATATCTCGCTAAATGGAAGCGCTTCTCTCACTGGTGCACCCAGCATGACCTTATCCCACAGGGTGTATCGGTCCCCATTATCTTGGACTATTTATGGTCCCTCAAAGAGCAGGACCTGGCGATCTCTTCTATGAGGGTGCATCTTGCAGCTATTTCCACCTTCCATCCCGGGGAAACTGGCAGTTCCATTTTTTCTCATCCCATAGTGTCCAGATTCCTCAAAGGCTTGGAGCGACTCTACCCTCAGGTCAAATGTCCAACCCTACCTGGGATCTAAACCTCGTATTAGCTAGGCTCATGGGTCCCCCCCCTTGAGCCTCTGGCCACATGCTCGCTGCTGTACCTGTCCTGGAAGACAGCCTTTCTCGTCGCTATCACCTCGACTAGGCGAGTCTCGAAACTTCGAGCATTGACTGTGGATCCCCCATATACGATATTCCACAAGGACAAGGTACAGCTGCGACCGCACCTGGTATTCCTCCCTAAGGTGGTCTCTGCCTTCCACGTTAATCAGGACATCTTTCTACCAGTCTTTTTTCCGAAGCCTCATTCATCGTGTCGGGAACAACAGCTGCATACTCTGGATGTCCTCAGGGCTCTCGCCTTTTATATCGAGAGGACCAAACCCTTCCGATGTTTGCCTCAGCTATTTGTAGCAGTGGCAGAGCGCATGAAGGGCATGCCAGTCTCTTCCCAACGAATTTCATCTTTGGTGACATCCTGTATTCAGGCATGCTATGACTTGGCTCACGTTCCGACTGGCCATCTCACTGCCCATTCTACTCAGGCTCAAGCCTCATCTGCCGCATTCCTGCCCCATGTTCCCATCCAGGAAATATGCCACGCAGCTACCTAGTCTTCCATCCACACCTTTGCATCGCACTATGCATCGGTCCAGCAGTCCAGAGACGATGCCGCCTTTGGCTCAGCGGTCTTACATTCTGCAGCGTCTCGCTTTGATCCCTCCGCCTAGGTAAGGCTTGGGAATCACCTAACTGGAATGGATATGAGCAAGCACTCGATGAAGAAAAGACAGTTGCTCACCTTTGTAACTGTTGTTCTTCGAGATGTGTTGCTCATATCCATTCCAAACCCACCCTCCTTCCCCACTGTCGGAGTAGCCGGCAAGAAGGAAGTGAGGGATGGATGGGCCAGCAGGGGTATATATCAGATGCCATAGCGGCACCACTCCAGGGGGCGCTCTGCCAGCCCACCGAGTGTTGCTAGGGTAAAAATCTTCCAACGAACGTGCATGTGGCGCGCACACACCTAACTGGAATGGATATGAGCTACACATCTTGAAGAACAACAGTGACAAAGGTGAGTAAGTCTTTTCTTGGCTGTCAACCTGAGACACACATTTGCACATAGGCATCCACCCACCCACAGGAGATTCCTCTTTGGTCAAGAACATTACTAATTCAGAGTCCTCCCCTTTGGTCTAGCTGCAGCATCTAACATCTTTACAAATGTTTTTTTCAGTAGTGGTAATGTGGATGAGAAGAGAGAGATTTACAGTCATCCCTTTTGTTAATGACTGGCTTCTGATGGACAGTTCCTATGAGGAAATCCAGTGATTTTGTTCAGTCTTCTTCTTTCCCTGGGTGTCTGCATCAATGTCAAAAAAAATCTATGGATCCCCACAAGGTTCATCAGTTTTATCATGGAGAGATTGGACTTGATCACAGCAAGAGCATATCTACCTCAAGAGGTTTCATGCCATGAGCACTTTCATATATAAGGTCAATCAGTTGAGATGCTAAAGGAGCACTCAAGAAAGACAAGACCATTGAAGAGAACCTAAATGAATACTTTGTATTGGTCTTCACTGCAGAGAATGTGAGAGAAGTGTCCACACCTGAGCTATTCTTTTTAGATGATAAATCTTAGGAACTGTCCCAGACTGAGGTATCAGTAGAGATGGTTTTGGAACAAATTGATAAAAACAGTAATAAGTCACCAAGACCAGATGATATTCACCCAAGAGTTCTAATGGAACTCAGATATGAAATTTCAGGCCTATTAATGGGGTATGTAACCTGTCACTTAAATCAGCTTCTGTATCAAATGACTGGAGGAAAGCTAATATGATGCCAGTTTTTAACAAAGGCTACAGAGGCATCCTGGCAATTACAGGCCAGTAAGCCTAACTTCCAGTACCAGGAAATTTGGTTGAAACTATAGTAAAGAACAGTATTATCAGACACATAGAAGAGCACCATTTGTTGGGGAGGAGTCAACACAGATCTTGTAAAGGGAAATCATACCTCACCAATCTATTTGAATTCTTTGAGGGGGTCAACAAACATGTGGATTAATGTGATCCAGTGAATATAGTTGACTTGGACTTTTAGAAAGGCTTTTAAAGGCTCTTAAAGTTATCAGTCCTAAGATGAGAGGGAAAGTCCTTTCATTTATCAGTAATTAGTTCAAAGATAGGAAACAAAGCATAGGAATAAATGGTTAGTTTTCAGAATGGAGAGTGGTGTAAATAGCACTGTTGCTCAAAGATCTGTACTGGGACCAGTGCTGTGGAGCATATCCATAAATGATCTGGAAAAAGGGGCAAATAATGAGGTGGCAAAATTTGCAAACTATACAAAATTACTCAAAATAGTTGAGTCCAAGGCAGACTGTGACAAGTTGAGGGATCTCAGAAATCTGGGTGACTGGGTAATGGCAAATGAAATTCAGTGTTGATAAATGCAAAGTAATGCACATTGAAAAACAATTCCAACTATATATACAAAATGATGGTATCTAAATTGGCTTTTATGACTCAAGAAAGAGATCTTGGAGTCATTGCAGGTAGTTCTGAAAATATCTGCTTAATGTGCAGCAGCAGTCAGAAAAGCTAACAATGTTAGGAACTTTTAGGAAAGGGATAGATAATAAATAGCATACTACTACTATATAAATCCATGTACGCCACACCTTGAATACTGTTGCTCCATCTCAGAAAAGATATATTAGAAATTGAAAAGGTACAGAGAAGGGCAACAAAAATGATTAAAGCAACGGAACAGCTTCCGTATGAGGAGAGAGTAAAAAAATTGGGACTATCCAGATAGGAAAAGAGAGGACTGTGGGGGGGAGGGATATGATAAAGGTCTATAAAATCATGAATTATGTGGAGAAAGTGAATACAGAAGTGTTATTTATCCCTTCACATAACAAAAGAAATAAATGTCTCCCAATGAAATTAATAGGCAGCAAGTTTCAGACAAACAAAAGGAAGTACTTCTTCACACAGCACTTAGACAACCAGTGGGATTGTTGCCCAGGGATGTTGTGAAGGCCAAAACTATAACAGGGTTCAAAGAAGAATTAGATGAGTTCTTGGAGGATAGGTTCATTAATGACTATTAGCCAAGATAGGTAGGAATGCAATCCTATGTTCTGGATGTCCATAAGCTTCTTACTGCTAGATGCTGGGACTGGATGACAGCATGGATCACTTGATAATTGCTCTGTTCTGTTCATTCCCTCTGAAGCAGCTGGCATTGGCCACTGTCGGAAGACAGGATAGTGGGCTGGATGGACCATTGAGCTGACTTAGTATGGTCGTTCTTAGGTTCGCTATCAGACCCAGGACATTTGTCAGAACTTGCCTTTCCCTACTCTGCTATGTGATCTCATGCGCACACTTGACACTGTTCTCCAGGCTTCTGCGTCACTGCGTACAGGCTTGGCTTCTCTCTGTGTACTCAGCAGAGAATGGTAATGTGACAATTCTTCCTAAAGTTTTAGACACACTCATCTGGTGAACAGCACCAGAGAACATTTGTGTGGGGATTCCTTTCCTCAATCTGACTCCCAAGGCAACCAGCATTACGGATGCTACCCTCTTGAATTGGGGTGCTCACATGGGCCATCATATGGCACAAGGCATGGACCCTACAAAAGTCCAGAACGCATATCAATTTACTAGAACTCCAGGTGGTCCATCAAGTCTGTGATACCTTCCTCCTACTCATCCAGTCCTGACGTGCAAACAATGTCGGACAATGTGACAACAGTATTTTGTATAAACAAGCAGGGAGGAAGCAAGATTTGTGTCTCTGTGCAGAGAGAGACAGTCGCCCTCTGTAATTGGTCCATCAATCATAGCATAACCCTGTCAGCAGCATATTTACCAGGCATGCAAAACTCCATAGTAGACTCCCTGAATAGACGTATTTCCACAAATCACGAACGGGAGATTCACAGCCTGGTTCTTGATGATAACTTTGCCCAGTGGGGAACACTGGCCTGGGATCTTTTTGCCTCACAGGAGAACAGAAAACTTCCTTGGTACTGCTCCACAGCAGCCCTGGGTAAACGTTTGATGGGAGATGCCCTATTGGTGTCATGGTAGGGTCACTGGGGTCGTCCTCATCCATCTGTTCCATCCATTGATACCACAAGTTCTATGGAAGATTCACTTACCCTGTCACAGCTAGATTTCTAAAGTGGATTCTCGGATCCTTTCTACCATTGATGAAGTTCGTTCCTCAATGGACCTCAATTTTGTTTTAGTGTTGCTCACTAACTCCTCCCCCTCCCCCCCATTTGAGCTTCTAGCCACATGTGCAATGGCCCATCTGTCCATGAAGGTGGCTTTTCTGTAACCATAATGTCAGCCAGAAGAGTCGGTGAACTGGGAGCGCTGTGGCAGACCCACCACATACTTCCTTGTTTAAAGAAAAGGTCTCATTACAACTCCACTCTAGATTTGTTCCTAAAGTAATTTCCAAGTTTCACATGAGCCAGAAATCCACTTACCAGTATTTTTTCCAAAATTGCATGCCTCAGATGAAGAGAGACAGTTGCATTGTCTAGGTGTCTGAAGGGCTTTGGGCTTTTATCTTCAAAGAAAAAAGGATGTTGGAAAAACACCTAAACTATTTGTTTCCATAGCAAAGGGATCAAGCTATATTGATGCAGAGACTTTCAAAATGGATCTTGGGTTGTTTGTATTACCCTTTGTTACCAACTAGCTCATATCCCCCTTTGGAGGGGATGTGAGTGCTCATTCCGCTAGCAGGGGTGCTAGAACAATTCATATAGTGGGGGTACTGAGAGCCATTGAACCAAACTATGAACCCTGTATATGATGGAAACCACTTCAAGCCAGAGGTGCAGCAGCACCCCTAGTTCAGGCACCTGTGTCCACTAGAGAGCAAGCTACTTTGTCTGCGTCACTGAGAGACGTACCCCGTCTAGAGATATCTAGGGCAGCTCTGTGGAGCTCTTTGCATACCTTAATGAGATAAACTCTGGTCCAGTTGTCAACTGCAGTTATTGCTGTGAGGACAGTAGTACTACAGTCAGCTATCACTGCTTCATCCTCGCCCCAACCCCCATCTGACTACTGCTTGTTAATCAGCCTTGTGTGCAGAACACATAGGGACTATCACTCAAAGAAGAAATGGAGGTTACTTACCTGTAACAGGAGTTCTTTGAGATGTGTGGTCCCCGTCTGTATTCACTTCCCATCCTCCGTCCCCTCTGCAGTGGATTGTTTGAACTGAGGTAAGAATGGGAAACTGGAGAGGTGTCTGCCTGCACCACTTTTTATGCTCTCTGTTCAGAGCAGGAGGAGAGCTATGGCACATGTGCAGGCCAATGGACGCTGTTCGCAAAAAAATTCCAGACTCAAGCACGTGTATCCTACATGTGGAATGCAGATAGGGACTACACATTTTGAAGAACCTTCAATTACGGGTAGGTAAACCTATATGTTTACTTGCCTACGTAACACAAATACAGTATTATTACTTAAGCTGTACAAAAGCTGAATGAAGCTTGCAATTGTGCTCATCAAGCAGGGTGTTGCAACAGATCTATCTGTGTAGGTTTCATCTAATTAACTTTTTTACTTTATTTTTTAAGAATATGAAAGAATCTTCTTTTTGCTGAAGCATGTACAAGGCAGTTTCCAAACACGACTGCTATTTTTACAGAACGTTATTAAAGAAGCCTCAAGGTATGTAGCTACCTAAAAATCTTGTAAAATTATGCTAATGTGCTGTATGTAGTTAGAGGTATGTCCATAGCCACTACATATGTCTGCTTGAGACCCACACATTTGTAAGTGGTGTTCACATTTTGATTAACTTATCCTAAAAATTAACCACACAAATGCTTCAAATTACAGGCAAAAGGCCCTGGGAGGAAATCTGTTCTGTTCTAGTTCATCATGATCTATGTAGTTCTTGCTTTTTTTCCCCCAAGCCCTTATACTTGTACAAACCCAGCTCTTTGCTGCTGCTTTTCAATTGAATGTCTTGGAAATGATGACTGAAGGTGTTAAAAAGAGGAAATAAATAAATCCACATAAATCTAGCAAGTTGGGGTGTCACTGTCCAGTGCACTAGCTTGATGCATGCTAGCTGGCCATGTGGACCCTGCTACTTGCACACTAAAACTTCTGTAGTGTGCTTTGACCTACTGCTGTTTGAAAAAGTTCCATAGTATACAGCAGAGGTGGGCCAACTTTTTGGCCCAAGGGCCACATTGGGGTTCCAAAACTGTATGGAGGGCTGGGTAGGAAGGCTGTGCCTCCCCAAACAGCCTGGCCCCCACCCTCTATCCACCCCATTCCATTTCCCGCTTCCTGACTGCCCCCCTCAGAACCACCGACCCATCAACCCCCAGGGACCCAACCCCCTGTCCAACCTCCCCCGGCTCTCTGTCCCCTGACTGCCCCAACCCTTATCCACACCCCTGCCCTCTGACAGGCGCCCCCCTTATCCCAACCACCCTTGTTCTCTATCCCCTATCTGCCCCTCCCCTGAACCTCTGCCCCATCCAACAGTTCCCTGTCACCTGACTGCTCCTCAGGATCCTCTGCCCCTTATCCAACCCTCCTGACCCCCTTACCATGCCATTCAGAGCAGCATGTCTGGCAGCTGTGCCGCCCAGCCAGAGCTAGACATGGCTGCCACTCTGCTCGGCAGGAGCATGCTGCTCCGCTGCCCAGAGTGCTGCCCACACGGCAGCATGGCTGCTGGGGAGGTGGGGACAGCAGGGTTGGGGCCGGGAGCTAACCTCCCTGGCTGGGAGCTCAAGGGCCAGGCAGGATGTTTCTGCGGGCCGTAGTTTGCCCACCTCTGGTATACAGTATCAGTGTCCATACAGCCAGTTACTGTGTGGCAACCTGGTTCATTGTAGCTTTATATCCCAGCTTGCTGAGCAGTAAATCTCTGTAGATAAACCCTACATGGACAAGAATGGGGTAAAATGGGAGAGAATCAGTCCTATTCTGCAATGTGGAGCATTGCACTGCTCAAGGATGAATTTGAGTGCGCTTCCCATTTCAATGAGCTGTGTATTATAACAGTGGTTCTCAACCAGGGGTGTTCATCTAGATATTTGCCTAGTTTTACAACAGACTATATAAGAAACACTAGCAAAGTCAGTACAGACTAAAATTTCATACAATGACTTGTTTACACTGCTCTGTATACTATACACTGAAATGCAAGTACAATATTTATATTCCAATAGATTTAATTTATAATTATATGGTAGAAGTGAGAAGATGAGCAATTTTTCAATAACAGTGAACTGTGACACTTTTGTATTTTTATGTCTGGGTAAGCAAGTACGTGGTTTTTAAGTGAGGTATAACTTGGGGGTATGCAAGACAAATCAAACTCCTGAAAGGAGTACAGTAGTCTGGAAAGGTTGAGACACACTATATTATAAAGACGGTGGGCTAGCTTGTCAGATGACAAAACTCAGCGTAAACTGGATGCTCCGGATCTGGCCTTATATACTTTGATATGGGAGCAGCATTCATCTTGCTCCAGAAAGATGTCGTCCTACTCCTCATGTTGACTTTTTCCAGAAAAAACTAAATCCACACTTCCTTAGTCAGAGGTTAGATAGATTTAGTGGGTAAAATCTTGGCCCTTGTGCATGTTACAGATATGGTGTCCCTGTCTCTATAACCATGGGAGCAGTTCATGAAGCACCTGTGTAGCCCCTCTAGCCTCCACGCCTTGCTATGCCACTCATATGCTATGCCACCCATTCTCAAATCCCCCTTCAGAGGTGTGCTCCAGCTTGTAAGGTGTATGGAGGCCTATGCATAGTGTTTGCTTCCTTACTTTCCCAGCACGGTGGAATTATGCCAATTCTATTGATGTTAGGATCTCTTGCAACCCTTAGTTGGGCTTGATGAGTTGACTGTTCAGAATTAGTGTCTTCAAGATGTTGCATAGTTTTTCCTCATTCAGCACTAGTGGCTTAACACTCCCAATCAACAGAATTTGGAGGCAGTGACCAGTATTGCTGGAGCCTTCAGCAACAAGCCCTGCCCTTTAACTCAGTTTTTCTGCCTTTGATGGTGGAACAAATTGGCAGTTCAGCGTCTCTTGACTATTTTATTCCTTTATTTTTGTTCAGTAATGTCTGTACTTTCTTCATTCCCCTCCTTCCCTGGATCTGGTTTTTGGCAGCCTGGTAGTTTCAGTCACCTGGTTCTGCCAATGCAGCATCTCCTCTCTGGGACTTCTCTTTCCATCCTGCACTCCTCCTCCCCCTACATATGGCAGAGCTATCCGGCCAACAGTAGACTAAATCTATGCAGTGTTCTCGATCGGAGGCAGTATTTACAGGCTCTATAGAGGGTGAATTGTGCCCTGCCTGTTCATAGCCACGTGATCCTTGCAGTGCTAGGGCATAGGCAGGGCTGGCTCTAGCCATTTCGCCCCTCCAAGCACAGCGGCATGCCGCGGGGGGCGCTCTGCTGCTCACCGGTCCCGCAGCTCCGGTGGATTTCCCGCAGACATGGCTGCGGAGGGTACGCTGGTCCCGTGGCTCTGGAGGACCTCCCGCAGGCATGCCTGCGGATGCTCTACCGGAGCCGTGGGACCAGCGGACCCTCCGCAGGGACGCCTGCGGGAGGTCCACCAGAGCTGCCTGCTGCCCTCCCGGCAACTGGGAGAGCGTCCCCCGCGGCATGCTGCCCCAAGCACACGCTTGGCGTGCTGGGGCCTGGAGCCAGCCCTGGGCACAGGGTTCAGAGTTGGACCAGCATGCCTAGTCCTCTCCTCTGTGGACCCATGTATCCAGTGCAGAAAAGCCTGTTCAGGAGCTCCTGAGCATTTTTTGAGGGAGTCTAAGGACACACTTTGGCCCCCTGAAGGGACAAATCCTGCAACAGTCCTTGGTCAGTGGGTACAAACCCCTGAAAGGATCCAAAGTCCCCCTAGATACTGAAGTGGGTCCAGAGCTTCCTGACAAAAGAGGTTCTGCACAGCTTCTCTTCCTCCCATTTTGAACCAGGGGATTTTTATGATGCTGTGGAGTAAGTCTCACAAACCTGAGATCTCTGGGTCCCAAAAAGGCAAAAGGAGGTATTACCTTTGCAAGGCAGCAGTTAGTATTGAACAAGTGGGATGAAAATCAGGGTTAGAACCCTTCTCCTTTTCCTTCTTGCCCTGAAGGAGTGTTTTGGGGGGCTTTTCTCACAGAAAATTTCTCAGTGCTCATATTCAGGTCACTAGCCTTCCCCCAGCCAGAAGCACGTAGAGAGGCCTGTTACCTCTGTGCCTGTGAAGCCCTCCCTTAGGCTGCAGTGTAATGGAAATTGTACCTGTTTGACTTTCAGCCCAGGGCCCCTCACTCTGCCAGGAAAAGGGGCTTGGATTTCAGGCATCAGCAGAATGGGAGTTGTGCCTTCTGCTCATCAGCAAGGAACAGGGGCTCAGAGTCTAAAAGGCAGGAATGGGTCTCTCTCTACCCCTTCCATTTCACAGGCTGGCTCCACATTAAAGTGTAAGGGGCATTTCAGGCTGACTGACCAGACCAGAGGCATATGAGGATTCCAGTCTCCATGAAGCTGTAAATAAGAAATCTCCTCCAATGTTCAAAACAACTCCTGATTTACTGAACAAAGCCCCAAATTGTATTAGGTTGCTCCTTGGGTACTAGCCAGAATGGAGGAGCAAGCTGGCAACCTTTCAGGCTTCTAGGGACCTCTGACAAGTTACTTCCACAATTAAATTAAGGTATTTGTACCAATACCCTTCCTTGGACTGGTGCTCAGGCCAGGATGAAAAGCATGCTACCTCCCTCTGTGAACAACATGAGCAAATACCACACATGTGCCATCAAACACCATCCCAACCAAAAAACAAAAAGCCTGCAGGACTTTGCAGGACAGGATGCCAGTTGCTTGCAAGGAACTCATTAGTAAAATATATTCCATTTCAAGCATTTATTAGATGCACAGTTTCCCATGGAAGCCTCTTTTGGGACATCTTAAGATCTGAATGAGGACTTCTGATTAAATCCAAATGTTAAACTAAAATGTATAAAAACAAATTTCCAAAGCTTGTGCAGAAGTAGCTCCACCACTTAAAGACAGCCATGCCTTCAGAAGGAGACTTTCTTCCAAAAGACACTGAAACAATAATTTCAGCTATATCCATTCAGACCAAAAAATGTTCAGATATTTTAGTAAGGGAAGCCTACTAGGTGGCATGCAAATGCTACATCATCTAGGAGTATTACTTTTGCCTGGAATGAAACATCTCAGGTTTTGTCCTGGTCAGACCCCTGATGTGATTTTTTGTGAGTAACGCATTGGCTTCTAATGTGGTAGTTACAAGGAAGCTGTGACACACGTAAATAGCAATCAGTCATCCTAAACAGATACTTGCAGGTGAGCAGCTGTTTGGAGAAACAGAGGAATTAGTTGCTGGGAATGCAGAGAAGCCTCAACCCTCACTTCAAAGTCAGCATAGCAATATGTTTGTTGCTATCAACACAAACACTGTCCAGGAAGGGACTGTTTCCCCAGCAGAGCAAAAATTCTGAAGAAGTAGTTCTTCGAGTGCTTATTCATGTCTATTTCATATTAGGTGTGCACGTGCTGCGTGAACGAGCTTTGGAAACTTTTCCCTTAGCGGTACCCGGCAGGACCCCTGTCTGAGCGGTGCCACTGTGCTGTGCATATATACTCCCGCTGGCCCGACCCCCTCCAGTTCCTTCTTACTATCTGTAGTGATGTTGGAACAATCTCTTGCTCTCATATGAGAAGCAGTCCCTTAGCTTTAGAGTACTTAGCTGCTATCAATTCGTTAGCATTCTATTGTTGTGGACACTTAATGATCAGGTGCTTGGAGGCTTCCAGCACCCACCCCAGGCCGCGGGGCATGCCGCGGGCCCATGGATTTAAGGCTTGCACCACATGCTGCAAGCCCACGCCAGTTAGTGACCCCCACGACTCCTGTCTACGATGTCTCGGGGAAGCACACCAAACAGAGAGGTGTAAGATTTGCAAGGCGTTTAAACCTAGAACAAAGAAAGAGAGAGACTTTCACCTGAAGCTGTTGTTGATGGAGGCAGTGCCGCAGCCATCGGGCCTGGAGTGCCCGATGCCGGCTCCAGCCTCCTTGGTGCGGAGTGCCCCAGAGACATCAAGAGACCCGGTGCCAGATAAGCACCACAAGCTGTCGTCCTCAGAGAAAAGTAGGCCACGGCACCACTCATCCTTCCCGATGTGGCCCAAGGCCAAACCAAAAGAAAGGTGCGGACGTTCCCCACAAAGGAGATCAGCGTCATCTAAGGACCCGGGCACCAGAGAGAGCGGGATGGACATTGTGCCGGTGCTAGCACTGATGGCACCAGCACCACAAGTCCCACTGAGTCTAACCCTAAGTGAACTCAGTGAGGACGATGGGTTTGAGGGAGTAATAGATCAGCCCTCCACACCTGACACCTTTGAGGTGGCGAAGGACCTCATCAGGTTGTTGGCGGTGAGCACCCCCTCCTGATCAGGAAGAAGCCTCCGGCACCCAGGTCCATGGTGCCATTGAGGAAAAAGCCGGCAATGGCGTGCCATTCGAGGACGCTCTCCCGATATTGGTCTCGGTCAAGTGTCGAGTCTGTGGACTCTGTTACCCCGACGCAGAAGGAAGCCTCGGTACTGGAGACAAGTCAGCGCACGGGGTTAGTGCAAGGGATCTGGCGCTCTCCGGCACCCCCCAGAGACCGGCACTAGGAAAAGGTGAGC
>NC_133769.1:316636588-316639644 GCF_003597395.2 Chelonoidis abingdonii | reverse complement strand
ACATGAAGGATGTGTATTTTCATATCGCCATCCACCCGGCGCATCGCCAATTCCTGTGCTTCACTGTAAACCACGAACATTACCAGTTCACGGTTCTCCTGTTTGGCCTAGCTGCGGCCCCACGGATGTTCACAAAATTCATGGTGATAGTGGCAGCCTTCCTACGGAGGCAGATGGTCTGAGTTTACCAGTACCTTGACAACTGGCTCCTGGCAGGCTGATCCAAAGAGGAGGGTCAGTCCCATGTGCAAGTGGCCCTGAGACTGTTCCACACACTGAGGCTCCTGGTCAATGTCCCCAAGTCCACACTCATTCCAGTGCAGAGAGTGGAATTCATAAGGGCGGTCCTAGATGTGGTACAGGCAAAGGCGAGCCTCCCAGTATCATGATTCTTGGCCATCTAGCACGCAGTGAACTCCCTGTGCCAGTGTCCCACTGCAACGGCCAGGTGCTGCCTGAAGCTGCTGGGCCCCATAGCAGCATGCACGCATGTAGTCAAGGATGCCAGACTGAAACTCAGAACACTGCAGGCTTGGCTCACCCATGTATACTGCCCAGGCAGACACCCCCCCTGGACTTGATAGTGACAGCACCAAGGGACATATTAGTCTCCCTGAAGTGGTGACTGTCCCAGACCGTGGTTTGCGAAGGCATCCCCTTTGCTGCACAACAGCCGGATCTGACGTTTGTGACAGATGCGTCAGACCTTGGATGGGGTGCTCACCTAAGAGACCTCAAGATTCAGGGCTTGTGGTCACTCCATATCAATGTGAAGGAGCTCAGGGGCAGTTTGTTTAGCCTGCCAGACCTTTCACACCACTTTGAGTGGTCACAGCATGACCGTTCTGACGGACAACAAGACCGCCATGTTTTACATAAACAAGCAGGGCGGAGCCCATTCCTCACCACTCTGCCACGAGGCTCTCCTCCTCTGAGACTTTTGCATAGCCCACGTCACATCTCCCGCGGGTGCGGAACAAACTGGCGGACCACCTCAGCAGGTCGTACCGCATGCATGAGTGGATGCTTAGAGCGGATGTCGTGTGTTTGCTCTTCCGCAAGTGGGGGTTTCCCCAGGTAGACCTGTTTACCATCAGGGGCAACACCCAGTGCCCACAGTTCTGCTCGTTCTAGGGCCGCAGCCCAGGCTCAATAGCAGACGCGTTTGCGATCCCGTGGGGAGGGGAATTGAAATACGCCTTCCCCCTGCTTCCTCTGGTGCACAAGGTCCTGCTCAAGGTGCACAGAGACGGGGCAGTGGTCATCCTCATCGCCCCGGCCTGGCCCCACCAGCACTGGTTAACCACACTCCTGGAGCTGTTGGAGGACGCCCCGGTAACTCTGCCCCTATACTGGGACCTCATCACGCAGGACAGAGGATGGCTTCTTCACCCCACCTGCAATCACTGCATCTAATGTCATGGAAGCTCTGTGGCTGAACGCTTGGGAGAGCCAGTGCTCCCTCCATGTGCAGCAGGTTCTACTTGGTAGTAGGAAGTCCTCTACCAGGGCGACTTACTTGGCCAAGTGGAAGAGGTTCTCGTGGTGGTGTGGGCCACAACAGGTTCAGCCATGCCAGGCCCCGGTACCTACCATTCTAGAGTACCTACTGCACCTCAAGCAGCAGGGGCTGGCCCCGTCCTCGATCAGGGTGCGTCTGGCGGCCATTTCCGCCTTCCACCCGGGGTTTTCAGGGGGCTCGGTGTTTTCCCACCCAATAGCGGGGCGGTTCCTTAAGGGTCTGGAGAGGGTGTTCCCTTACTCACGCCCCCCAGCCCCTCCATGGAATCTCAACTTAGTCCTTTCTAAATTCATCGGACCCCCATTCGAGCCCCTTGCTACCTGCTCCCTACTCCACCTTTCCTGGAAGGTGGCATTCCTTGTGGCAATCACCTCAGCCAGAAGGGTATCTGAGCTGAGGGCACTCACCTCAGAGCCACCATATACGGTATTTCATAAAGACAAGGTACAGCTTCGCCCACATCCCAAGTTCCTCCCAAAGGTGGTCTCACAATTCCATCTAGGCCAGGACATTTTTCTGCTGGTGTTTTTTCCCAAACCCCATGTGGACCTGCACACCCTGGATGTCAGTCAAGCGTTGACGTTCTACTTGGAGCGCACCAAGCCCTTTCGTAAATCCACGAACAGCTGTTCGTGGCCGTGGCGGAAAGGATGAGAGGCCTCCAGGTGTTGGCGCAGTGAATCTCCTCCTGGATTATGGGCGTGTTATGACCTTGCAGGTTTTCTGGCCCTGACAGTCACAGCCCACTCAACCAGGGCGCAAGTAGCTTCAGCGGCTTTCCTGGCACAGGTCCTGATCCAGGAGATCTGCAGAGCAGCCACCTGGTCGTCGGTGCATACCTTTACGACCCACTACACGGCAACCAGCAGGCCCGAGAGGACGCGGCGGGGCAGTCCTCCGATCAATTGTTCCGTGACTCCTATACTCCTCCGAAGATAAGCTTGTGATTCACCTAATGTGGAACAGACGTGAACAAGCACTCAAAGAAGAAAAAAGTTACCTACTTTTTTGTAACTGTTCTTCAAGATGTGGTGTTAACATCCGTTCCACCACAAGCCCTCTTTACCCCTCTGTCGGAGTCGCCGGCAAGAAGGAAATGGAGGGCATCGGGCCAGTGGGGGTATATATGCACAGTGCAGTGGCACCGCTCAGGTGTGGGGCCCAATGGGTACCACTAAAGGGAAAAGTTTCCAACGCTCGCGCATGCAGCACGTGCACACCTAATGTGGAATGGACGTGAACAACATCTCAAAGAACAAAAGTTACGAAAAGGTAGGTAACCGTTTTTTCCCGAAGGGTAGATTGATAGAATATCCTCCAAACTAACAAAATCCTCAGCATGACAAAGAGCGTATGTTTGCGAGAATTCACAATTCCTGTACAAGACTCTTTCTTCAGATCCATCCTCTGCATCCAGAGTCTTAAGAAATGACTGTTAGAAGTCACAGGAGGGCACAAGTCATGGATTATTATATCAGTCATTTCCTGTCAGTGGTCATCCATACTAGTTATCTCTAAAGGTTAGGGCTTCTGG
>NC_133769.1:316627591-316634152 GCF_003597395.2 Chelonoidis abingdonii | reverse complement strand
CAAATAAATTGATTAGTCTCTAAGGTGCCACAGGGACGCCTCATTGTTACCCACCAACTTAATTAATATTTCAGAACTTACCCAAATACATGCTTACAGCCAATTCTTATTAACTAAACTAAAATTTATTTGAAAAGAGAGAGTTGAGTACTGGTTAAAGATTATACATACAGATATGAATATAGTTCTTAGGTGAATCTGAAATAGAGATGATGAGCTGTAGAGTTGCAGAGTTCTTTCAGAATTAGTCCATAGGTTCAGTCCAGTGTTCAATATCACGGTGATCCAAAATGAAATCAGAGACCTCAGTCTTGTGGCTCAAGCTTCTCCTGACAAAGCATAAGCACAAGCACATTGGAGATGAAAGGATCAGGTTCCAAGAGTTTTTATGGAGATTTTTTGCAACCTCTTCTCAGCATGCAGTCCTTGGGTGAAGAGTAGACTTTTGAAGTAATCTTCTCTTTCATAAGCATCACCAGGAATCAGCTACATTTATTAGCACAGGGTAATTATTCATTAAGCAGTTCATAGAAAATTCACTACAGATTTCAAAGTGAAATATAGAGAGTGACATTCACGCCCATGTTTCATCTAATGTTAATACACCTCTACCCCGATATAACATGGTCCTCAGGAGCCAAAAAATATTACGGCGTTATTGGTGAAACTGTGTTTATATTGAAATTGCTTTGGCTTCGAGCATCTGTTATTAATAGTCAGCAAATAGCCCTGTCCAACCCCCACCTACTTCCCACCCCCTGACTGACCCCTCAGTACCCCTGACCCATCCAACCCTCTCTTCCCCCCGTCCCTAATCAGCCTAGGACTCCTATGCTGAGCCATGCACCACATTGGGAAGGATGCTAGGATCCGGGGAGTAGGTGTATGGAAGCGCTCACACCTGCTCGACCACATCTTGGGTGAGCCCCGTGGCGTGGGGCAGGGAGAACTGGCCCAGCAGCCACTGCCCTGTCTGCAGAGTGTGCCCAGCCTGGTGTGGCAGCAGGGCAGGCAACCTCACCCGAGGTGTCCGCGTGCGCGTCGTCCCTGCCCTGTGCCCAGAGGGAAGGTGAGCCATCAGTGGGCAGCTCCTGCTGTGGCTGCCTGCGCTTAGCCCATCTCTCCTCCTCCACAGAGCCCTGAACAGCCTATCTCCGGTGAGGATGCCATGGCCATCTCCCCACCAAGGCGCACAGAGCCCCTGACTGCGGGCAGGTAGTGCGGAGCACTATGGACCCAGAGAGCCAGCCTGGTGCTGTTGCGAGCAGGGTGCAATCTGCCAACCGGGCCCACTGTGTGCTGAGCCCTCCAGCGCTGGGACAGGGGCACCTGCACTGCGCTGTATAGGATGAGCACCTCTCCCTTCCCTGAATCCGCAACTTCCCCGTGTGGACCGGTCTTCCCCAACTTCTCGGTGCCGGCTGGAGCCCGTGTGATGTTCTGCTGCACTGCAACTCCCCTCCTCATGCTGTGGCTCCTCCCTGTCCCCTGACTGCCCCATGAGACCCTTTGTCCCTTATCCAACTCCCCAGCACGGCACCCTTAACATGCCACTCAGAGCAGCATGCTGGAGTCTGAGGCCTGGTCTACACTACGCGTTTAAATCAATTTAAAGAGCGCTAAATCGATTTAACGCTGTACCCGTCCACACTACAACGCCCTTTATATCGATATAAAGGGCTCTTTAAATCGATTTCTGTACTCCTGAAAAAAAAATCCAGGATACACAGCGCTGCGTGACAAGCATAACGGGAAGCCAGAGACTCAAATGGACGTCATGGATGGAGGGGGGTACTGAGGACTCCAGCTATCCACAGTCCACAGCAGTCTCTGAAAAGTATTTGCATTCTTGGCTGAGCTCCCAATGTCTGTAGGTTCAAACACAGTGTCTGGCGTGGTTCAGGAATAGCTCCTCAGTTTTCCCCCCCCACACCACGTGAAAGAAAAGGGAAAGAAATCATTTCTTGACTTCTTTCAATGTCACCCTATGTGTACTGAATGCTGCTGGTAGACGCGATGCTGCAGCAGTGAAGAGCAGTATCCGCTCCTCTCCCCCTCCCCGGTGGTAGACGTACAATATGACTGATATCCGTCGTCGCCATCAGCCCTGTGAGTGCTCCTGGCTGGCCTCAGGTGAGGCTGGCCGGGGCCCCTGGGTAAAAATGGGAATGACTCCCAGTTACTCCCAGTAGATGTACAGAACGGCTGGTAACTGTCTTCATCATAGCAACTGGGGGCTGAGCTTCATCAGCCCCCTCCTTTCCTGTAAAGAAAAGATTCCATACTGCCTGGACTGTCATAGCCCCTGGAGGCTGCCTCTCCCCTCATTTTATTCTCACTAACAAGTCTCTGTTTCTTATTCCTGCATTCTTTATACTTCATGACACAAATGGGGGGACACTGCCACGGTAGCCCGGAAGGTTAAGGTTGGGGAGGAGGGAAGCAACTGGTGGGGTTGTTGCAGGGGCACCCCCTGTGAATACTGACACGGAGCAGCTGTGCTCTCTGATACACTGGTCCTCTAATACACTTGCCCCTTATTCTAGGCAGGACTGACTCTATTTTTAGAAACCATAAGGGAGGGATTGACTCAGTCCCAAGTGAGTCAATCCCAATTTTGCTTTTGCGTTGCGCCCCCGCTGGCCGATTTCAGCCAGGGGCACTCATGATAGCAGCGGACAGTACAGAGGGGGAGAGATAACCGTCATCTCATTGCCAGTTTTCTCCGGCAGTAGACGGTACAGAACGACCGGTAACCATCTCTGCTATCATGCAAAAGCAAGTGAATGCTGCTGTGTAGCGCTGGAGTATCGCCTCTCTCCGCGGCATCCAGTACACATACGGTGCCGGAAAAAAAAAAAGCTGAACGGGCTCCATGGTTGCCGTGCTATGGCGTCTGCCAGGGCAATCCAGGGAAAAACGGCGACGAAGGATTGTCAGCTGATGTTTTCCGAGGAAGGAATGACTGATGACATTTACCCAGAACCACCCGCGACAATAATGATTCAACCCAGAATTCCAAGGGGCGGGGGAGACTGCGGGAACTATGGGATAGCTACGGAAGAGCTACCACAATGCAACGCTTCAGAAATCGACGTTAGCCTCGGACCATGGACGCACAACGCCGAATTACTGTGCCTAGTGTGGGCCGCATGAAATTGAATTTATAATATCATTTTATAAACCGATAGTGAACCGCCTCATGCCTTAACTGTCCATGCTTTACATTTTCAAAGCTCTATATGTTATCTAACTAGCCTATAATTAAGCATCTATAAGAATAGCCCATAATTAGCCATTTATATATTTCTCTAATATTGTCTTTGAAGGTGAATAGGGTCATTTAGCCTGCAAAGTTACCTTAACCCTTTCTGACCTGTTCACACCTGCCCACCCAGGGCTATAGCTGTTGAACTGGGACCTGTGCCTCTATTTATGTATCTTGTTCTCTTTTGACTGTGATAGTCGTTGGACTCACAAATTCTCTGGCAAAGATCTATAGTTGCGCGTGTTGTAAGAAATACTCTTTTGTTTTAAACCTGCTGGGGCTATAAATTTCAGTATGGTGAAACCCTAGTTCTTGGTTATGAGATAGGAGTAAAATAACAACTTTTTACTTTCTGCTTACAGCAGTTATGATCTTACAGCACTTCTTATCATCTCCCCCCTTCCTTGTCTCTTTTCCAAGAAGTCACAGGTCAGGGCAACTACACCTGATTCCCCTTAGTGCTTCAGCAAGGGCACCCATTCTCAGGCTTCCAGCTCCCTACCCATTTCCTTTCTGGTGTAGAAACATGCATCTTTCTCCCTTTTGATGGGTATCTCCAGTCTGAACAGTTCCCTGCCTTCACTGTTATTCTCAGCAACACAGACTTTCTAAACAGACCTGCTTGCTTTGTCTTCAGAGACTAATAGTGTAACTGTCCACAGTTACGCTATCTCACAGTTCTTCTAAGCAAGCACACTTTATTATTAAAATAAAAGCACTACAGAGAAAACATTAAAACAATATTCGCATGCATGTAGATTTTTTTAAATTTACCAGAGATCACCCATCCCAACATGGGTTCTGGTAGGAATATTCCTGTAAAGCCTCACCCAGTGGTTTCCCTGTGGTTTCAGTGTCATCCAGAGAAGGTGTGCAACAAAATGAGATTTCTTTCTGTTAGCAGCCTCTCTCATTTAACTCAGCGTGGTGGTCTGGAAAGTGACCAGAATACAAACTGAAATTTTTCTCTAAAGTGAGATTTAAACATATAATTGTCTTAAGTTGATAGTTATATTAAGTTATTACCTTACTGCTAATAATTGGTTGCTGAAATGTTTAACACTGTTGAACAACTCTTCTTTGCTGAAGAGTCGGGTTGCCCCTCTGAGGGGATCTGAGCTTCTCTCCCTGCCCCTCATGTCAAACCCAGGAACATGGGAGCCTTGACTCTCGGAGGGGTCTGAACTCCTTTCCCTCCGTGTATGTGTGTGTGTTGGAATTGGCGGGTGGGTAGTGCATGGTGTGGCTGCCCCTCTGGATGGTAAGCTTGAGAATAGGCATGCTTGGAACATGCACCAAGCACATAGTGCTGAGACCAAGCCGAGGAGTTGAGAATAGGTATGCTTGGTGCATATCACAAACTCACAGCACTGTCACTGAGAAATGGGGATGGAAATACGTATTGAAGTGAGTAGAAGAGTTTACATGCCTCAGAGCTTTCTCCATGGGATGTTCTCATTCAGCTGAGAACATCTCATTGAGATGAATGGGCCACTTCCAAACTCTGAGTTTCCTATGCTGCAGATGGATGTGTAGAGCCCATTCCCCGCACACTAGGCCCAGATGCACAGGGCTTTTTTCTTTCTCCTCTCTCTCTCTTCCTGCTTAAAGCTGATATGGGCACTTCTCAGACACACCACCTTCCCGCTTCCCTAGGGCCAGGGCCGTGGAAAAGGATGAAGTTGCTGTGTGGGGGAGGAGGGGAAAGGGCAATAAGGGGATGGGTTTCAAAGCAGCAGGATGTGAGGAGCTGAGGTCAGAACAATGGGTATGCTGATGAGAATGTTGGAGCAGTGGTTGGGAGTCTGAGCATTATCTCAGGAGTATCTTGTGCCCTTCTAGAAAACAGAGTTCATCAAAACTCTAACTTCTGAAAACAAGGGAATATACAATTAATGTGCATGCCAGCACAACCTTAACTCTGCTGCCCTGGAGCTGACAGTAGCCAATGGGAATTATCTACATGGACTCGAGCTGTGTTCACAATGTTAAGTGTAGCTGTACGGAATGTTTGGAGGATTGATTGGAGCAGTATGGCAGAGCTGTGATTGTGATGTGAGATCTGGGGACTTCGCCCCTCCCCTTGTCCCCCTTTGTGTGTGAATAAAGGAAAGAGGTGCATGTGTACCTGTTGAGATCCAATATGTTCCTTTTAGCAGTGAGTTCGGACAGTGGTGTTAGTAGCTGTGCACCAAGGTCTTATTGCTATGGGGATTGTCCACAGTGAGGCAGGATACGAATGGTCTGTGGGTTTAATGAAGGGGTAAGTGAAAGCATAGTGTTAAATGGCATCCTGTGCATAAGGGTGAAAGGGGTTGTAAAAGGGATTGAAATTGTAAAATTCAGCAGCAGAGATATTTCTGTGGAGTGGACTTAAATGTAGGTAGCTCCTGTTCAGTACAGTTCTGTCTTACGTTGGTCATGTGCCTATTCCCTGAACGTTCTCCAGTGTCTGCAAAGGCAGTGTGCAAATATGTGCATTATGGATGTGTTTGGTCATTGCTTAGAGTGTAGAGTGAAGGTTGCATTGACATATATGTTAATTCTGTATTTCCTGGTTTTTAGAGGTTTGAATTTTGCCGACTTCAATGTTCCAGAAAGGCACGTGGTACTACTGGGTAATCATGACTGTTAATTAAGATTTTGTCAATGAATACATACACAGGAAAGAGGATCAGAATAAATAATTGTGCTGTGACACTAGTTTGCCAGAACTTCCACAGACAACAGTGCATATACAGTGAACCTCTGATGTATGCAGTGAATAGTGAAAAGTTTTGAGAGTTAAGTCTGGTTATACAAAGTCCATTTCTTTAAACTGTCAGTTTAATATTAACAGCATTATTTTTATACTTTTCTGTTCAGGTTTAAAAAACGAATGCTGATAGAACAGCTTGAGGGTTTTCTGGAAGAAATCCATCGCAGATCCAACCAAGTCAACCATATCAACAGCAGCTAAGAGATGTTTTACACATAGAAAAGCCACAGTAGGGCACGGCTGTATTACCTGCATTCATTTTTGACATGCACTCTTGGCTCAAGTCCCCTATCTGAAAGACTAAAAGCTGCTCTCTAGTATGATGGAAAAAAGTATACATAATCTTTTTCTTCATTTCTGTTATTTTTGTAATGTGAAAAATATCACTAAAAGCATTTTTATTTAACAAACTAAAAATAGAGGATTTCTTGCTTGTCATTGACTTAAATGTCACTTTCCCTCAGGTTCTATTTTCTTAACCCAACCTTCAAAATATCATCTCTGTTAAGGTTGAACTTTGCCAAAAAAAAAAAAA
>NC_133769.1:316624605-316627156 GCF_003597395.2 Chelonoidis abingdonii | reverse complement strand
CCACAGAGAGAGATTAAATCTGCAAAGAAAAATTAAATAATCCCCATTTTGATTTTTCTGTGTGCAATACCTACATAAGACTGTGATGCATCAGTAAATATAAGACTGAGAATACTTGATGCTATGGCACAACTTATCATGCATAAAATGTGGTCAATCAAATAGAAGCTTCTTATTTCTTTGTAATTAATATCTTATCTGGAAGAAACCAAAGGAGTCACAACCATTTCATGAGGCTTAAAAATTGATAGCTGGTTCCTCAAACGCATAATAAAACTGCAAGATAAAAAGGGGAGGAGCAGAAATGAGCCACTTGCAATGAAAACTGTACTCATATCCTAAACCAGCCAAAGATTAAAATAAGTGTTTTTTTTATTGATGGAATAAAAAAGTGCGTCTTCTTAAATATTTTTCAAATACATTTGTATCAACTTACAATAATATAATCCAAAATAACTGTAACTATAACAAAAACATACTCTGTTTAATGTATGTCTTTTTTTGAAAAATTACAGAAAGCAAGCTTTTTTTTATTCCACAGAGAGAGATTAAATCTGCAAAGAAAAATTAAATAATCCCCATTTTGATTTTTCTGTGTGCAATACCTACATAAGACTGTGATGCATCAGTAAATATAAGACTGAGAATACTTGATGCTATGGCACAACTTATCATGCATAAAATGTGGTCAATCAAATAGAAGCTTCTTATTTCTTTGTAATTAATATCTTATCTGGAAGAAACCAAAGGAGTCACAACCATTTCATGAGGCTTAAAAATTGATAGCTGGTTCCTCAAACGCATAATAAAACTGCAAGATAAAAAGGGGAGGAGCAGAAATGAGCCACTTGCAATGAAAACTGTACTCATATCCTAAACCAGCCAAAGATTAAAATAAGTGTTTTTTTTATTGATGGAATAAAAAAGTGCGTCTTCTTAAATATTTTTCAAATACATTTGTATCAACTTACAATAATATAATCCAAAATAACTGTAACTATAACAAAAACATACTCTGTTTAATGTATGTCTTTTTTTGAAAAATTACAGAAAGCAAGCTTTTTTTTATTAGGCTGCAAAATATACTCGGCTGGGGGCCTCCAACTTAGGGTGGCAAACCAACAAGCCCTCCTAAGTTGGTATAAATTTAATACGTGGGTGTCCGTGGGGAAGTTTACAGAGCTTCTTCCCCAGGAGTCCCGTCCAGAGTTTACGGCCATACTTGAAGAGAGTAAAAAGGTAGCAAGAACCTCCCTCCAGGCTTCTCTGGATGCAGCAGACTCGGCTGCCAGAACTCTGGCATCCGGAGTGACGATGAGGTGTATCTCCTGGCTTCAGGACTTCCCCCTGAATTGCAGCAGACCATTCAGGATTTACCCTTCGAGAGCCAGGGCCTTTTCTCAGACAAAACCGACCCCAGGTTGCAAAGTCTGAAGGACAATCGTGTCATAATGCGCTCGCTGGTATGCACATGCCAGTGACCCAACGAAGGTCCTTCCGGCCCCAGCCACACTGCCCTTACAACCAGACTAGGCCGCGTCAGGACACTACCAGAAGGCGTGGCAGGGGGAATCGGCAGAGGCAGTCTGGCCCTCAAGGAACCCAAAGTCAAGTGCCTCCTAAACCACCAACAGGGCCCAAACAAAACTTTTGATGGGATGCCCGAGGACGGCCCACCAGTTACCCTACTGGATCTTTCTCCCTCCTTTTTCAACCGCCTCTCCCATTTCCTCCCTGCCTGGTCCCAGCTAACCTCAGATCGTTCGGTCCTCCGCACGGTGGAAGCGGGATACCACCTCCAGTTTGTTTCAAACCCCCCCCCCCACTCTTCCTACCCGTTCCTCTTTAGGGACCCCTCTCATGAGCAATTCCTCTTACAAGAGGTCCAGGTGCTCCTAAAACTGGGAGCCATAGAGGAGGTGCCAAAAGACATGAGGGGTAAGGGGTTCTATTCCCGCTACTTCTTAATCCCCAAGGCAAAGGGAGGTCTACGACCGATCATAGATCTGCAAGAACTCAACAAATTCATGATAAAACTGAAGTTCCGCATGGTATCCCTAGGGACCATCATCCCATCCCTGGATCCGGGAGACTGGTATGCCACCCTCGATATGAAGGATGTGTATTTCCACATCGCCATTTATCCACCACACAGACGGTACCTCCGTTTTGTGGTCAACCACCACCATTTTCAGATCACGATACTTCCCTTTGGCCTTTCTGCAGCTCCAAGGGTCTTCACCAAATGCATGGCTGTAGTAGCTGCCTCCCTCCGGCGTCGTCGAGTACACGTCTACCCGTATCTCGATGATTGGCTCATTCAAGGGACTTCCCAGTCACAAGTATCGCAGCACCTGTGCATCATCAGAGACCTCTTAGGGAGCCTAGGCCTCATGATCAACACAGAAAAGTCTACTTTGAAACTCATGCAGAGAATAGACTTCATCGGAGCTGTTCTGGACTCCAATCTGGCCAGAGCCTGCCTCCCCCAGTCGCATTTTCAAACAATGGCTTCAATAATTCGAAGTCTTCAATCCTTTCCGACAACGTC
>NC_133769.1:316623066-316624505 GCF_003597395.2 Chelonoidis abingdonii | reverse complement strand
GGCTCTGGCCTCTCTTCTATATAAGAACCCCATTGTGGTTGACATAAGGAAAAGGTTATTCTTATAGCTCCAGACACCTTTCTGTTTAAGGGGAGTTCCTCTTTCCGCAGTTCCTGGGACATACTGTTTGTCAACCTAAGTTACGTGAATAATGTAGCTGGAGTCAACATAGCTTAAGTCGACTTACCCCAGTGTCTTCACTGCGCTGGGTCGACAGGAGACTCTCCGGTTGACTTCCCTTACTCTTCTAAGAGAGGTGGAGTACTGGGGTTGACCAGAGAGCGCTCTGCTGTCAAGTCAGCGGGTCTTCGCTAGACCTGTTAAATCAACCCGTTGCATCGAGTGCAGCAGCTTCAATTTCCCCGTAGTGAAGACAAGCCCATAGTTCTCCCATTGTTTTGTTCTAACTCTTAGACCTCCTTTGGAGGGTTGTGGCATAAATGGGTATTCCGAGGGCTCTAAAGATGCATCTCAAGAATATGAAGTACACAAACCACTTGTACCCTGTTCATCTCATTATATTCAAAATGCTAAGGCCTTAGGGCCTCAAAGTTGCTGCAAGGTATTAAAATCCTGCACCAGTTGGCATACTAGGCGTCTGGAAAACTATTCACAGAAGTCCTTATGTGCATTTGGAAGAAAAAAGTTTTTTGAGCCTCATCTGAGGAAGATTTGCAAAGTAAATTTCCATACCTTTGAAGAGACATCCTTTGGGAGGGAGGTGCTACTGCATACTTCCATTATATGGAGTGTGGGAATTTCCATTCCTTGCTGCTATTCTAATGTAATATTTAAAACTCAGTTTATCCTTTCCTTCCTGCTTCATTATTCACTGCTCGCTACTTCCCATTAGTGATTATAAGAACGGCCATACTGGGTCAGGCCAAAGGTTCATCCAGCCCAGTATCCTGTCTTCCGACAGTAGTGAATGCCAGGTGCTTCAGAGGGAATGAACAGAACGGGTAACCAAGTGATCCGTGCCCTGTCATCCATTCCCAGCTTCTGGCAACAGCTATTCTTCTGGTTAATAGCTATTGATGGACCTGTCCTCCATGAACTTATCTAGTTCTTTTTTTAACCCTGTATGTCATCGAGGTCCCAGGGGAGCCACACTGAGACTGCTCAGTTAGGGCAAATTGCAAAGACGGGGGCAAACAATCCCCAAAATTAGTGGTTATTCTCATTCTTAAATCTACCAAACTAGTAATAAAACATCTTCTATAATGCCTTACTGGTTACCCAGAAGCCAATAACATAGTTCCCTTAAAGCAACCCAGCCTTGGGGCTTCCTCCCAGACAGCCGCGTCAAATATGATGAGGATTATTAAAAACCTTGTTCATCATATGAAAAAGTTTTACCAATCCCAAAGGATCAGATACATTACTCAACAAGTTTCAGAGTGGTAGCCATGTTAGTCTGTATCAGCAAAAACGAGGAG
>NC_133769.1:316617334-316619745 GCF_003597395.2 Chelonoidis abingdonii | reverse complement strand
AACGCCGAATTACTGTGCCTAGTGTGGCCGCATGAAATTGAATTTATAATATCAGTTTTATAAAACCGATTTTAGCTAATTCGATATTATCCCGTAGTGTAGATGTGGCCTGACACGCTGATCCGACGGAGCGTGCAGCCCAACCCCCCAGAGCGTTGCTTTACCGTGTTATGTTTGAATTCATGTTCTATTGGGTCGCATTATATCAGGGTAGAGGTGTATTCCCGTTTGATCTTTTAATTAACAGATATAGCAACAGACAGGAACCTCTGTTTACCTGGTTAACATCTAACAAGATATAAGTAAACACATACATTTAGTATTACCGCTCATTCTTTAACTGTTCATGTTTACATTTCAAAGCTCTATTGTATCTAACATAGCTATATTAGCTATCTATAAGGAATAGCCATAATTACCATTTATATATTTCTCTAATATGTCTTTGAAGGTTGAATTAGGGTCATTTAGCCTGCAAGTTACTTAACCCTTTCTGACCCTGTGTCACACCTGCCCACCCAGGCTAATAGCTGTTGATGGACCTGTCCTCTATTTATGTATCTTGTTCTCTTTTGAACTGTGATAGTCTTGGACTTCACAACATTCTCTGGCAAAGAGTTCTATAGGTTGCGCGTTGTGTGAAGAAATACTTCCTTTTGTTTTAAACCTGCTGCCTATTAATTTCATATGGTGAACCCCTAGTTCTTGAGTTATGAGAAGGAGTAAATAACACTTATTTACTTTCTCTACAGCAGTTATGATTTTACAGACTTCTATCATCTCCCCCCTTCCTTGTCTCTTTTCCAAGCTGAAAAGTCACAGGTCAGGGCAACTACACCTGATTCCCCTTAGTGCTTCAGCAAGGGCACCCATTCTCAGGCTTCCAGCTCCCTACCCATTTCCTTTCTGGTGTAGAAACATGCATCTTTCTCCCTTTTGATGGGTATCTCCAGTCTGAACAGTTCCCTGCCTTCACTGTTATTCTCAGCAACACAGACTTTCTAAACAGACCTGCTTGCTTTGTCTTCAGAGACTAATAGTGTAACTGTCCACAGTTACGCTATCTCACAGTTCTTCTAAGCAAGCACACTTTATTATTAAAATAAAAGCACTACAGAGAAAACATTAAAACAATATTCGCATGCATGTAGATTTTTTTAAATTTACCAGAGATCACCCATCCCAACATGGGTTCTGGTAGGAATATTCCTGTAAAGCCTCACCCAGTGGTTTCCCTGTGGTTTCAGTGTCATCCAGAGAAGGTGTGCAACAAAATGAGATTTCTTTCTGTTAGCAGCCTCTCTCATTTAACTCAGCGTGGTGGTCTGGAAAGTGACCAGAATACAAACTGAAATTTTTCTCTAAAGTGAGATTTAAACATATAATTGTCTTAAGTTGATAGTTATATTAAGTTATTACCTTACTGCTAATAATTGGTTGCTGAAATGTTTAACACTGTTGAACAACTCTTCTTTGCTGAAGAGTCGGGTTGCCCCTCTGAGGGGATCTGAGCTTCTCTCCCTGCCCCTCATGTCAAACCCAGGAACATGGGAGCCTTGACTCTCGGAGGGGTCTGAACTCCTTTCCCTCCGTGTATGTGTGTGTGTTGGAATTGGCGGGTGGGTAGTGCATGGTGTGGCTGCCCCTCTGGATGGTAAGCTTGAGAATAGGCATGCTTGGAACATGCACCAAGCACATAGTGCTGAGACCAAGCCGAGGAGTTGAGAATAGGTATGCTTGGTGCATATCACAAACTCACAGCACTGTCACTGAGAAATGGGGATGGAAATACGTATTGAAGTGAGTAGAAGAGTTTACATGCCTCAGAGCTTTCTCCATGGGATGTTCTCATTCAGCTGAGAACATCTCATTGAGATGAATGGGCCACTTCCAAACTCTGAGTTTCCTATGCTGCAGATGGATGTGTAGAGCCCATTCCCCGCACACTAGGCCCAGATGCACAGGGCTTTTTTCTTTCTCCTCTCTCTCTCTTCCTGCTTAAAGCTGATATGGGCACTTCTCAGACACACCACCTTCCCGCTTCCCTAGGGCCAGGGCCGTGGAAAAGGATGAAGTTGCTGTGTGGGGGAGGAGGGGAAAGGGCAATAAGGGGATGGGTTTCAAAGCAGCAGGATGTGAGGAGCTGAGGTCAGAACAATGGGTATGCTGATGAGAATGTTGGAGCAGTGGTTGGGAGTCTGAGCATTATCTCAGGAGTATCTTGTGCCCTTCTAGAAAACAGAGTTCATCAAAACTCTAACTTCTGAAAACAAGGGAATATACAATTAATGTGCATGCCAGCACAACCTTAACTCTGCTGCCCTGGAGCTGACAGTAGCCAATGGGAATTATCTACATGGACTCGAGCTGTGTTCACAATGTTAAGTGTAGCTGTACGGAATGTTTGGAGG
>NC_133769.1:316530879-316614655 GCF_003597395.2 Chelonoidis abingdonii | reverse complement strand
GGTTGAGTTTCGGTGTGGGAGGGCTAGAACTCGGCAGAGGGGTCTGGGAGGTTCAGTGACAGGTTCCAGATGCTGGGGGAGTGGGTCTCAGTGGGATGGGGATCTGGATACAGGTGGCTTGGGGTGGTCCAGCTGCATGGGGGGTGGGGCTCAGCAGGAGGGTCTAGGCATGAGGGGTGTCTGAATGCATGGGGAGTTGAGTGGATGCGGGAGCAGCTCCCTGTACAGTGATCCCTTCCCCTCCAGTTGAGAAGCGATGGGTGTGGGAAGCACAGTGGATGTGGATCGGAAGAGTTTGCAAAGCTTTCTACAGCTGAGGGAGAAATCTGGGGTTGGGTCTGACACTGCCCCAGATGCCGTTAAGGGGAAGAGGAAGTCCTGTCCTCTCCAACCCAGCCAAGACTAACAGCTGAGACCAGCACAGGGTAGGAGCCACCAGACGGGTCTTCTCCAGTCCTGCCTCCTGCCCCACAGTGATTTGCCTCTCTGCTGGCTGCCCTGGGCATCCAAAACATATTGCTGGGGGTGTGGGTCGTAGGATCGCTCTTGTGGCTTCTCTTTGATGTCTCTGTTTCCTATCCTTGTGGGTTTTTTGTTTTGTTTTTTCCTCTTGAGATAGGCTTGAATAATGTTGTATTTTAGTTTATGATCAGGATCACTGTTTCCATCTTCATCTCCAAGAATGATTCCACACATTGGCTTTTACCAACATTCCTCTGTGGCAATCATCAGTTTTTCTTCGAGTGCTTGCTCATATCGATTCCAATTAGGTGTGCACGCACTGTGTGCACGCTTGTCGAAAGATTTTTACCCTAGCAACACTCGGTGGGTCGGCTGGGTCGCCCCCTGGAGTGGCGCCTCTATAGTGCTGGATATATACTCCTGCTGACCCAACAGCCCTTCAGTTCCTTCTTACCGCCCATGACGGTCGTTGGAACTGTGGAGCGCGGCTTAGCTGATCTCCACATCCCTAGCTTCTTGTAGTTCTTTGCTCTTTACTGTGTTTATAGTTCGAGTTCTTATAGTTATAGTTAGTGTTAGTACTTCTATTCATAGTTAGTGTATATAGTGGAAGGGGGGATCGGGGATTAGCCCCTTTCCTCCACCTTGGTGCGGGCCCATACCCAAGGCACCGGGATTCAAACCGTGCTCAGCGTGCCAGAAGCCGATGCCAATAGGGGATCCCCACGACTCCTGCCTCAAGTGCCTAGAGGAATCCCACCTTGCTGACAAGTGCCGCATTTGCAAGTCATTTAAACCAAGGACGAAGAAGGAGCGGGACTTTCGATTGAAGCAGCTCCTCATGGAATCGGCACTTAGTCCTGCAACAACGGTACTGAACGCCCAACAGACTGCCTCGATAAGGAGCGCCCCTTCGGCACCAGAACACTCCGGTACCGAGGAGGAGTCCCGGCACCGACCTCTACTGGCACCGACTCCTCTGCACTGCTCCCTTTCCCCGACTGGGAAACGACATAGTGCTCTGACTCCAGCCTCGCAGAAGAAGCACTCATCTAAGACGGTTCGTCGGGCACCGTCATCCACTGCGGCAGTGTCAACGCCGGCACCGCAGATTGCAGTTCCACCTAGCGCGGCACCGTCGATTCCGGTCCCACAAGGGCTGTTGAGTCCGGCACCAGACAGCTCCCTGTCTCCTGCTGTGGTTGAGCTTGCTCTCCCTTCTATGCCGGAGACCTTCTCTACGGCAAGGGAGCTCATTGCTATGACGAAGCCGATACGTCCTCAACCCCCAGCACCGCCGGCGCGGGTCATTCAATCCATTGGCAGGCTGGCCCTGGTAAGGCCTCCTTCCGTCGGTCCACCAGAGAGACGTCATTCCAGATCACGGTCTCGCAGACACTCTCGATCACGTCGTTCCCGCTCCTGGCGCTGCTCGCAGTCCCGGCACCGCTCTCCATTGCGGTACCGGTTGCACTTGCAGTGACATTCAACATCTCGTTCACTGAATAGATATTCCTGGTACCGATCCGGCTCTCAGCACCGATCTCGGTACCGTGTATCCCGCAGTTGCTCCAGACGAAGGTACTGTAGAAGGTCCCGGTCTCGCTTGCGGTACCGCCATAGCTCCCAGTACCTCCCCGGGATCGAGCGTCAAGAACAGTGGCACCCTCTCAGGGTCTCTCAGCACCACTGTGGCCTTCGAGACACACATCAGTATCGTCTCAGGCTGGTAGTGCATCCTACCATCAGGAGCGTGACTCTGATGTCCCCAGCCAATCTCTGGAGAGAGAGAGCCACCAACAAGGGCCTTATCACTGGTCCTTCTGGACACCATAGGCATACCACCAGGCCCAAGGTGCCCCATCAGTGGCTCAACGGTTGGCGCCATCAGAACACCGGGTACCAGAGGTGACAATGAGCCGCTCTCCCCCTACAGGCACGGACGAGGCTCCAATTTCATCTGCAGTCACTGAGGTTCCACCTGATGCAGATGACGCCCCTCAAGTACACAACCCACCTCAGGACCAATTGGTCCCGGGCCTCTCCTCCTCCTCCTCCTCCCCGATGAGGCAGTAGCAGGAACATCCTCCTCAGGCCCTCCACCAGTCAATCTCAGGGCCCATCAAGACCTCTTGAGGCGGATGGCTCAGAATATGAACGTGCAGACGGAGGAGGTCACTGAAATAGAGGAACCGATCGTGGACATCTTATCGGCTGATGCACCTACTAGAGTGGCTCTCCTGTTCATCTGCACTATACAAGCTAATGCGGACACCATTTGGTAATCCCCAGCTTCAATTCCACCTACAGCTAGGGGAGTAGAGAGGAAATATATGGTCCCCTCAAAGGGGTACGAATATCTCTACACTCACCATCTCCCTGCTCTCTGGTTGTCCCATCGGTCAATGAACGGGAGCGTCATGGCCAGCAAATATCTGCTCCTAAGGCGAAGGAGGCTAGACGTCATGGAGCTCTTAGGCCGCAAAATATACTTGGCTGGGGGCCTCCAACTTAGGGTGGCAAAACCAACAAAGCCCTCCTAAGTCGGTATAAATTTATATGTGGGTGAAACGTGGGGAAGTTTACGGAGCTTCTTCCCCAGGAGTTCCCGGTCCAGAGTTTACGGCCCTGCTTGAAGAGGTAAAAGGTAGCAAGAACCTCCCTCTCAGGCCTCTCTGGATGCAGTGGACTGGCTGCCAGAACTCTGGCATCCCGGTAGTGACGATGAGGCATATCTCCCTGCCAGGCATTTCAGGCCTTCCTCCTGAATTGCAGCAGACCATTTCAGGATTTACCCTTTGAGGCCAGGGCCTTTTCTCAGACAAAAAACTGACCCCAGGTTGCAAAGTCTGAAGGACAATCGTGTCATAATGCGCTCACTGGGCATGCACACGCCAGTGACCCAACGAAGGTCCTTCCGGCCCCCCAGCCACACCGCCCTTACAAACCAGACTAGGCCGCATCAGGACACTACCCAGAAGGCGTGGCAGGAGTAATCGGTGGAGGCAGTCTGGCCATCAAGGAACCCAAAGTCAAGTGCCTCCTAAACCACCAACGGGCCCAAGCAAAACTTTTGATGGGACGCCGAGGACGGCCCACTAGTTATCCTACGCGGATCCTTCTCCCTCCTTTTTCAAACCACCTCTCTCATTTCCTCCCTGCCTGGTCCCAGCTAACCTCAGATCGTTGGGTCCTCTGCATGGTGGAAATGGGATACCACCTCCAGTTTGTTTTCAACCCCACCCCTCCTACCGTCTCTTCAGGACCCCTCTCACAAGCAATTCCTCTTACAAGAGGTCCAGGCGCTCCTAAAACTGAGAGCCATAGAGGAGGTGCCAAAAGACATGGGGGCAAGGGTTCTATTCCTGCTCGCTATCTTAATCCCAAGGCAAAGGGAGGTCTACGACTGATCCTAGACCTGTAAGAACTCAACAAAATTCCTGATAAAGCTGAAGTTCCGCATGGTATCCCTGTGGACCATCATCCCATCCCTGGATCCGGGAGACTGGTATGCGCGCCCAAGATATGAGGAGCTTATTTCCACATTGCAATTTATCCACGACACAGAATGGTACCTCCATTTTGTAGACGTGTCAACTTCGCCAACATTTCAGTTCACGGTACTTCCCTTTGACCTTTCTACAGCTCCAAGGGTCTTCACCAAATGCATGGCTGTAGTAGCCTCCTCCCCTCCGGCGTCGTTGAGTACACGTGTAATAAGCCTCCTGTCATACAAATCTGGACCTTAGCGTTCCAAAATTGGTGCTTAGCCTGAACCTCCAAGCTTAATTACCAGTTCGGATCTTATCTCGCTGCACCAATCAGGATTCGGAGTACCTGATAAACTCTTCCCGGTTTCCCAATCCTTTCCCTGGGGGACCCCCAAGACCCAGAAGCTCTGAGTCTTACGGCAAGGGAAATACTCCACTTCCCTTCCCCTCCCTCTCTCACCCCAGACTTTCCTCTCTGGGCTAACTTGAGAGTTTCTGATGCAATCTCTTTACATCACAATACCAAGAAGCCTTTCCCCCTTCTTCCACAAAGAGACAAACCTCAAGCACAAGGAAACAGAGATGATTTTATCTCTCTTCCCCCTCCCACCAATTCTGGTGCTGCCCGAGCTTACCCTCGTAGATCTAACACAAAGAGAATCCCTCCCCTTGTTCCTTAACCTACCCAGAGAGAAAACTCAAACAAGTCTTAAAAAGAAAACTTTATATAAAAAGAAAGAAGACATAAGAATATAAACTCTGCATCAAGATGACATTACAGGGCTATTGCTTATAAGAAAAATATGAATAAACAGTCTGATTCAAAAAGATATCCAATTTAAACATTCCAGCAATCCACACATGTAAATACAAAACAAACATATAAAAGCCTATTGTTTTGCTACCTTTGTACTTACAACTGGGAACAGAACGGTAGAAAGAAGCTTGGAGATAGAAAAAAAAAAAAAACTCTTCCTCATAGCCGAGAGAAAACAAAACAGAACAGAACAAAGACAAACACACCAGAAGTTCCCTCCCTCACTTTGAAAAATCCGGTTTCCTGATTGGTCTCTGGTCAAGTGTTTGGTTCCCTTTGTTAACCTTTACAGGTAAAAGAAACATTAACCCTTAGCTATCTGGTTTATGACAACACGTCTACCCGTATCTCGACGATTGCTCATTCGAGGGACTTCCCCAGTCACAAGTATCGCAGCACCTGTGCATCATCAGAGACTCTTCGGGAGCCTAGGCCTCATGATCGACACAGAAAAGTCTACTTGACACCCACGCAGAGAATAGACTTCATCAGAGCTGTTCTGGACTCCGATCTGGCCAGAGTCTGCCTCCCCCAGTCGCATTTTCAATAATTCGAAGTCTTAAATCCTTTCCGACAACGTCGGTGCGCACTTGCCTTGGCCTAATTGGTCACATGGCCTCCTGCCACCTTCTGACCAAGTACGCGAGGCTACGTCTCCGTCCCTTCCAAACCTGGCTTGCTTCAATATACCGTCCACACAGAGACAGGCTGGATTCGGTGATGACTATCCCCAGAAAGGTTTTCGACTCCCTTACTTGGTGGTTAGACCCCTCTCTGGTGTGCGCAGGGATGCTATTCCACCCACCGCAACCCTCGGTGGCCCTAACCACAGACGCGTCATCTCTGGGTTGGGGTGCCCACGTCAGGAGCCTTCACACTCAAGGTCTCTGGTTGCCCCAAGAGCTGGCCCTGCACATCAATGTGAGGGAGCTGAGAGCAGTCCGTCTAGCATGCCAGGTGTTTTGGGACCATCTATAAGGCCGTTGTGTATCAGTGTTCACGGACAACACAACGGCCATGTTTTACATTGACAAGCAGGGCGGAGCACGCTCCTCCCTCCTTTGTCAAGAAGCCATCCGCCTCTGGGACTTTTGCATAACCCACGGTATCAATTTGGTAGCGTCTTTCTCTCAGGAGTCCAGAACACTTTGGCAGATCACCTTAGCAGGTCCTTCTTGTCTCACAAGTGGTCAATTTCGTCAGATATTATCCATTCTGTTTTCCGGAGGTGGGGCTTTCCCCACACATAGACCTCTTTGCCTCCCAAGAGAACAGGAAATGCCAGGTGTTCTGCTCTTTCCAAGGACGTTCCCCGGGCTCCCTCTCAGACGCATTCCTGATCCCATGGAAGAGGCACCTATTTTATGCCTTCCCACCGTTTCCGCTCATCCACAGAGTCCTACTCAAGCTCCGCAGGGACAGAGCCCACCTGATCCTCATTGCTCCAGCATGGCCAAGGCAGCATTGGTACACCCTGTTGTTCGACTTCTCAGTGGCAGACCCGATCCCCCTGTCCCTCTGGACGGATCTTCATAACACAGGACTTCAGCAGGCTTCACCATCCGGACCTGCAATCCCTTCATCTCACAGCATGGCTGCTGTGTGGTTGAGCCAGTCTGAGTTGCGTGGCTCTGCCTCGGTACAACAGGTGCTGTTGGGCAGTAGGAAGCCTTCCACAAGGACGACATATATCTTGCCAAGTGGAAGCGTTACTCTGAGCTCACCAGTAGGAGAAACTTAAGTCCCTGGCCAGGTATCTGTCCCTACTGTCCTGGATTACCTATGGTCCCTGAAAGAGCAGGCCTGGCGGTCTCCTCTATAAAGGTGCACCTGGCAGCTATTTTCCACCTTCCATCCAGGGAAAAGTGGCAGTTCAATCTTTTCTCACCCCATAGTTTCCAGGTTCCTTAAGGGATTGGAGCGGTTGTACCCTCAAGTCAGACGCCCGACCCCTACCTGGGATCTAAACCTGATGCTAGCCAACTTATGGGTGCCCCTTTTGAGCCTCTGGCCACCTGCCTCGCTGCTGTACCTCTCCTGGAAGACAGGCTTCCTCATCGCTATCACCTCGGCAAGACGAGTATCGGAGCTTCGGGCTTTGACAGCGGATCCCCCGTATATGGTATTCCACAAGGGACAAGGTACAGCTGCGACCGCCACCCCTCTTTACTCCCTAAGGTTGATGTCTGCTTTCATGTCAATCAAGACATCTTTCTCCCAGTCTTTTTTTCTCACAGCCGCACTCATCGCGTCGCGAACAACAACTACATACCTTGGATGTCCGCAGGACTCTCGCCTTTTATATCGAGAGAACCCAAGCCCTTCCGACGTCTGCCTCGCTCTTTGTAGCAGTGGCAGACCGGATGAAAGGCATGCCGGTCTCTTCCAATGAATTTCATCTTGGGTGACATCCTGCATCCAAACATGCTATGAATGGCTCACATTCTGGCTAGCCATCTCACTGCCCATTCTACTCGGGCGCAAGCCTCATCTGATGCTTTCCTGGCCCATGTTCCCATGCAGGAAGTACGTTGCGCTGCTACCTGGTCATTGATTCACACCTTTGCCTCACATTACGCATTGGTTCAGCAGTCCAGAGATGATGCAGCCTTTGGCTCAGCAGTTTTGCATTCTGCAACGTCTCACTCTGACCCCACCGCCTAGGTAAGGCTTGGGAATCACCTAATTAGAATCGATATGAGCAAGCACTAGAAGAAGAAAAGACAGTTACTCACCTTTGTAACTGTTGTTCTTCGAGATGTGTTGGTCATATCCATTCCAAACCCGCCCTCCTTCCCCACTGTCGGAGTAGCCAGCAAGAAGAACTGAAGGGCTATTGGGTCGGCAGGGGTATATATCCGGTGCTATAGTGGCTCCACTCCAGGGGGTGACCCAGCCGACCCACTGAGTGTTGCTAGGGTAAAAATCTTCTGACGAGCGTGCACGCGGTGCGTGCACACCTAATTGGAATGGATATGAGCAACACATCTCGAAGAACAACAGTTACAAAGGTGAGTAACAGTCTTCTTTGTGGGTCCAATTGTAGTAACTGTTGCATTTTTAAAAGTCTGTGAAGGGCCAGGTCAGTTAAGGACCAGGTTAACTTGTTAATTTTGCACATTAGATTCGGTTGCTTATTAAAGGGTTGGCAGCTGAACAAGAAGCTTCCTTATCTTCCTATCCTTTGGCCTAAATCTTGGCCAAAATGAAAATGGCTTTGAACTTGACCAAGTAGTAATGGGTCAAATTCATTCCTATGTATATGTACTAAAGTTACAGCAGAAATGAATTTGTCCCATTGGCTTACTGCCTCATTAGATTCAGTAATTAACCTATGCTTTAAATCACATAAACTGAAATGGGATGATATTTTATCAGCTTGTCTTTTTTCTCTAGACAGAGATGTTCTGAAGTTGAATTTCAGAGAGAAAAGTGATGCTTTTAATTGTATCATAATTAGGACAGGGGCTATGTTTTCCACAGTATTTGGAAAGTGCCTAGCACATTGCAGAATATAAATATGGGGGAAGAGTTCCTGGGCTTTTGTTCTGTAGAGAGACCTATTGTCAACTTGCAGGTGGTAGGAGTTTGGAGCTTGCTACCTCTCAAATGGATAATAAGCCAAACATTAAATACCGGTATTTTTAATAGTAGCTTTATTTATTCTTTTCCCCTCCCTAAGACAGACTTCTACCAAAAGCAATGATATATTTTTACACTTTTTTAATGATAAATAGAAGAAAAATGTGGTTTGCTATGCTATGACTGTTTCTGATGCTGTTCTGATTAGAATGCTGTTTGGTGTTCTTGCTCTACTTGATTTCTCTAAATTTGTATTTTACACTCTAATTTTCATCCTATAAAGTGCATAGTTGAGTATAGTAAGTTTTAATTTTTTTATTCAATTTGCTTACTAAAGCCACTTTTAACACAAGTGGCAACTTTCTTGCTTGTCTCTGCAAAAGACCAAGCAGTGACAGGATAGGTTAGGCACCATGCCTCTCCAAATAAGGAGATGCTTAGATTTGAGTCATAGGGGCAGGACAGGGCAGGAGAAACTTGAACTGCCCCTGCGTGTGCTTTACCTTTCCATTCTTCAGATAAATGGGTGTTTGTCCCCAGGGCCATCAGAGTGCATTTGGGCACTAAATTTATGCTGAAGAAAAGTCTAACTGAATTCCCATAATTGCCAGTTTTTCTGCTTCCACTGTTTGTTGTTGAAAATTTATTCTACAGATTATATTTTTTAAGGAGTTTTATGGAAATTGAAGTAATTTTAGAGAATAGCTCCTTATTTATTTATCGGAAACACTAATAAGATTTTTTTTACTATTAGGTGAGTGACTCCTATACTGAACAAATGAATTATGCTTACCTGTATTGGCGTGCCTTAGGAAAAAGAGAAAAGGTCTGTCTGCTTTGAAAATAGGAGTTCGAGATCTTTTTAATAGCACCATAGCTGCCATGCAAGACAGAGAAAACATTCACGTCAGTTTCAGTTTGCCTTCTCTGCGATAGAGCACCCTCATAAAACGCTTTGATTTTTACTATCCTAACCACCAAATTATTCAGCTGCCCTTACTGTGATAAAAATAAATGTAATGTTTGTTTAACCCAGCATAAAAAAATCACCCCAGATGAACAAGCAAGTAAGTTTGCAAGGATGAATTACACAGGTAATGCAGTGCTGTCTACTCACTGAGTAATTACGTCTGCTTGCCTTTGACTTTTAAGACTCACCACTGATATTTTTTTCATTGATAGTACTAATGCGTGGTCAAGAAATGAGTGCACCACTTGCCCTGTTCATAACCATCTATACATAGAGAGAGAGTTTACAGTAAATTGACAAATGATGCAAATTATCCCCTTTTTGCAGATGGGAAAAACAGGCACAGAGATATGAAGTGATCTGCCTGAGATCACACTGGAAGCTTATGGCAGACCCCTGAATTGAACCCTAATCTCCTGAATCCTAGTGCAGTGCCTGAACTATTAGACTACTTCCTCTCTGCAGTTATTTTCTTACTATCTATTTAACTTACATTTTTAAAGTTATAAAAATAAAAACCCTGTTTAACTATTGCTAGGGTTGTCAATTAATTGCAATTAACACACATGATTAACTCAAAAAAATTAATTGTGATTAATCGCACTGTTAAACAATAGAATGCCAATTGAAATTTATTAAATATTTTGGATGTTTTTCTACATTTTCAAATATATTGATTTCTCTCGACATACGCTTGTTGTGGGTTGGCCGATACATCCAGGTGGCGGTTCTGGTCGTCTGGCTCTGGTTTCGTCCCTCATTAGGCAGTCTTCTTTTCGATTCTTTGGGCTTTCCCCAGGAGCTGTCAACGTCCCTACGCGTATTTTGCTGCGGATAGGAAATTAGAGCCACGCCCCCTAACTACTCCCAGCGAGGAGAAACCTCTTGCACACCCCCCCCCACACCCGCGTCCCCGCACGCCCCGCCCCGACTGCCCCCAACCCGCCTGCCCGACATCCACCACAGCCACCCCCCCCCCACTCCGGCCCACACCCTCCCGCCCACCCACACTACCACCCGCCCCGCCCGCCCCCCCCGCTCGCTCACGCGCGCCTCCCGTCCAGCCCCCACCCGGCTGGCCCCCACACCCTCCCTCCCCCCCCTGTTCTGCCGGCCCCAGCATTTTCGTGCCCCCCAACCAGCATTAATTCAGCGGTCACCCCCCACAAAAAAAACGTCCACCCTGCTATCCTGAGCCCCCCCCTCCGACCTATCCCTGGGACTGGATTCCCACCTTCTTCCACCCCCCCGCACCCCTCTCTAAACAGAAATTACCCCTTTGCCTGGGTCCCCGTTCCGCTGCGGGATAGGTGTGACACACTCTTCTGCACCCCAACATCCTCATTCCCCAGCCCCACCTCAAGAGCCCCACTCCCCCCAGCGGTGACCCTCACCTCTCCACACCACCTCATCCCCCTCTTTCCACCGGGCCCCTCCCAGCATCCGATACATCACTCTGGCCGCACCCCGTATCTGCACCCCAGCTGGGACTTCTCACCCCTCCCACATCTCACCCCAATTTGTGAGCTTCATGGCTCACCAAGCAATTCCATACCAGGTGTGACCCTTGAGCCAAAAAGTTTGCGCCACCCCAGTCTAAGTTATATTGTTTATTTGAATTCAGTTATTTTTTGTACATAATTCTCCATTTGTTCAACTTTCATATAAAGAGATTGGACTACAGTAATGAGGGGCGGGGGGAATTGAAAATACTATTTTTTTAAGTGCAAGTATTTAATAAAAATATAAAGTGAGACTGTACACCTTTCTATTCTGTGTTGCTTATGTCCTGAGTGACTGGCTGAAGCAAGAAAAGCAGGTCTGAGTGACTGTAGGCTCTAAAGCAGGGGTGGCAAAGATGGCCTGGGAGCAAGTATCTGGGGCCCTTCAGAATTTTAAGCCGGCACTTGAGCTCCCACTGGCGGAGTCGGGGTTGGAGGCTTGCCCTGCTCCGGCACTCCAGCCAGAGAGCAGGGTTGGGGGCTTGCCTGCCCCTATGTTGCCATGGCTCCAACATAGCTCCTGGAAGCAGGGCTGTCCCCCACTGTCTGCTCCAACCCCAAGCACTGCCCCCACAACTCCCATTCGGCTGGGGACTACGGCCAATGGGAGCTGCAGGGGTGGCAATGTGGACAGGGCAGCATGCAGACTGTCTGGCTTGCGCCTCTGTTAGGAGCCAGATCGCAGGGACATGGCCACTGGCTTCTCAGGAGCGCTGTGGTAGAAGCCCACCCAGAGCTTGCACACTCTGCCCCCATTCTGCCCCCAACCCCTGCTCCCCGCCCTGACTTCCCCTTCACCTCATCTTAACCCCTTGTCCCAGTCCGGAGCACCTCTTCTCTACCCCAACTCCTCATCCCCAGCCCCACCCTCAGAGCCCCCACTTCCCACTTGACCCTCACCTCCTCCACACACACCTCATGCCCCCTCTTTCCACCGCCGGAGCCCCCTCCCACATCTCTGAAACTCACTCTGGCCGCTACCCCAGTAGTCTGGCACCCCCAGCTGGGACTTCTTCAGCCCCCTCCCAGCATCTCAACCCCAATTTTGTGAGGCATTCATGGCTCACCAAGCAATTTCCATAATACCAGGTGTGCACCCTGGTGAGACCAAAAAAGTTTTGCGCCACACCCAGATCTAGTAAAGGTTATATTGTTTTATTATTTTGAATTCAGGTTAATTTTTGGTGTACATAATTCTCCCATGTTGTTCAAACTTTCATGATAAAGAGATTTGGGACCTACTACACAGTAATGGGGAAGGGGGACGGGGGGGAATTGAAAAAATACTATTTTTTTTTACAGTGCAAAGTATTTAATAAAAATAAAATATAAATGTGAGCAACTGTACACCGCTTTCTATTCTGTGTTGCTAATTGAAATATATTTTGACAAGATGGTAGACAATGTAATTGAAATATATTTGAAAATGTAGAAAACGTCCAAAAAATTTAAATAAATGGTATTCTATTATTGTTTAACAGCCTGATTAATCATGATCAATTTTTTTAATCACTTGACAGCCCTAATAATTGCCCAAATGCATTTCTAGGTAGCTAGGTAATGTAACTGACCAAAAATTAACACATTTGTAGGCTTTTTATTTGCCAAAAATAATTTTAATCCAAGATGTATATTAAAAATACTTAACAAATCTAGTTTGATTAGAATGATTTCCTTCTTTCTCCTACAATCTAATTATTTCCAAATTTTTCTTTGCAATAAAATATATGACTAGACGTTCCAGGTTTTTAAGTAACCAGATCTTGTACACTTACATGTAGCTATAAACATGTTAAAACCAGCCATGACTGCTCTAGCAATGGAGTACAGGAAGAAGAGAACATCTTGGTAGCTAAAGAGAAAGTTAACCAGATAGAAGACAGAGTGATAGATAAGAACAATGGCAAAGACACTATCAAGCTGACCACATTTGGGACAGTAGAGAGAGTAGAGGAAAGCAGATGGTACTACCCTGAATATGTGCAGTACTAAATTTACAAATATTCTGGTACTGGCCCATTTGCTTTCTTTGCTGCCTTCACATTTGAAAAATCAAATGCACAACTACAACATGGGGAGTAATTGGGTAGGTGATAGTACCGCTGAAAAAGATCTGAGGGTTATAATTCATGACAAATTGGATGAGAGTCAGCAATGTGATGCAGCTGCAGAAAAGGCTAATATTCTGGTGTGTATTGATTGGAGTGTTGTACGTAAGACACAAGAAGTAATTGGCACGGGTGAGGCCTCAGCTGGAGTACTGCGTCCCATTCTACACACCACATGAGGCTATGTGTGGACAAATGGCAGACTGTAGAGGAGAGCAGCAAAAATGATAAAAGGTTTAGAAATGTGATTTATGAAGAAAAGTTTAAAAAGGGGGGAGGCGGTACATGTAGTCTTGAGAAAAGAAGACTGAGGGAGAACCTGATAAATCGTCAAGTGTGTTAAGGGCTGTTGTTAGGAGGACAATGAACAGTTATCCATGTTCGCTGAAGATGGGATAAAAAGTAATGGACTTAATCAGCAGTCAAGGAGATTTAGGTTAGATATAAGGAAATACTCTCTAACTTTAAGGGCAGCTAAACTCTGGAATAGGCTTCCAAAGGAGGTTACGGACTAACCATCATTGGAGGTTTTAAAAACCAGGCTGGACAAATGCCTGTCAAGGGATGGTGTAAGTATACTTGATTGTGCCACAGTGCAGGGGGGTGAATTTGTCTTCCTGAGGTTCCTCCAGCCCTACATTTCTATGATTCTATGACAGATTACTTTCCTACTCTTCCAGCCCTTCCTGAAGATCAACTCTATTTCTGAAAAGCAGTTCTTTTCAGTGGGCCTGCTCCTGCTGAAATTAATGGGACTTCCGTCATTGACTTCTCTGGGACTAAGACCAGGTGATATGTCTGCTGATTGCAGTTATGTTTAGTCTTTGATATGTAAACAATATAGGATAACTTCTATCTTCTATAGGGGATTTTACTGGAAACATTACAGGTATGTTAGTTTACCAATAAGGATGAGAACTTAGGTCAAGGAACTCAATCTTTGTCTCCACAGCAAAGTTAATTATATAGTGTGCATATGGAAACTAGCATCAAGATAATGCTACCACAGGCACATTGAGCCAGATCCTTAAGTGTGGATGAGCAATACTTGGTGCTAGACACAAGGGAAATAGACCAGATAAATGTGGCTTAAAGCCAACTTTATGTTTGCCTCATTTCAGTAGCAGCTGGGGACCAAATTAGTCCCTCCATATGCTGAAGCACCTTCAGAGTATTCCAGCCCACGACTGAAAAGCTGTAGCATGTTCCAGATATTCTACCAACACATTCCCTGTGCTGGGATAGCCAGCAGCAGGTGGCACAGACATGGATGTGCCTTCTCTGCACCACCTGGATATTCCCATATGCAAGGAGAATCCCCAGATGCCATGGTAGGGCTTTTGTGGCACAAAGATGATGGAGCAGGAATTGAAGACAATTACTTTTGACTCTTGCTATTTTAAAATTCGCAACATTCAAATAATATGAATGTAGAGTTTTTCTATTTACATATCAGTAGTTTTTGGTTTTATTTGCTTTAAAAACATATGGAAAGAACATTAATTTAAACCACAATCTATGCTGAAAGGTGGGATTTTGCATAGAAAACATTTTCCTTTAATGTAAAATTCCATCTGCCCCCAGAAACTGTTGCACATAGGAAATGCAACTCCAAATCAAGTGAGAAACTAAATCTGCAAAGCATGCACAAAGATGAAACTTCAAATCCTTAACTATAACATTATTGTAGTGCTTTCCTCAAAACACTGGCTCTATAAGCGAAGCGTGAAAGATCAGTTACCAGGGCACCATCTCAAAAAAATTGGGAGAGAGTGACAATGTTTCAGCACATAGAACATTATATATGATAGAGATAGATATAGATAGATAGATAAAATATGCAAAGTTGAGGGGAGGGAGAGGAATAGAAGACATAATGGAATATACTGACCTATTAAAAATAGGGGTGGAGGAGGCAGTAATGATGCTCCATGCCCCACAGCAAATGGTGCCTGTGTCAATTGCCTTTCATTAAAGTTACTTGAGCACAATAGAAGGTTTGAATTAAAAAAAAGATGGTTTTGGGTGCTGATAGTTCAGTGCTTGCTAATCTGAAAAATAGGTGGTTGGGTTTTTCTCAGACTATCCCATGTTGTTCCAAGACTAAACTTGAAAAGGAAAATGTTTTAAGAAAGTTATGAGCAACTGAAAATAGGAGGTAGAATGGAAATGGTTTATTAAATATGGGCCTAATTCATCAAAGCACATAGAGGTATATTTAACTTTGGAGTTAATAGGGCTTCAGTAAAGCACATGCTTGTGTGACTGGCTGAACAGGGATGGATTTAAGCATGTGTGAATTCCTTGTTAAATCAGGGCCTTTAATTATGACATTTGTTGCTCCTATGATATGGCTCAGATCCAAAACATTACTGAAGTTTGTATGTCTGATTTACCTGTAGCTCCTGATGCTTTTGTACCTTCTTCTGTCACTTCAATCTTTGCTTTATGAATAGCTTCTGAAATGTAAAGCCCGCCTTGCTCTAACAAACCAACCAAAAGTAAGTATTAATAGTTATTTGTTTGTCATTGTAAAATCAACACAACCCAGTTGAAAAAAAATTGAGACACTTCTATCTTAGCTTTTCTCTTATACTGCTTCTCATTCCCATAATATTGGAACTCCTAAAATCCTGTAGATACCAGACATTTAATCCAGGGTAGGTAGGACAGTTTTTGTTTGAATTACTAAATTCAGAGATGAATTTAGGCCAGTTAGTTAATTCCTCTTGCCTACATCTGATAGGATGTATTGGTTATTAAAGAGAGAACAGATAATGCATTTTATCTTAACCAAAAATGATGTCTGTAAATAGAATTTTCAAAAACAATTTCTGAATAATGATCAAAATAAACACATCTCCACTGCTGTCAAAACCCTTTAACCTGTGTAATTCATTGGTGACTTCTTAGGACATTCAGAATTTACAGAATAACTGCAGTTAGAATTCTTAATATGCTTTTACTAGGACCATTCACAATACGATCAGTTTGTGGAGTTACTAATTGCAGGTATTGTTTCTAACGTTGCTAGACAAACAGCAACACACATCAGAATATTTCCAACAAATGGCACTTATTTCTGCTGCTTTCTATCAAAAATGAATGCTGGTTGTAAACCAAGGCAATCCCTCCTTTAACCTTTTCTCTCATTTAATTTTAATTATTGTAAACTATTTACAAAATGGCGTTAACTAAAAAAATTGAATTACTTTGTAAAATTAGTCCAGTTTTTATGGAATGGTTAGTTTTCCAGGTATTTTACTGCAATAATGTAAAGTAATAACCCGCTGACTACAATCTACACAGTAGGTACAACCTTTCCTTTTGTCACAGATGTTCTCCACCAATCTCTTCCCTCCATGATGTTAAAATAAATTTTCTTCAAAAAGATGGTGGAGAGAGAAACTTGCCTGCATGGTGAGATTTCGTTTTACTCTTCTTGTCTACGGTGTAAATGTGTTGTAGGGAGGTGGTCTGGAGGAATGTGGGCCTCTGCCTCTGTCTCCCCATCTGTACACTGGGGATAGTACAGCTTATCTTACAAAGGGAGTTTAGGGCTCAATCAGTAAATAATATTTTGCTATATAAATGCTAAGTAAAGTAACCACTTGTCATTTGGGAGGCAGTGGTGTAGAGGTTATCAAGAACAGGACACAGTAGCATAACATCTGGGTTCTGTTCCCCTGCCTATCACTGGCTTGATGTGTGACCTTAAACAAGTCACTTGACTTTCTTCATGCCTCCATTTTCCTCATGTGAAACAGCAATAATAAGAGTTTCAGGGTAGCAGCCATGTTAGTCTGTATCCGCAAAAAGAACAGGAGTACTTGTGGCACCTTAGAGACTAACAAATTTATTTGAGCATAAGCTTTCATGGGCTACAGTCCACTTTACCGGATGCATGTAGTGGAAAATACAGTAGAAAGGAGGGGGGGGGGTTTATGCACACAGAAGAACTTGAAACAATGGGTGTTACCATACACACTATAAGGAGAGTGATCAGTTAAGGTGAGCTATTATCAGCAAGAGAGAAAAAGAACTGTTTGTAGTGGTAATCATTATCACTAAAAACAGTTTTCTCTCTCCTGCTGTAATAGCTCACCTTAACTGATCACTCTCCTTATAGTGTGTATGGTAACACCCATTGTTTCATGTTCTCTGTGTGCATACAACCCCCCACCCCTTTCTACTGTATTTTCCACTACATGCATCTGATGAAGTAGGCTGTAGCCCACGAAAGCTTATACTCAAATAAATTTGTTAGTCTCTAAGGTGCCACAAGCAATAATAATGTTTTCCCAGCTTTTTGAGACATGGTTTGAAGTTCTTCTATATAACACTACTACCAGTATAAATTGTCTGCAGTAGAACTTCAGAGTTACAAACACTTCAAGAAAGGAGGTGATTTGTCACTCTGAAATGATGGTAAAGAAATGTTATGGTGGTTCTTCCAAAAGTTTGCAACTGAACATTGACTTAATATGGCTTTGAAACTTTACTGTGCAGAAGAAAAATGCTGCTTTTCCTTTATTTTTGTAGTAGTTTACGTTTAACATAGTACTGTAGTGTACATGCTTTTTTTTTTTCTTTTCTGCTGCCTGATTGCATACTTCCAGCTTCAAATAAAGTGTGTGGTTGACTGCTCAGTTTGTAACTCTGGTGTTCAGAACTCTGAGGTTCTACTGTATTTATTACTGTTTGAAACATATTCTTCATACGCAAAGACAAGTTATTGGCTCAGTACCAGAGGAATGAGGTGAATTTATATGGCCTGTGATATACAGAAGATTAGACTAGATAATCTAATGATCACTTCTGGGTTTACAATCCGTTAATGTTATTAACGGTGAATTGATCCATATAGTGGTTTTTCAGCAGCCGCACCAGTATTACAAATGCTTAACAGCTGATAAAGCCTTTATCTCCACAGACAACTCTCTGATTGGATAGTTCTAAACATTTGTGGTTGTCAAAACCTGAAAGTGCAATAGCTGCAAAAAGATTAAATAACTATATAACTTAAGTATAGGTCAAGTACCACATGACCATCGGTTAGAAGTTCCACATAAAATTCTAGGTCTGGTTAGGGCTGTGCTGCAATTAAGTATTGTGGTATCATCTGCATCAAACTATTTTATCATGTATAAATGAGCACCTCAAAATTGATTTAAAACCAAATAAAGCCAAAAAATGTCACAGCTCTACAACAATTGAGAGAACACCTGCAGGGAAATGTCATTGTCATGATTGTTAAAGAATTTTTTTTCAATTTAGTAGCATCCATGAACAACTATGGAGGAGAACCTAGTCTAAAAGTTATCTGCCTACCTTATGGAGAACTAACTGCTGGTAAGAACAACATCAGAAGGCTAGTAAAAATAGGAGACCGATTTCTGTCCCCGTCTGCCAATGGTTTGCTGTGTGATCTTGAACAAGTCACTTAACCTTTCTTGTATCATTCACGCCAAGAACCTTTTGACACTAGAATTAGTTGAAAGATGCAACCAGCCCACTATTATCTGGTCATCCGTTTTAAGAATTTTGTTTTTAAAAGTCATTGGACTGAATCCTGATCTGTTACGTCAGTGTGTAAATCTGGAGTAACTCCAGAGATGTGTAATGAACAGAGTTTTTAGAGAGTTATAGTGATATAACAGATCTGAATCTGGCCCCTATTCTCTGAATAATCATTTTGCTAATGTGTAAGGCAATGGGAATCAGGCCCACTGCACTGCAGCTTATAAGCATGTGACAAGGTTTAAGGGATAAGATGGCATACAGTCTTTGTTTGCTTCCCTCCTGTTCTTTCATCTTCATGTACCCACCATGTAGACAACACTTGGATAAAACTTCAGAGAGGAACCATCCAGAGATTCCAGCCGGCAAGAGCAGGAACAGCCACTGCAGGGACCTTCAGACATTCACCAAACTTTTTACAAGTTTGACTGGACTTTCTCTGCCCCAGTGCTCATTGGCTGTTTGCTCTAACCCTCCTCCTAACCATCCCTCACTTCATACCTGCCCCTCTTATTCCCTTCTCTCCTGCCCGGTCTCCTTCATCCACCTTCCTTTCACTTTTCTTTCCACTTAGCTTATCCTTTCCTAACTAACCCTCTTTCCCCTTCCCCACCAAAAAACAGTGGAACTAAATGCTGAATTCTATCGGTAAGTGACCAACCAGTGGTTTGATTGTTCTTTCACTAATTCTAGTAGTCAGTAAGACTTCTTGGTATGAATGACAACTACCGAGTGTGTTGGGAACAATAAACTAATGCTGGGTCAACTAAGCAATCCAAAAAAACTCCCACAAAAACATGTTGAGCAGGAAGAATCACTGGTAAAAGAAAATAGAACTCTAAGAAAAGTGACACTTAGAAAGATTGCTGAGGATAGTTCTGTATCTACCAGAACAGTAGCTTCCCCATTCAATATTTATTATTATGGGTAAAAGTCAATTGCACTTCTTTTCTCCTTTGTGCCTGAGCCTGTAGGTCAACTCAGAATTATACTGTGGGGGAGGAGACAGGGAAAATAAAGACACCCTTAAATGATATAGCAGAGAAAATTTGAGAAAAAGTGCCACTCAAATTTTTATTAATCAAAAAGCACAATGGGAGTAAGTCATCAACAGTACAAAAGAAGGTCCCCAGTATGCTTTGGTCCATTGTAGTTCATCCTTCTTAAGCACTCATCCTATCTAAATAGCTGTTATACATATTTATAATGTGAACCATCGTGAACTTTAGTCAGCATATTAACACATCATTTCTAATTAACAAGGCATTGTGTGCAGTTAATTATCACATTATAATGAACAGGCACTCAAATTTAATAGGAGGTGAAAAACAAAATCTGTGCCATGAGCTTTGTCCCGTAGAAACAAACTTCCATCAGGAACTTCCTCTAAAGCAGTTTCCACTGTATTAGAAGATGGTCTTGTGACTAGGTCTCCATTTAATGACAATCACACACTGACCAGAATCATATTAGAAAGACCGAGAGTCTCACCATAAAATATCCAGTAAAGAGTCTTTGAATGCAAATGCCCAAATTCAAATTGTTTACCTTGCTGGAAGTGATATATGTCAGTCAAAGCACGTGGACAATTATGGAGTCTTTTAATATTAAATCAGGAAAAAACTTTCCAGTGAGCAGAATAACATCAGGGTTTTTGAGACTTGGTAGACGCTTTCTATCTTAACAACATGTGGTCTTGGGATATTGTGGTCTGGGTATTGCACCTCTGTCCCGATATAACACGAATTGGATATAATGCGGTAAAGCAGTGCTCTTGGCGGGGCTGCGCACTCCAGTGGATCAAAGAAAGTTCGATATAACACAGTTTCACCTATAACGCGGTAAGATTTTTTGGCTCCCGAGGACAGCGTTATATCGGGGTAGAGGTGTATTATGTTGATTGCTGGCTTGTGGGGCAGAAACAAAGGGAGGTTACAGGCATGCGTAAAGGTTGTTTGCATGAGTGACATCAAGACGCAGAATAAAAAGGCCTTTTACACCAATGTCAGTGACTGTGGAATGGCTATTTAGAACCAGTAACACATGCTTGATCTGCAGCAATCTTTGTAGACTTCAGCCAGCACCTAAGCAAACACATTCCAGCAATGTTCTGTCTCACGGGCTTTAATCTCTAAAAAAATCTTTCCCCACTACCAGATTTTGCTTAACCTAAAATGCAGTAGTTTGAAAGAAATTAGAATCTGGATTGTGTTTTTAATTTTCATGGAGCCAGAAGTAATTAATACCGAAGGATCAGCTCTCTTGAATCAGTCAAACAAATATCATATGAACATCTCCAACAAATCTATACACTGAGTGATCATTTCCTATATGGGGAATAATCTTACCTGAAATACCTTTAAAATCAGCCTCAGTTGGATCAAACATGTCTGTAATTCCCAAGGCAGGTAAAACCATTTTTAAGTCAAAGTGACTTTGAATTCTGAATCTAAAATTAACACAGTAGATTTCATTTAAATATATACATGAACTTTGCATTTGCTCCCATTTGTGCTTTCTTTTTTTTAAAATTGTAATAAATTTGGTTGTAGGTAGGAATGCATCTGCAAAACATTAGCTTGGAAAAAGAACATTAATGCATAGAACATTTTTCAGTGTTTCATCAGCATGGGGAATGTAAGCTTTTCTGTGCTGATCGATGTGCTAAGTACATCCAGGAAATACCCTCTCTCTTTTGTACCGAGGTGGTACATCCTAACATTCTATTTGTTTGAAAAGTAGTGTTGGGGTCATGTGCAAATTCTGGCACTACTGAAAGGCTGGATTGATGGAGCGTGTGAACTTGCCCTGTACACAGAAGAAATGCAATAATTGGTGATCGGTGCTGGAGCGCCATTTAAGATTTCTAATATTAAAAACACATAGTAAAATACTTAAAAATATTTAGACAATTTTTTTTAAGTTTTCTTTATGAAGCAAAAATGGGCACAATTTTTTTCCCTTTGTACATTTTTAAAGTGTTGTTGTATCCCAAATAAACGTCTTGCATATAATTAGGACTTGAAGAATCAAATTCAAGTTGTTTTTTAAAAAAATAAATAGTTCTTTAGTTATAATGTATAACAGCTGTTCTCAAACTGGAGGTTGGGACCCCAAAGTGGGTTGCAAACCCTTTTTAATGAGGTTGCCAGGGCTGGCGTTAGACTTGCTGGGGCCTAGGGCTGAAGCCCTGAGGACTTCAGCCCTGGGTGGACAGATGTCCTATATATCATTGGTTATGCCTATAATAATGTACACATCACAACTCTGACAATAAAAGATATGGTTAGAGGAGGGCCAAGCCCTCAGGAAGGAGAGTATCACTTACCTAGGTAGGAAAATATCCATCTTCATTCTTTTTAAGCTGTTGGCCCAAACAGTGATGATTTTAGCTGAGAGATGTGACTCAATATGGGACAGAGATGTCCTCCTATCACTGGGAAGCACCACAAACATGCTGACTGTCTCCCCCAGGTAAGGCAACTCGGCTACACTGAACCGCTCCAGCAATGCGGTGTGGAACTGACCTGTGGGTTTGAAAACATAATCCTTGGCATCACTCAAGGGAAAAAGCAGATCTGAAGAACTAGCTGGCTCAAGACATTAGTACGAGGATACAGAGCTTTTCACCACTAAGTCACTGGCTTGAAGGCAGACCAGGTTGTTAATAAATGAAGATCACTGGCTCATGTGAACTGAGTTAATGGTCTCAATCTACTTCCGAGCAGACAGGTGACCACACAGCACATTTGCTAATACAAATAGCGATAACTGACATCCTTTGTGGCTGGCTCAGTGGCCAGTCCAGTGGAGCATGGTGATTTAGCTGTCTTCTCGCCCTAAAGATACTCCCTTTGGGTCAGGGTTGAGGAACTTTGGTGAGAGTGGGTGAGTTTACAATGTGACTGGTCTTACAACAGCTGTTTTTGAATAAATAGATGACTTCATTCTCCAGCTCTTTCAATATAGCACCTTTCAGCAGAACTACACTAGAAAAAAAAATGAAAAGAAAAAGTAGCTCCTGTTTGACTCAGTGAGAAGTACTTTGCCCAAAGCACTCATCCATACACCCAAATCAATAGCACAGGTTAAGCTGCTTTCAAGAAGCACACAGCTTTATTGAACTACAAAGCATTTAAAACCTGTCAAATTCAGACAAAAATCTTTAAACCTATAACCACAAAAAAGGATACAACTTAATGGACTTTCAAATAAATAATTGGTTAGGGAACAGGGTGCAGCATCCATTAATTGAGGTGTCATTAATATTAACCAGTTACTATCTGCATCACATACATGCAAATATAACTTTTTGCAGTACAATATCACAGCCCTGCTAAACCCACTTTAAGGAGCCACTGTTCCAATGGAATAATGGCATGTCTAAGAACAACTCTTGCAGTGGTCAGCACAGAGGAGACGTTAAATATAGCAGCTGATGCTTTAAGAGTTGAGGTGTTTAGATTATTTTGACTCAATGATCATTAGTTTATTTGCAGTGTCTCAAATACTGGTGTATAACCATAATGTCTATATAAGTAATTGGCTGCATATCATTACAAAATGTCAGTAAGGTTTAGTTGGTAGTGCTCATTACTTCTGAAAATCATGAGTTCCAGTACAGCAGTAGGATTTAGATTCTAACCCAGTGTAGCCTTTGCAATATGCACAAGAGAGGGTGCTGCACTGTTAATGACACACTTCTATCCAGGAGATGTTAAAATATCAACTGTGCTTCCTGTTGTCCTCAAATAGCTCTCCAGGCAAAGAGATCTCTCACTTTTCAGATCAAGCAGGGAAAAATCCCAGTGTTCTGCTCAACATTCCATCTCTCAATGAGAGTCCAATCCTACTCCCACTGAAGTCAGCAGGAGTTTTGCCATTTACTTCAGCGAGGGCAGGTTTGAAACCTAAAACAAGATCTCATGTTCAAGCCTGTGATACTGTAGGACATTCCTGGCTCCTACTTTTGCCTTCAGTCATCATTAAACTACAGTATCTATCTCAGAAGAAGTTTGGATAGAAGCAGATCGCACACAGGTTTTATATGTCAGAGAAAAGGTCTATTTCAGCACTATTATATTTTGGTGTTTTCCCAAAGTGCTTTCCTCCCTGTTTGCGTGCAGCACGTAGCACATTGCAGGCAGTGCTGGAAGTAAATAAATTAAAAATGTATGTGGTTTACGATATTGTTTCATACATCAGATATGGCATGAAAAGTAGTTACCATAATTGACTTCAGCCGTGTGGCACATTATGGGCACTTTCAGGGTGATGCCATCCGCAGTGGTAAAAGGCAAGGACTGAGTATCTGTGAAAGAGAGTTTCTTTTGCCACATGCTTTTGAAATGCATGGTGCTCACCAAAGCCATCTGAGTAAGTGGTGAACCAACTGTATCCAGATGTATGCAGTCTGCATCTCCACCTGCATAAGAAAAGGAGAAGAATTATATTCTCACTCACACTCTCTCTCTCTCTCTCTCTCTCTCATTTTTTAAGTGACTTTATACATAGGACCAAATTATCAGATTATTTTTTCCAAACTCTTCTGAATCTTTTTGTCCTGATGTGCTACAAAAGTGGCCAAGTCACAGAGGTGAGCATTCTACCTGCAACAAATTGGATCAGGCTGACATCTGTTTCGTACTTTTGTTCATATTTGAGCTCAGAAAAATTAGCGTATTCCTTACTTTTTCTTGGCAGAGACTTAGGAGGTTTTTCACCTTTGTCTGCAGCTTGGGGCCTGGGTCACTTGCTGGTTTGAACTAGAATAAATGTTGGAGTCTCTGTAACTTTAAATCTTTAAGCCAAGATTTGAGGACTTCAGTAACTCAGCCAGAGGTTAGGGGTCTATAACAGGAGTGGTGGATGAGGTTGCATAGCCTGTGATGTGCAGAAAGTCAGACTAGATGGTCATGATGGTCCCTTCTGACCTTAAAATCTCTAAGAAGGGTAAATTTTAAGAGTCTTAAATGACTCCATAACTGCTTCTAGCAATAATGAAAAAAGTGTGGCTAAATCTATGTGCAATAAGTGGAATGTGAAATTATGCCTCGAGACTTTGGTAGTGTCAATGATAGAAAAGAGGCCTTAGGCATGGTTGTGTCCTCTTTGCCATGAAATAAGGGCTCTAGTGTGAAGTTTTCTAACTGCTCGTGCCATTTTATTCACCTCCTTACTATGAAAGCCATTGGCAGTGTCAAAAAATATAGGAAAATGTTATCAAAGTGCGAGCTGACATTGTCAACAATGTTCCCTGGAGCAATCAATTTTTATCATAAAGTCCTGTTATAGTTCTGGTTGAGGCAGATAGAGGAGACTTTTCAAGAGCAACTAGTATCAACTTCAACATGCATGTTTAAAATCACATTAGTTATCTGCTGATCAAGTTGATGGGCAAATTCATCCCTAGTATAACTTATGCAAAATCAGTGGCATGAACCAGTGATTAATTTGGCCCAGTGATTCTAATGGCTTACAGTCAATTTTTCATTGATTGGATTTAGTTTCATTAACATAAGAACAGCCATACTGGGTCAGACCAAAGGTCCATCTAGCCCAGTATTCTGTCTACTGACAGTGGCCAATACCAAGTACCCCAGAGGCAGTGAACCTAACAGGCAATGATCAAGTGATCTCTCTCCTGCCATCCATCTCCATCCTCTGACAAACAGAGGCTAGGGACACCATTCCTTACCCATCCTGGCTAATAGCCATTAATGGACTTAACCTCCATCCATGAATTATCCAATTCTTCTTTTAAACGCTGTTATAGTCCTAGCCTTCACAACCTCCTCAGGTAAGGAGTTCCACAAGTTGACTGTGCGCTGCGTGAAGAAGAACTTCCTTGTATTTGTTTTAAACCTGCTGCCTATTAAACTTCCTGGTCGTGTAAAGGAATAAAGTTATTTAATTTAATCTTCTATTTTCACTGTACAAACTAATGGGTCAATACTACAGCCACCTACTACTGAGTGTACTGGAAGTATTCATCATGGTGAATAATACACTCAGTGATAGTTGGGAAAATTTGGGTTTTAGCTAATTATTCTTAGAACATCCCTGCTAGGTCAATGATATTATCCCCATTTTACTAAGCAAGGGACTAAGGCAGACTGGTTAAGGGCTTGATCCCATAATCCTTTATTTAGGTACCTAGACTTACTTCAGTCTTGCCTAAGGTTATGCTGTGAGGCAATATCAGAGTTGTGATTAGTGCACAGGCATTACTGGTTCCCAGCCTTGTGTTCAAGACCGCTAAACTGTGCCTTTCTGTAGAGAGCATAGACTAAACATTATTACATTTGGTTAAACACTAAAGTGTTAACTGCTGGTATCTGTACAGTTTTTATTATTACAGCCAGGTCCTACATAATCATCTCTATTAGTTATTTTACCTTCAGTGTTACTGGTAACCCATTCATTTATCTGTGCAGCAGTGCTGTTAGGCTCACTGAAGTTGATTTTTTGCAGGCTGCTGTTTGCCCAGAGTGCAGTATGTTCAATGAAGTCAGGAGACAGGTGAACTCCAGCTTGCACAAATAGGGCACATGCCAGCTGAACCACAGGCCCTTGGCTAGAATTGGTCACTTCTTCGTATCCAGTATGCAAGAAGTCTTGCATTTTAGGATCTGCCAGATCGGAGACAAATCAATGCTGTAATTCTCATGTTGAACTTGAAATAGCAAAAATAAAGTGTCAATGATAATTCATTGCCGAGAAAGTTGTCAGCACTTAACAAATAACAATGGACCATTTCTTCCTATGTGATTGCAACAGCACTTAACATAATAGGGTTCCAATGCTGACTGGGCCCTCTGGATGCTACAACAAGGTAAAGTAATTCAAAATTCAAGTATGTGGAACTATAAGTGAGGCGGAGACTATTGCCTAGGGATATCCTGCAATGTGTTGTACGTACCGAGAGCTTTCTGTAGCAAAACACAAATGACATTAATAGAAAGAACAAAGTCCACCAATGCTCCCCCCTCACTGCACTCACAGGCAAATGACTGTGTGGCCACGATCACTTAATTCTAAGGGATGAACCCTGCTACTGCTCCAAAGGAAAGTGAAGAAAGCCTAAGAGGTACCTTCCGACGTGCTTTGGTGGACAAATTTCTTCCTAATGTTAAATTTGGCTGCTATTTCCACTCTGTGCATGTGAGCAAGAATCACTGTAGCTACAGATCTAATCTATGTCTACCTGCAGGTGCCATGGCTGTTCAGGTAACTGCCCATCTGTTTCATAGGAAGTTGATGAGAATTCAAAACACTGATTAAATTCAGAGAGAAAAAGCCTTTCTGTGTATTTAACCCAAGCTCTGTAGTGTTACTGCTTGTAGCTGTATGATACATGTTACCTTAGAAATTGTTATATTGCGGCTGCACTAAGTAGTTGATCTTACATCACATTCTATTTGCTCTTGTTTTAAAAAAATACTCTGCTTCATTGGGGGTCACTGTGTATCCCCACTTACGCCATCTGCTCCAAGAGCTGAGCTGCCAAACTGTGTAACACAACTGTAGCCACTTGTGGGAGGAGAGGAGGAAATACAGTAGTGCTTGTGCTAACATGACATTTTTGGCTCCATCTATATAAGACAGTGCATCCCCCATCTGAGTTCCTTCTCTGCTGCCAGAGACCTAAACAGAATTCTCTCTTTTTATTGTTAGTTCCTCCATCAGCCCTTTTGGCCACAGCTTTGCACTGGGTGCTTATGTTCAGTGGTTTATTCACCACAACCCACAATCCTTTTTCAGTCTCATAGACTTTAAGGCCAGAAGGGACCATGGTGATCATCTAATCTGACCTCCTGCACATTGCAGGCCACAGAACCTCACTTACCACTCCTGTGATAGCCCCATAACCTGTGGCTGAGTTACTGAAGTCCTCAAATCATGATTTAAAGATTTCAAGTTACAGACAATCCATGATTTACTCTATTTAAAATTGCAAGTGACCTGTGCCCCACGCAGCAGAGGAAGGCGAAACTGGGTCTCTCCCATTCTGACCTGGGGGAAAATTCCTTCCGGATACCAAATATGACAATCAGACCCTGAGCATGTGGACAAGACCCACCAGCCAGACACCTGGAAAAGAATTCTTTGAAGTAGCTCAGAGCCCTCTCCATCTAGCGTCCCATTGCCAGCCATTGGAGATATTTGCTAACAGCAGTCACAGATCGGCTACATGCCATTGTGAGCAGTCTTATCATACCATCCTCTCCACAAACTTATCAAGCTCAGTCCTGAAGCCAGTTAGGTTTTTTTGCCCCCACTGCTCCCCTTGGAAGGCTGTTGCAGAACTTCACTCCTATGCTATTTGGAAATCATTGTCTAATTTCAATCCTAAACTTGTTACATCTATTTATTCTTGTCAACATTGCTGCTTAACTTAAATAACTCCTCTCTCCCCGTGGTATTTATTCCTCTGATGTATTTATAGTCACTGCTTTCCAGGATGGAGTTCCCCACCTGGTAAAGAGAGCTGACAGTCTTTGTTCCTAGATAGATGCATTTATATTTAGCCATATTCAGTGGTGAGCTGGAGCCGATTCCCACCAGTCCCCAAGAACTGGTTGCTAAAATTAGACCTCCGTGGAGAGCCAGTTGTTAAAGGGCCAGGGGGTGGGCAAAGAACTCTGATCCATGGGCTGGACCATCCTGTTGCTCCCAGGATTCCCAGCTGGGGAGGCTGAGGTCCCCTGGCCCCTCCCCTGTTTTCCCCCACCTGCAGTGTGACCAGCTGCCGGCACCAGCTGGACAGCTGAGCTGAGCTCCTGAGTCGTCCTGCTGCTTTGAGCTGCAGGCAAGGTAAGGGGAGGGGGGCGGGCTGCAAGCTCCAGGGCCGCAGGGGAGGCAATTTTCCCCAGGCCCTGCATGGGTCCCTGGCCGCACGAGTATGTCTCCCCCTCACCCCCCACTTTAAATCAGAACTTTTTATAGGGAACCGGTTGTTAAGATTTTGGCAGCTCATCACTGGCCATATTAAAACTTACATTGTTTGCTTGTGCCCATCTTACCAAGCAAGCCAGATTACTCTGTATCAGTGATCTGTCCTCCCACAATTTTTGTGTCATTGCAAACTTTATCAATGCAAACTTTGTTTTCTTCCACATCATTGATAAAAATACCAAACAGTGTAGGGCCAAGAACCAATCTCTGTGGAGCCCCCAACGGTAACACATCTGCTTAGTGATGATTCCCTGTTTACATTCACATTTTGAGACCTAGCAGTTAGCCAGGTTTTAATCCATTTAATATGTGCCATGTTCATTTTATATTGTTGTAGTTTTTTAATCAAAATGTCATGCTCAGCCAGGGGAGTCCTGTTTATACTTAAATGTCAAAAGATGTTTATACTTAACAGCACAAGTCTCTTTTTGCATCTCTCTCTACTATTACCTGGGGGGGACTAAGCCCCCTGGAAGATCAAACGGATTATTTGTTGCTTCTGGGGAGAGGTAGAAGGGGGAGCCTATTAGTAACAAGCTCTTTCCCACTTGATTACGAGTTGTATTGAACTTTGTTACTTTTTTGCCAAAAAATCAGTGCATACTACTAGGGCCACAGTTGCTTCTGTAGCATTTCTGAGCTAGGTTCCTATTGTAGAGATTTACAAAGCAGCTACATGTAGTTCTGACACACTTTCACTAAGTGCTAGTTCTTGGATTTGGTATCGCGCGGCAATGCTTGTGTGGCTAGGCAGTGTTGCAATCTACTTTTTCCTAGAACTCCTTGCCTGCTGTCCTTTGATGGTGGCATCACTTGCTAAACTCTCATTCGTGAGAATTCACAGAGGCTCTTGAAGAAAGTTAGAAACTGTTGTTCTTTAAGAGTTGCCTCTGTGCAGTCCTTACCAACCCACCCTCCCCGTTGTCTCAGCGTTCTTTGTATTTCAGGACTCCGCAGGCTAGGGAGAAGGAACTAAGATTGTCAGGGAGGTGCACTTCCTTTTATAAATGGAGCCAATGATCTCATTCTAATAGGAGAGGGCTACTGCACCACCAGTGAACATGGCTTTATTCTACAGTTCTGGAGCTCAACACTAGAGGCACTAGATAAATGGGAAGGCATAGAGGCAACTCTTGAAGAACAACAGTTATAAATACGTAACCCTTCTTTTATACATTCTTGGTTTTGGTTTGGTCACCATAAAGTTTTTGAAGTCTTAAAATACAATAATACTTAGCATCTAAATTAATCTAAAAGCACCCTATAAGAACTAGGGTGTTATTAGTAGCATTAAAATACAATCCACTAAGTTTCATTTCATCTGTAAGAGGAATGCTGGGGGAGGGAAAACTTCAGAGCTTCACCTTCTGGAATCTTCCCTAAATCATTCTGTTGAGGGGATGCACACACATGTTTGATGCCCTTAAATCTCAGATTTTGGGACTGTGCTGGAAGCACAGCACTGTCATTAAAGAAGCCTTTGCTTCTACATTGGCTCCGGGACCTCCTGCTTTCCCCTCAAATGGAGACGTGGTGCCAACGCTTCCTCTGCCAGCAGCTCTTTCCAGAATCCCTTCTGAAAGGGGGAAAGTGTCTACTGCAACAGGAAGGGGGCCGTGGGCTGCACGGATTTCTCCATGGAGTTAAGGGAGGGCAAGGTTGTGCCCAACCTTTTCCTGCCCCATTCCACAGGGTCTTGGACTATTGTGTATCCTCTGAGGAGTCAGAGGTAGAGGAGAATGATGCTGCGGAAGTGGTGATACCCAGCCTACCCAGTATAAAGAAAAGGATAGCGTCTGGAAGACAAGCTCCCCCTTGGGCTTAACACACAAAATTAACTTGCATAAACCTAAAATACACTTAGCAGGACACTGTCAAGTCCAATTTGGATTTATACAGAGATTTTGCTTCAATTTATTTTTACGGAATCTAAAACCACTAAAAATGTGTCAATGAAATTCTCTGTTAACAAATTCTAATTGAAACAGGTTTTTATTTTGTAAATGGATTAACATCCCCCTGAAGTGTTTGCAACTTAAACACAGCAGCACTTTGCTAGTGCAGGAGAACCTGGGACAATGATTGGCTTGAATTAAATACAAACACAAATGAACATTACTAGCTTCTTTACCACTTTTCAAAGGGGGAGAAATCCAAAAAGGAAACACATAGCATAAATGGGGAAAAGCAAAGTAGATTTTTTCAAAATATTCTTCCCATTTGAATAAGCAGAGGTGGCGTTTGTTATTATTTATTATTTCATTGTGGTATAGCAATGCCTAGAGACTCAATGGAAATAAGGGCTCCATTGTGCTAGGCACAACTACAAACACATAATAAGCAATCCTTGTCTCAAAGAGCTTCAATCTAATTGGACATGACAAAGGGTGGGAGGAGAAACACAAGGATAGAGAGCTGAAGTGACTTGCTACAGATCACACAGCCAGTTAATAGCAGAATAAGGACTAGAACCTAATTTTCCTGATTGCCAAACCTATGTCCTATGAACAGGATCCTTCTGCCTCTCAGTGGGGACATTTTAAGTATATGGGGCCAAATTCCAAATTGGCCAGTTTACATCACCTGAGAATCCAGTACATGATTTTTAACCTAATGGTGTCCCTTTAATAACCTGCATGAAGACTAATACAGCTTAGTGTTAAAACTTAGCTCTGTTACTCTTTAAGGGGAAAATATTGAATTCCTTGAACAGATGTCAAGAAGAATCAGATATTTTTTAGGTGTAAAGTGCCTTTCTCATGTGTTTTGCATTAGTATGCTAGTGTTTGGCAAGCTCCCATGTGGATGTAAAAACTCAAAGATGGTAAAATAAGAAGCAGATGTTTTATGAGATGCAGTATCCTCAGCTTGTAACCTTAGTAACACCAACAATCTTAGCTAACCAAAGTTCTGAATTTTTACTTGTAGGCTAGTTCAAAACTGCTTTCAGATATTTTATTTTATATTTATTATTCAGATAGACAAATCTTTAGACATTATTTTGCTCAACCAGCCTGTGCTAGAACAGATATTAGAAAAGCTGCAGCACATTAAAAGAGGTTATTAAAGTCAGGGAAAGCTGATTCTCCCTAAAGAATGATTGAACTTTCAATGGATACTGATGGCTATCGGAGTAGTTTTTGGCAGATTGGTGCATTTTTGTACCATATCCCTCATCATAGTTAAAGGCAGAGCTACAAAAATGTTAGCACCAAAGTATAATAGAGGAATGCAGTTTTCTATCTCATATGTATGTCAGTGAGTTGGTTTCAGTCATCTCAAGGAAAATGTTTATTTGATCTATTTCTGCTGGATTTAGCCAAACATGCCATTTGGGGAAATGGGTTTTCTTTCTGGAAGTTCATTATTGCTGCAGATTGGTCATAGTTGCAATTCTGATGTATTTTCACATTAAACACAAGTAAGTTTACCTGAAGTCAGAAACCTATGTGGTTTGTGATGTGTACAACTAAAACTAATGCCAGCCTTTCCTCGGGGATGTTCCATTTTGTTAATATTATCCACAGCAAGGAAGGAAGGAAGGAAGGAAAACATTGAAACAAGTAATAGGTTTCACCAATCAGTGGAAAACCCCTTCAGTGCTATTTGTCACTTTTTATACGGATGGGACCATTTCCTTAATTTCATTATCTAGTCCATTTTCTAAAGCTCTCTCAATAATTAAGTCCCTAAGAGGCAAAGTGTATGGCAAATAGCAAGGTACAATGCTTACATAAAAGAGTATTGGGTAAAAATAACTTGACTGAATTGTAGCAAAATGGCATCATTGCAAGTAATACCTTTGTTTCATAGGGTATTTGTGCTGTAGATCTTGTGTGTGTGAGAGGCAGAGAAAATATATAGCAGCTATAGTTTTTTTCTGTATATAATAGCTGGATTGAGCTGGAATGGTTATTTCTGAATACAAATGCTTTACAGAAAGGCAATAATGACTATGTAAGGTTACAGAACACAACATAGCAATCTCTATAAATTTTAACTTTTACCTTCATGTGATGAAAATAAATGTCATCCTTAAGAATACTGATAGCTCAAAAGCTGGCACAGTATGTATAAGCTACAAATTTTGAAGATGAGACAGTCATCTGTTTTCTATAACCAGTGTGAAGATCATGAAAAATAGCTATGGATATATTGTGTCAGGTGGTAGGATAAATCTTTGGTTAAAATGAAAAGAAAATCCTGAGAATCCAACATTAGTTTAGCTGGAGTTGCATGTTCCTTCCAGATCTTCATTTTTTTAATGTAATTGTTTTAAAGTGTAATAGAAAGAGTGAGCACTGCTCAGAAAGTAGGAAGAATACATACATACGTATCACTGGTTAAACAGTTCCTACAGTTCAGTCAAATATGGAAAAAAACAATTCAGTACGAGCTCTTACAGATCTTGTTAATTAGAAAGAAGTTTAGCTTGATTGTGCAATTGCTTTCTCCTTAGTCAAGGAAGCGGTAGTGTGAATTTATGACACAATGCAGACCAGTTATGGCTAAAAAATAATTTGTCTAACTGCACATTACCATGGACGCTGTACCCAAGAGCATTTTCCAGCTGCATAAAGGTGTTTCCTCGAGCTCCAAACTGCAGTAGCCCCAAAGAAATAGACACACTTGCTGGTGCAACTATCAAGTTAGTTCTGTTCTCTGGTTCTGCTAATCGGTGGTAGAGATTGATGTCAAATTCAGTTTTCAATTCCTTTAGCTCATCATAAGGGTCACAGCTTCCACTGGTTAGGAAGCAAGAGTACAGAACGAGCACAGTGAAGACAAGGGGCAACATGAAGGCACCCTATGGAATATCTCCCACAGATAATTACACCTGTAATTAACAATGCGAACAGTCAGAAAATGATAGGGACAGATGACATGTGAACTATTGCTTTATAGGCTCATTAAGCTGAGACTTACTGTGGAAATAAATACTGGTAAAGAACCTACCAAGGCACAGTCTAATTGATGTCACGCTTAAGGAAAATATCTTTGGACGCTGATATGCTTTCACCAGCTAACAATGTCCAGTCTTCAAGACCGCAGCCAGTATAGCAACTCTTATTTTGATGGTTGACCATTACAATACGTGTGACCCAGAGATGTGCCCACAAAAAAATTATTCATACTCCATGGTGTGAAAAGCAGCTGTCCAGCATATTAACTAACTGTTCAATTCTGATTTTGATTCCTTGATATTTATTAAGCTACAATTTTGACTCTTGAGTACTTACAGGCTCTGTATCAATTGGCTGCTCCATCTATAATTAGATACCTAAATAAAAGTGATCAGTTTTCAAAGGTGCTGGACATCCACAGCACCCATTGACTTCCACTGGGAGCGGTGGTACTGAGTACCAGGCTTGAGAATTTTGGACTTAGTGTGCAAAAATCTGCAGCCAAGGCATCCCTCCCAAATACCATGATACCATGATAGAATATCTCCACTGCAAATGGGATTGTATTTGCAAAAGACCTCTGTGATGTCTGACAGGGTCACCGCTTTGGATTTTTATAGGGGGGAATATCATCTTTTTCATCAGATCTGAGGTAGTAAGAGATTAAAACTATTTAGAATGTTTCCTAAAAAGCAATAAATAAATCAACCCTCCAAACTGCTGAAATGAGACAGTAGTTTTCTATACACCATTTTAGATTCTGAATATTTTATGCAAATATGTATTTTTTAAAAAGTTACTCTGGCTTCAGTTTAGGATTTCACACAAATCTCTTTCTGTGCCCTTTGCTCTAGAGAGCACCTCTAACTCCTTATGTTTACTCACAGTTAGCTGTATTTAATTGCCTTGCTGTGTCCTGTGTGGCTGAGCTGGAGCTCCGTATGTACTTCTGTCCCCTTCTTTAATATGTAGTGGAGTAAGGTCTAAGTCATGAGACTGCATTTAAAGGAATAGTCAGTGATCGCAGTCTCTATCGGCGATGTCTGTACCACTCTGTCCAAATTCCTGTAGGCTACAGACTCTAGATAGAGCCAGGCAAAGAAGCATGTCACTGATCAGCAAATCCAAGGCAAGGAACAAAAAGGTACGGGAAAAGCTTTATCTGGCATGTTGGGAGTAATGGGGGGTGCCAGTTAGTCAAAAATTCCAATTAACTAAGAGTTATACTTACCAATGGAGGGAGGGAGTTTGAGTGTGAGAGGGGGTTGGGGTGCGGGAGGGTTGAGGGGCACAGGCTCTGGAATGGGGTTGGGGCATGGGAGGGTTGAGGGGCACAGGCTCTGGGAGGGAGTTTGGATACAGGAGGGGGCTCAGGGCAGGGGGTTGGGGTGCAGGAGGGGAAGCAGGGTGCCAGATCCAGGTGGCGCTCACCCTAGGTGGCTCACCGCAAGTGGCAACATGTCCCTGCTGCTCCTAGGTGGAGACGCAGCCAGCGGCTCTGCGTGCTGCCTCAACCTGCAGGCACTACCCCTGCAGCTCGCATTGTCCACGGTTCCCAGCCAGTGGGAGTTGCAGAGCTAGTGGTCGGGGAAGGGGCAGCGCACGGAGCCCCAGTGGCTGTTCCTCTGCCTAGGAGCAGCGGGGAGATGTTGCTGCTTCCAGGGAGCCATGTGGAGCCAGGTAAGGAGTCTGGCACCCCTACTGAAAATTTATATTGGGACATATCAGAAATGACGGTTTCTAGAGCTTTCTCGTTGGTAAAGTGCTGGATAACACAGCTTTTACTGTACATATGGAGATACAGTCAGCAACTTCCTTTCAAGGGACTTGTGACCTGCTTGTGCTAAGCAAGGCATCTCCTATCTCTCATCTTTCCCCCTCCCCTTTTTTTGAATTCCATTGATTCCTCTCTCACAAAGGGAAGGAGATATAGTTCTTTGTGTACCAGGCACATAGTTACTTTTTCACTTTGGAACATTATTCAGAAATCCTATGCAATTAAAGGTCGTCGTTGTCCATGATATTTTTAACATCATTCCAAACTTTTAATGGTTTCATCTACTCTTTATCGTTTTTCTTTGTTAGAAGTGATGAAACTAGCTTTGAATTAACCAGAAGCACAATACGGATAATAACTCATTTTAAACATAATTTCAAGCTTTTATAGCTTTCCAAGTATGACAGGGCCAGATCCTGCTCATATCATCATGCGTAGAAAGCAAAGAGATATTTTACCAAGGGCAAGCAAGATTTGGGTCTGTAATTTGTGGAAAGAAAAAGAAAAATAACTTAGGACAATAAATGAATTCTAAAACACACATCACTGTAACATAAAATTCCCTTATACATGTGACCAAAAATCCACCAAATCGCCAGAAAAAAATGTGTAAAAATGAAACAATTCTAAGCACACCTGCTATATTAATGCAATAATTGGATGCATATTATTACATTAATCTGTAATTGTATTCTTCTTATCACATAAGGACTGAAGAGTAAATTGAACTGGTGCCCAAACTGGAAATCAGACTAAAGAGAGGTCTACACTGAAAAAATACATTGGCATTGATACATTTCTCAGGAGTATGAAAAATCCACACCCCTAAGAGATGTAGTTAAACTGACCTAAGCCCTAGTGTATACAGTGCTAGGTAGATAGAAGAATTCTGCTGTCTACGTGGATTACCTACAGCGAAGGAAAACTGCAACTGTAACATTTCAAGTGTAGACATAGCCTGCATCTCTCTTCACCTGTCATCATGCTACTCCACTCTTTTTGTTGTTTTTAAAGTCACGGTGAATTTAGTGCTGGGGAAAGGTGCTGGCTTGACAGTTTGAAATGCTCAGTTTCGTGGCGGGACAGTAAAGAAGGGCAAATGGAGAGTATTCATGGTCATTTAAGTTCCAGTTTTGCTAAGCATTAAGAACATGCCTAGTTCTAAACACAGGAGTTGTCCTATTGATTTCAATGATATTATTCCCATGCTTAAAGTTAAGCATCTGCTTAAATGCTTTGCTGAATGAAAGCCTTAATTCTTGGCCCTCTGACTACTGTACATCTTGATTTGGATTGGTTACCGGGTGTATGTCTACACGGAAGTAAAAAACCCATGGCTGGCCCGGGTCAGCTGAGTGGGGCTCACAGGGCTTGGGCTCCGGGGCTGAAAAATTGCTGTGTAGACATTTGGGCTCAGGCTGGAGCTTGTGCTCTGGGATCCTGAGAGGGTGGAGGGCCCCAGAGCTCGGGATCTGAGCCCAAGCATCTGCATGTTAATGTTTAGGCCCTCAGCCCAAGTCCTGTGAGCCCGAGTCAGGTGACCGAGGCCAGCAAGGGCTGTGCTGTGGGCCTTTCTCCCACGTAGATGTACTCTGCAAGGTTAAAGGCTCTCCAGTGCATTTGTGCCCTGTCCTAGCGGACTTGTTGCATATCAAGGCTTAGGGAAAGGGGTAGGAAATGCTAGAGATATTTTATTTCACTTATAAAATATTAACAACCTTTTTGTGCCCATTCCTTTCATAGCCAACCTATCACTAAGCATTGACAAGCACAATATAATATTTACCATCACTTGTTCTAGTGACATAAATTCCCACATTAAATATTGTTCAGCATTGACTGACACAAACTGCCTCTACACAGCAGATAAGTGATATACCACCATATTCTGATGTAAACTTTCTTGAGCCTGAACCCACCTAATATGTTGAGCCTGAACCCACCTACTATCATTAGAATACGTACTCCTGGATGGGAATCTTAAGAAAATTTATTTGGCCCCACCTGGTGGACTGTGGCTCTGCAATACCATATTGTGGAGGATCAATCTTAGGGTACATCTACTCAGCAATTAAACACATGTGGCTGGCCCAAGCCCAAACGTCTACACAGCAAATTTTAGCCCTGCAGCCTGAACCCCATGAGCCTGAGTCAGCTGACCTTTATTCCAATGTAGACATACCCTGAAAGGCTAAAGCTCAGGACTTTACCTAAGGCTCAGCTTGGGCTGTGAGCATTGTGGAAGCAATGAGTAAGATGCAATCAAAGAAGGTATTAAAATCCACCATCTGGGGAATGGTAAAAGATACCGGGCCTGATTCTAGATTGCTTTGCACCTTGTATATTCATTTACACCTTTGCAAAATTGGTGTCAAATGCTACTGTTCTGATTTGGTAGTGTTTTACACCCACGTTGCACAGGGCTAAATAGCTATGGAAGGTGTGTGACAGTGGAGGATCAGCCCATTATGATTAAGGTACAACAGACTACAAGTTCTCTGGAAAAAGAAGACTAGAAGAAAAAAATCATACTGGCTGATGTGGACTCAGATGTGGTGCTGAGACATCTGAGATTTTCTAAAACCCTATATTAGTATTGAAAAAGCAGGGAAGCAACCAAACTGGAGGACTCAGACTTGCAGGGAAGGCTAGTGGTATCAAGAAAAGGAAGCCAGTCACAGTAATTATGGGAAATAAGATGACCTGTTATAAATGTGATGGGGCGGGGGGGAAAGTACATTCATTAGTGATTGAGGAGAGGGACGAAATGAAGGAGAACCTCAAAATATAAGAAAAAAACAGTAAAGATATGTATAGGCTCTATCCTAATTGTCCAAATAACGATTGCTAAGGAACAGATAGGCATATACTAGGGCAATAAGAACATATATACATCGGTTAATCTGGATGTGCATGCCAAGGTATTATGGAAATTAGTTGGCAATTATGATTGTTGAATTATCGAGAGGGTACCAAGGAAGGACGAATTATTTAGTGTAGGACAGTGGGATACAAGGAAGGTGTAATGCACTGATCTGTAGAAAGGAAAAAAATAAGTCTGACTATCAGAAAATACTTCCTGATGCTGAGATACATTAGACTGTGGAATAGCCTCCTGAGGAATGGAGCTCTTAGGAGTAGCTTGGACAAAACATGGGAAGTAGGCTGGAACAATCCTGCATTGTCATGGGGCTGGACTGGATGATCTAATAGGGACCATCTGTGTCTGGTTTCCGTTGTTCTGTGCTGAGCCCCTGGGAGGTGAGAGTATGCCATGTGTTACAGCATTCTCCAAGGAACAAATCTGGCCACCTGCCGGAGCAGCACTAAAAGACTTTGGCGGGAGTTAAGTCCATCTCTCTTCATTGGAGGGGTAAGATCACTGTGACACAGGGCCTGGGAAGGAGGGGGAAGCAAAAGGCAGCACCTTTCGGCACCACTCTCTCCACCATCACCACCTCCAGCCAGAGAAGAAATCTGGGGAATTTGTGAATAGGAAAATACCATAGATGACAAGACTGGGTATGGGGAAGAGTCAGACAAAAACTGCGAATGGAAGGCTCAAGGGACTGATAATAGTTTGCAGAGTCTTTCACCATCAGGTCATCAGTTTTTCTCCATTGTGTTGCCAGCAGATGATAATTTGATGTCCTGTAAGGACAACATTGTGGATAGAAACACACCACAAAACCTATCACAACTGGCATTAATTGGTACCCTTCCTGGTAGTGTCACCAAGTAAGGGAGGAGAGTTGTCCAAGAGCAGAGGGAATACACTGACCGAATGGACTGGCAGCTGAGGTAAGCCTGGAAAGGCACGGAGTGAGCTCAGAGGAGAAAAGCCTAATTCAGAGCTGTTGGGTTCAACATTTTCCTCTTCCACGCCTTCTCTGGGCCAGATTCTGTTCTCATTAATATCAGTGTAAACCCGAAGTTCCACCATTGACTTCAGATGAAGTTCAGAGTTAATACCTGATTTACATTGATGGAAGTGAGAGCAGAATTTGGCCCAGGGAATGCTTGAGAGACAAAAGGCTGAAACCAACAGCTCTCAATTATGTTTTTCTCTTCAGAGCTTTCTATTGTTCCCTCTCCTTTATCAGAGCTTCTCTCCGCTGTCATCTCCCTCTGTTCTAGGACAAGTCTGTAAAACATGGAGTTACACTGTTACGACCAAGAACAGACATAGGCCTTCTGCCTGGCTCTCTCTCTGTCTCTGTCTCTATCTCTCTCTCTCGAGGAGTTAAACTTAGCCAAAGATAGCTTTGTTTCCCGCTTCCTCGCCCAAATATCCCTTGTCTGCTGTGTTCCAGGGAACATTCCTCAGGAAACACACCGCCATATGTATGTTAAAATATCTTGTGAAACCTCTAAAGCAGCAAAGGAGATTATGGCACCAGAAAACACAGGAACTGGGTGATTCCATGGTACTGGTTTGTGGGGGGCATCTACTCGTATTTATGCTCACAGTATCCAAAAAGTTTCTACTGCCCTCTCCCCCTCTGTTGCCCACTTCTTGGGAAAGGATGTGAGACAAAATCTGCTTCTTCAAATGACAACGTCTTATGGAAAAGACCTATTAAATGTAATAGGCTTGTGTACAAACTACTGTGTGTAAAAAAACCAATCACATGTAATACAACATGAATAGCGTCTATAGGGTTATTTTTAACCAATCTACATAATTCTGTAACAGGGACACACTCCCCCATTAAATTCTATATAATGAGTTCAAAAAAAAACAACCCAAACTCTGCAAAATTGATCAATTATTACTAAATTCTGTAGGACTTTTCCATTCAGGGAGCTTAGGAAAGTGTTCCATCCCTAGAAGACTGAACTGCTGGCACACATGATCACATTACATCAGGGCTGTAGCACTTTGGGCCAGATTCTGCTTGGCCTTTCTTTGGAGATGGAAGGGCAGGGATTCCTGGCCTTTGCACAGCTAGGTAACTGTTAAGTAGAATTTCAGTTCCTGCACACAGGGAGCTCAGAAACTGCCTCATTCCTATTCCTCTAGGAGCATAGGGTGGAGGATGGCTGGGAACTTGGGGGAATTATGCCCATAACCCCCTGTTCACTTGTCTGGGAAGTGGGACTGGCGCACTCAAAGGAGTAGGCTGCACCACCTAAACAGATGTCATAGTGGGAGTATGTCCCCTGTGCGCTTAGGGCACTGCAGGAACATTCTGCAACTCTGAGGCAGAACACCCCCTAGTGCCCCATCTTGGGCAGAGAAGGTTAGCCCGGCTCTCCAACCTGGCACTGTTCCTTAAAGGGATAGTTAGCGCTTTACCATTATTTTCATTTAACTGGATACATGTAGATCAATAATACTTCAATTGAAGAGACCTACATTTCAATACCAATTTATTTTTTCAACACACACACTGGCTGAGCTATCTCCCTATGCACACAATCCAGACATAGGGCCAAATTCTGCTCTCCATCTCAGCCGTGTGACATGGCCCAAGTCAATGCACTGAAATCATTGGGATTACACAAATGTAACCAAAATGTGATTAATAATTTCCCAGGGCAGATGTGCTAATGGACAGATGTGATTACTTAGGCAGTGTACAAGCTAGGTATTCTTACTGCACTTCTCACTGTGGTGTCTGAGTGCCTAACTGAAAATCACTCGGGTCTCTCTAGTTTTCTCTCCCTTTCCAACAGCATATCTCAAAGCCAGTTTTTCTTTTAATTTGGGGAAAAGCCCTGAGGCAATGATGGGTTTTACGTTACACCCTGGATGTGTCAAGACTGAAGGTGTTCTCAGCTCTCATGGAAGGGCTTTCCATACTCACAAGAACATTCCTTCCCCTACTGCAGGGGTTCTCAACCTTTTTCTTTCTGAGCCCCCCCCCCCAACATGCTATAAACACGCCACAGCCCACCTGTGTCACAAAAACTGGTTTTCTGCATATAAAAACCAGGGCTGGCATTAGGGGGTAGCAAGCAGGGTAACTGCTGGGGGCCCCATGCCAAAGGGACCCCCCGGGAAGCTATATTGCTCAGGCTTCAGCTTCAGCCCCAGGTGGCGGGGCTCTGGGCCCTAGGCTTCAGCCTCATGCAATAGGGCTTTGGCTTTTTGCCCTGGGCCCCAGTGAGTCTAATACTGGCCATGACCTTGGCAGCCCCCCTGAGACCTGCTCATGGCCCCCCAGGGGGCCCCGGACCCCTGGTTGAGAACCACTGCCCTACTGGTACTAGTCTTACTGTTTCTTGACCATTCGAGTACTGTTGATGATTACTGTTGATGTGGTAAGGCCTGACCTTTGATCGAGATCTGGTTCCTGAGATAGTCCAGACCGGAATCATCAAAAAAGTAGCCTTTGAATTTGAGCCAGTATTTGGTAGGGAGCCACTGAAGCATCCAGAGCCCCACCCTAATGTGTCTGCATCTGTGGGCTGCTGCATGCTGAATAGGGTGACCAGCTAGCAAGTGTGAAAAATCAGGACTCTTTTTTTCGGAGGGAAGAGGGTGGATTGTGTATATAAGACAAAGCCCCTAATATTGGAGAGGATTCGATAATAGGCCACAGAACTTCCCCCAACTAATTCCTAGAACAGCTGTTCTAGAAAAACATTCAATCTTGATTTAAAAATTGTCATTGATGGAAAATCCACCACTACAGTTGGTAAATTGTTCCAATGGTTAATTACTCTCACCATTAAAAATTTACATGGCATTTCTAGGCTGAATTTTTTTAGCTTCAGCTTCCAGCCAGTGTATTATAGCTTTCTCTGATAGACTGAACAGCCCATTATTAAATATTTGTTCCCCATGTAGGTACTTATATATTGTAACATAACCCTTAATCTTTTCTAAGTTACTGTCTTCTAATCCTTTATTCATTCTCGGTGCTCTTCTCTGAACCCGCTCCAAATTTATCAAAATCCTTCTGGAATCGTGGGCACCAGAACTGGACATGCTATTCCAGCAGCTGTCACACCAGTGCCAAATACAGAGGTAAAACAACCTTTCTACTCCTCCTTGAGAATTCCCTGTTTATGCATCCCAGGATTTCATTAGCTCTTTTGATACTCACATTCAGCTGATTATTCAAACACACTCCCAAATCTTTTTCAGAGTCACTGCTTCCCATGATAGAGTCCCCTATCCAGTCACTATGGCCGATATTCTTTGTTTCCAAATGTATGCACTTATATTTAGCTGTATTAAAATGCATATTGTTTGCTTGCGCCCTGTTTACCAACCAGTCTAGATCACTCTGAATCAGCGACCTGTCCTCTTCATTATTTACCATGCCCCCCCATTTTTTGACATCTGCAAACTTTGCCAGTAATAATTTTATGTTTTGTTCCAGATCATTGCTAAAGCTGTTACTAGCATAGAGCGAAGAATCGATCCCTGAGGGACCCCACTGGAAACAGACCCCCTTAATGATGATTCCCTGTTTACAGTCACATTTTGAGACCTATCAGTTAACCTATTTTTAATCAAGTTGATGTGTGCCATGTTAATTTTATATCATTCTAGTTTTTTAATCAAAACGGTGTGCAGTACCAAGTCATTCACCTTACAGAAGTCCAAGTATATTACATCAATGCTATTACCTTTATCAATCAAACTTGTAACCTCATAAAAAATCAAGTTAGTTTAACAAGAGCTATTTGCATAAATTCGTGTTGATTTGTATTAATTACATTAGCCTCCTTTAGCTCTTAATTAATTGAGCCCTATATCAGCTGCTCCATTATCTTGCCCAGGATTGCTCTCAGGCTGACAGGTCTATAATTATCTGGGTCATCTCATTTACCTTTTTAAAAAATTGGCACAAGATTAGCTTTCTTCCAGTCTCCTAGAACTTCCCTAGCGCTCCAAGACTTATTGACTCAACATTAATAGTATAGTGAGCTCCTCAGCTAGCTCTTTTAAAACTCCTGGATGCAAGTTATCTGGACTTGTTGATTTAAAAATGTATAACTTTAGTAGTTTCTGTGTAACATCCTCAGAGACAGAAGTGGAATAGAAACAGTGTTATCATTATCCCTGCCCCTCTCCCCCCAAAAGAGAAATATTTATAGAACACTTCTGCCTTTTCTGCATTATCATTGATAAGTCTACCATTTCCATCTAACAATGCACCAACACCTTGTCAGGATTCTTTTTGTTCCTAATATATTTTGAAAACTTCTTGTTATTGTCTTTATCTCTGCTGACTATAGAGGTCTCCTTGTGCACCTTGGCTTGTCTTGGCAATTTTCTACAATTCCTAACTTTTGATTTATCTTCGTTACTATCAACTTCCCCTTTCTTCCATTTGTTATATATTATTTTTTAAATTTTTTACAGCCGCCTTCATGTCCCCTCTAAAGCATTTCGTTTTTTGTTTTTTTTTAACCAGCATAGCTTTCTTCCTCAGTTGTGGGATTGTGTCTTTTTGGCCATCTAGTAAGGTGTTCTTAAATTATTCCCAATTATCATTCATATTTTGCTGAATAAATTCTTCCTCAAGGTTTTGTGAAATTGACCCTATTAAAGCACCAACTATTTATATTATTGGTCTAACTTTATTCTGCTTCTACATGATAAATGTGACCAAGTCATGATAACTTGTACCTAAACTACCAGTATAATTTAGATTTGGGATACATTTCTCTTTATCTGTTAGGTCATATCTTCCCTCTTTTTAACTTCCCTTTTTAACCCCCTCCTGACTTCTCTAGCCAGCCTGTCCCCTTCTCCTGACTTCTCTAGCCAGCCTGTCCCCTTCTACTGAAGTGCAGGTTATCCAGACTATACAGGCCCCTCTTCCTATAGAAGGTGGACCAAAGTTCCACAAAACCAATGCCCTGCACCCTGCACCACTTACCTAGCCAGCGATTTGCTTCCAGAATCTTCTGACTCCTGTCTTCCTTTGCTCATGGGATAGGAATGGTCTCAGACAAGACTGCTTGTATATTTTTCTTCCATGCAGTGTGTTATGGAGATCTTGCCGACTGAAGGCTTGTCTGGTCTCTGTGGACTCTGAAGATACCATGGGACCCTTTATCAGGATAAAGTTTTGCCCATGATAAAAATGTCCCATCTCATTTCTGAAACATACCCAGTGTCTCCTCAGTTCAGAGGTGGTTGCATCAGATGTAGTGTCAACTTCCTAGTTTGTCAAGTGCCATTTTCCTCTTTGCAGATCGACCATTTTGGTGTTTGTCTGCACATGCGAAATACATCCATGGGAAGAGAGTCACTCTGATGTGTAATAGGTATGGAGGACAATAGTGTCTGAAACCAATAAACAGGAACCACAAAATTGGGGTCTATCTGTGACAGCACATTGTTCTCCCAGAAGAACATATGGACCAAGTAGTTTAGATACTCTTTATTGCTGACAGGTGAATCTCAAAACCTTCAGACATCCATTTTAGCTCAGAGAATCCTTTTGAAGTCTGAGTGTTTATCTAAATGACCATATCAGCACTTCTTCAGTATACCACACTACACTTGGAATGGAATCTCAGGTCAGCAGACTGCCCCATGTGATTAATGCATTTGATTAGCACTGGAATAGCCTTCCTAATTTTTTTGACGATACTTCCAGTTCCTATTCAAACCAAGAACCACAGAGGTGCCCAAACATTTTTTTAAAACTGTTTTAAAATAGTTTTTTAATCTTAAAAAATGTTTGGGTTGTGTTCTGACAGAAGATCCACGTCCATTCTTATTTTATCTGAACTGATACGCCCACCTCCAGTATTTCCTCCATAGTTTCACCTGTATGTCTCATTTCTGTTCAAACATATGGGTGGATGGATATTAGTGTGTAGTTTGTTAATTTAAAGCAATAAATAAATAAAACTGTAATAGCATCAGGATTTTTTTTTTTTGCTATGCTTGACCCCACACTTTATGTATATAGCCTCGTAGAACGAGGATTTGGCTAAGAAGATGAGTGCCATATAATAGAGGAAAAACTGAACTATGAACTTCCAGAGTGAATGAAGGGGGAAAATGTGATGGAAACAGCATCCGTTGCCATACATCAATCCAGTCTAGAGAATAAAACAGAAAAGTGGATGGTGCCAATTTTATGACATGTTTGGAAGTAACACATTTATACAGGATGATTGGTACTGGAAACAGTAGTTTCAGAAACTGTACAGTAGAATCAGAGTTGAACAGATACGCAATGTAGTGTGTGGTGGAGTGGGCTGTGTAGCAAGAATAGCAGAGTAAGCACTGCATAGCAGTGCTTGCTTGTCATTCTTCTGTATCCCCTCCAGTGTGGGCTGTAGTTCAAAAACTACAATCTGACCATGAGGGCACTGTGCTGTACTATTGAATACTGTAGTATTGTCCCAAAAGCCTTGCTTGTAATGTAAGATTGGGCTGGACAGAGATAAAAAATGACTATATTATGGTATGAGCAAACCTTTGTAGGAAAAAAAATTCTCTACAAAAACTTAACAAAGTTGTATAAAGGGGCTCAAACTCCCTTAAACTCCAGGACAATTCAGACCTGAGTCATAAAGTCACCAAATGGCAGCCATTTTCATGACTTTCTCATCTCTTCCCTATGCAGGTTCCTATACAGCACCCATCATCCTAAAGCCCAAACCCTTGAGCCACACAGCCCTTGGGGACAAGTTTGGATCCAGATTCAAACTTTGCATCTCCACTCTTAGTCACTGCTTATCACCCAGTCCTGCTGCCAGTGAAGTCAACGGCAAAACGTTCATTATTTTCAGTGGAAGCAGAAAAAGGGCCTTTAAGGATCAGTTGACACCTCATGGAAAAGCTCTGAATAATGGTCTATGATATAACAAACCTGCTGGTATCATATTTTGTGCAGTTTAGGGGAGAGGGTAGGCAAGGCTCTTCTTTTATTACTAGGTCAGTTTACGTCAAAGCAGAGTCTTTATTCTTTAGGAGCTGATCTGTTCCTGAAGCTTAGACCCCACTTGAAGTCATAATCCTTTGTTGGTGACATCACAGTCATTGCCACAGTGACCAAAGTGATGTCACAAAAAGAAGATTACAACTTTAAATGCGGAATAAGCCTCAAGAGGAGACAAACTCCTAAGGAACTAATATCCTGTTATTATATAAATGTCCCTAATAATTATATAATTGTATTAGGAATAAAAAAAGAAGAAAAGATGTACAATATAATGGTATTGGCAGAGCCGTTTCTAAATGGTCAAAGTTTTCGATGAGAATCAGAGTTTAACTCAGAGTTTTCTTATATCTAAAATTCTATATAGTTTTTCAAAGTTTTATATTACTATTTAGCTTGTTTAATCAATTGCAAAATCTCTTCAAATTTTAAAATTATTACATTTTAAATCAAAAGGAAAACACAAGTTCTGTACAATCCTTAACTTGCTATATCCACTAGAGAATTACATCGCAACACATAAGTAAAATATACCTTTTATCATTAGGGACTTGTTACAGAATTTGCACATACGTATGTATAAAACTATTCTCTAAAGGAAAATATGCAAACAAGAAACAATCATTGCAGCTTTTTGTGAGCTTTTATGAGCATACAAAGGTATGTATATAGAAATTACAATCCCATTCCACAGGCTGTACCACAGACTGATTGTATAAGCTATCTGATTATTACATTGTTTTATTTGTATGGTAAATAGGAACCATAATAATGGAAAATTAGGACAAGAATAGCCAAGATGAAGCTTCTCAGAAAGGTATTAATTACAATAATAATAGAATAATTTAGACATCACTATATAGTTTAACAAACCCAGGGTAATTTCAGAATCTTTACTAAGAACATTCTTTGCAGCTGTCCCAATACACTGGATGGTGTCAAAGCATGGTTATCCATGCTCAAATAATTATTATAAGTTTCTACTTGGGAATTTTAAATTTTTTTTTTTGCTTTGTAATGATAAGATTAACTTTAAAAAGATTTTACACCAACACTTCTAACCACATAGTCTGCATCTCCAATAGCTTTTTACATTACGCAAGTAGACATTTAAGGTACTTAATACTTTCTAACCTCTAGTGCCCTATTTACACAGAGACAGGCAGTCAGCATGGATTAATCTGATCCTAATTAACCTCAAACTCTTCTGATATTTGGTCATTGCACAGTAGCGTGCTGCCAGGTACGCAGAGGTAAACTGAGCTGGATTATCTGCCAGTGCATGTGCTTCATGGAGGGAGGTCTAACACTTGGTATTGTGAATGAGTTATGTGCACAGATGGTTTTAAATCGAGATCATGGAAATTGCTGTGCAAAGTTGTACCCACAATAAACTGGAAACAACTGCTTGTCAGGCCTCTGCCTAAAGTCCTTTTATCTTTCTAGGTTACATTTTTATGTGTGGCATCTATCAGTGAAACAACTAAACGCAGCACAAAATCAAGAGCACAAAAGCTCACAGAAAAAGGCATTTTCTTTCCTTTTCTTGGGGGAAAGGAATGTGATTTTGTATGGGTATAATTTTTCCTTCCTTTTCGCCTTCTTTCTTTAAGTGTGTGTGTGTGTGAGGCATGCTTTGATCTGAACTCTGCCAGGCTTGGCTTTTGTCTGATCTCTTCTGGCGAGGAGTTCTACAGCCAGGATCACAGGCAATGTGAATGATATCTTTCTTACATATGGAAGATATCTCTGTATATTTTATTCTAACAGAACAACTCTCTCTCTATATATATACAGTTACTCTGTGTGTGTGTGTGTGTGTGTGTGTGTGTGTGTAGACACAGTATATAAATAATGGGTGCATTAAAGATAGCATATTAGATCTATGGCCAAACTGCACTTCATGGCAATAGCAGGGATAGATTTCACATCCTCCTGCTCCAAAAGACTTGAACTAAAGGAGAATCTCTGCAAGATGAAACAAAGTCAGGACTCTTCCAGTCTATGATAAAGTAAAGTTCTAGCTACATTGTTGCTCAGCACAATCTTCATTTTCAAACCACAGGTTTACAGGAGAATTTCCCTGACGTGTCAGCAATACGAGATTTATGGTCTACAGTTGAGCAGTTCTAACCCCAGATAACACCTAGGATAACAGAAGACTGGACTGAACTGTTTTTTTGGTTTTTATTTTCCCCAGATATATAGAAGCATGTAAACCAAAAGGAAAAAAAAAAGAAAGGTATGAAAAGACACTGCATTAGAGAGAAAGTGACAAGCTATAAAAATCATATTATGTTGAGATTTCTTAGGGTCTGTCTACACTTCGAGCTGGAGGTGTAATTTCTGGCTCAACTAGCTCTGATTGAGCTAACATGCTAACAATAGAAGTGTATCCATGGCAGCACAAGTGGCGGAAGGGGGTAGCTGCCCTGAGTACATACCTCTAGTCCTGGATGGGTACGTACCCTGGGTGGCTGGCCACTCCTGCCCCTTGTATTGCTGTGGCCACACTGCTACTTTTGGTGGACTAGCTCTATCACAGTTGGTGAGGGTAAGTCCTCTCCAGCTGGAAATTGCACCTTCTAGCTCAAATGTAGATATAGCCTTAGAGAGCAACAATCCAAGCAAAGACATGAATGTGCCTTCTGAGAACAAATGAGAAGAAATAGAGAAGAAAATATGAATGAAGTGCAAGATGGAGAAAAACATCCAGGTTGCAAAGTTCTAGTGGTACAGACCAGAAGAGGTGGTGTACTCCAGGAAATCAAATTATTTGAAATCTCTTCTGAGACCACAAACCCTGATCCCTAAGCATGGTAGAGTCCATATGCTTCTCTCTCTTATGTTTCAGAGTGGTTATGCCCAAAAAATTTTGTTAGTCTTTAAGGTGCCACAAGTACTCCTTGTTCTTTTCTCTCTTATCTGTGTCTGTCCCACCTTAGGACCAATGGCCACTGGTTTTCTGTGCTCCTTGGGCTGATGGCAGGTGTTAGTCCTTAGTTTGCTGATCACTGGCACTAAAATGGACTCTCAGTGCATGGTGATTCTACCTAGTGGTTGGGTGAATATATTAATATACAACCCCCATGATCTCTAGGACATAACAAATAGCAGCAACCAAGGATCAACCAACCTCTGTATTTGGCACTGGTGCAACTGCTGCTGGAATACTGTGTCCTACTCTGGTGAACACAATTCAGAGGGTTTAGAGACGAGCTGTGAGAATTGTTAAAGGATTAGAAAACATTCCTTATAGTGAGGATTTAAGGAACTGAATCTGTTTAACTTTAAAAAGAGACCACTAAGATGTCACTTGATCACAGTCTATAAACACCTACATGGGAAAAAATATTTGAAAATGGGCTCTTCAATCTAACAGACCAAATCAAATGTTTGGAAGTTGAAGCTAGACAAATTCAGACTGGAAATAATATGTAAATGTTTAGCAGTGAGAGTAATTAACCATTGGAACAATTTAGCAAAAGTTGTGATGAATTCTCCATCACTGGCAATTTCTAAACAAAGACTGGATGTTTTTCTAAAAGCTCTGCTTTAGCTCAAACAGGAATTATTTCAGGGAAGCTCTATGGCCTGTGAGATACAGGAGGTCAGACTCATAGTGCTCCCTTCTGGCCTTGGCATCTCTGAATCTATAAAATGAAGAAATACTTTATTAGGGTAAAGGACAGGGGAACTGAGGCATGAACAGCGTAAACTGCAGAGCAATAATCAAATAAAAATATCCCTCTGATATCTGAATACTGTCCAGGTTCTGCAAAGAGTATACAAGCAAATGGTTGAATCCTGAAGTGTGTTCACAGTTCCTAGATAGCCAAAGTGTCCAGTGTTCTCATGTCAGAGCTGTAAAGGGCAAACTGAATACCAGTAGCACAACAATCAAAGGAACACTGCAGGCCTTACCATTACATGTCTGTGCTGTGGTGCCACACACTCCTTCAAGTTCAGGTGAGTTTTCACATGGCTGTGCACCTTCATTCTCTTGATAGCAGCTGACAACCAACAGGGATTTCCTTGCCCATGGGCTTCCTATATAGCTGGGTGAAGTATTCCCAGTACTTATTGATAAAGCTGCAAGACAGATCCCTATCTGGCTGGAGAAGGTCCTGGGTGACTCAAACCTGGGCCTTCCCTTTGCTTCTGGAGAAAGGGAGGCCGAATAGGTGAGGCCAGCAGATGGTTCTTTCCCTCTGGATATGGCATCTTGGCCTTCTGTCTCTCTCTCTGGGTCTGGCTTGTGACTGGTGACTGCTTGGGTGGAAGACCTGGCTTCTCTCCCTGCCTGATGCTTTCAACAGCCAAACTGTTTCAGAGACAGCTAACTGGGGAGGGGGGGATGACAGCCTTGGGAAGCTGGGGGCTTCTGGTTGGCTGGTCTCTTGGCTGAGAGGCAAAACTGGGTTCTCTCCTCTCCTCTGCTGAGAGCAACTTGTGAGGTCTGTTTCATTCTCCTTCTAGCAGCTGACTCCAAGCAGCCAGCATCCTTGTCCCAAGCACCGTGTGTGTCCATAAGCAGTGCACATGTGTAGGCTGTTGGGGCCTATAGTTGGGGGTGCACTGGCATGTCGGTGAGGCTTGTTCTGGCCCAGAAATTCCTCCTCTGTCCCAAGCCCCACTGCCGTTTGGGATCTCAAACTCAGGCAGGCAGTTTCAGTTTTGGCAGCCCTTGTGCTGCTTTGTCTATGTGATGAGGGGTCTACATAGATAAAACTGTAATGGAGGTTTAGAATTGAAACTGAAGGATGCTATGCAGCGTGGCTCTAAGAAGTCAGATTGCTCTGAGACCACTCACAATCCTGCAAAATGATGAATACATTGCTTGCTGGCAGGTGAAGGCACTCATCTGCTTGCAGGATTGAGCCCAGAGTCTGGTAAAGGGGCAGAAATAAATCAATTACCTGGTGTGGCAGAAAGTGTTCATCTATGAAGAACATAGTGCTAAGTGGGAAAGCTGGAGTCTTTGATCACCTGAGCTGTTATTTAAAACACCGGAGCAGCCAGATAGGCACTTGAGCAGGAGCTCAAGAACTGAAAATAAAATTGGTTGCTGCCTGACCAGGAGAATGGGTACTACAACAATATGAAGGGGTTATTTTTCCCCCTAGGAGAGGAGATACTTCAAAGACTTTCTCAAACCCCTTTGCTCAGTGTTACTGAGACACTTTCTCACTAATTCTGCTTCTATTTTGAAGGGAAGATTGTGGTGGTGATGTTCAATACCTCTGTATATCGCTGAGTCATATTAGAACTGATCAGCCATTTTCCCCATAGCCTGCTAGTGAGGGCACTGGCCTGGGACATGGGAGAGGTTTTCATCTCAGCTCACTTTGATTTCAGCAGAATAAGGACTTGAACCCAGGTCTCCCACATCCCAGGCCACTGCTTGTCTACAAGGCCTCTCTTGCCTTGTTAGTCAGGCCTTTTGACACCTCTTCCTGAATGTAAAACCTCAGGTTTTCAATTCGAATGCTGACATTTTGACACCATTCTATTTTCATGAAAATGTTCAAAAGGTTTTGTTTTCATTCTAGAACAAAAACAAATGTCAGAATCTTGGAAGTTGCTGTGAAATGGAATTGTCCTCCTCAGCCAACTCGAATCGTAACAGCCTGAGGTGACCCATCCTGAGGGCTCAGAAAAACAGTTCTGAAGAGGAAATTTCAGCCTATGTAATGGACCCGGATTGCACCAATGGCAGGTATCTTCAAAACATTTCCTGGGGCAAGAGAGACTTCCTCGGAAGCAGACCCTACATTGTAACTACATATTTGGTAACCAGCTAGAACTTTCTGAGGAAAACACTATAGAGAGGCTAGATTCAGGCATCACTAAAAGATGAGGAACAGGGCTCCTGTGCTCTATGCCTGACTCTCATGTTAACATTGCGAATGGCCTTGGGCAACTTAGAGACTGGAACACATAACTATAGGCTATACAAGTGATTTAGAGAAGCAATAAATACAAAATACATGCAGTACTTAGAATGAAAACACATATAATATTTGCAAATGCACACAGCTTTCTTATGCCATATTCATACAAAAAATGGTTGTTACCTACAAGGAATAATTATAAGCAGGGGCAAAATACAAGCTACAATGCAAGCTAAGGCCCAATCCTGCAAAGACTTCCACACATGCTTAACTTTAGACACCATGAGTAGTCTCACTGACTGTTGACTTCATTGAGAATACTCACAGTTAGGGTGACCATCTTTTCAAAAGGCAAAAGCGGGACAAATGCAGGAGCCCTGCCCTCTCTGTGGCCCTGCTCCCCGCTCCTCCGCATCCCCAGCTGCCCGTGCTCCTCCTCTTTTCCCAAGGCCCCATCCTCCTCCTCCTGCTCCTCCTCTTCCCCCAGAGGCCCTGCATCCTGCCTAGGCTGGAACCTGGACCCCGCCCATGGTAAGAGCTGCCCAGGGAGCCCAGGCCACAATAGGGAACCCTGGATCCTTTACCTGCCCTGGGCAGGCAGCCAGGGTGCCTGAGAACAGCCTGTGGCCTGTGTCCCCCTCCCTGAGACATGACACCCAGGGCAGGTGAAGGGTCAAGGGCTTCCCACAGTGGTCTGCTCTTACTACTGCCTGGCTCCGGCTTCTAGCCTGGCCAGGGACAGAGGAGGAGCAGAGAGTGGGGCCTCATGGCAAGTGGGGGGCTAAAGCCCACCTCAACCTCCCCCACCGGGAAGAGGCTGGCGCTGCTCCTGAGCCTTGGGCAGGCGTGGAATGGCAGCACAGGGAATCCAGGATAAATGCTGTCCTGGAGTCATTCACTCTGGGACTGGGTCTTGAACTCTGCATTTCGGGACTGTCCTGCCAAATTCAGGACAGGTGGCTACTCTACTCACAGTGTGTAAAGTTAAGCATGTGAATGTCTTTGCAGGATTGGGGGTCCAGCACTGTTGTTAAATCTGTTCTAAGCAAGAAAGTCAAAGACTGACTCATGCATCAGAAGTATGTGGTCACAAACTTCCATAAATAAAACATACATTTCCATCTACTAAAGTTTACTCATGTTCATGCTCTTTTAATGATCATCACTTAAAAAATAGGGATTGTTGAGAAATACTTAAGTATTAGGAAAACAGCAGAATTAAAACAATGTCCAAAGTGGCAATAACTCAACCATTTTCTGTCTCTTATTGCATTTGGGCTAATTTCCAGATATGAAATTCCTTTAGAAACAGCTGCATTTCCTTCACATTTCCATAGGAGCACAGCCTAAATCTAGCCTGTTCTTCTGCAAGTGTCACTTCCATGTACCTCTTCATTCTCCTCTGCAATGTCTTGGTGAATGCTTTTTCCGGCACACTCAGTGAGCTGATTCCTCTATAGTTCTTACATTCACTTTTATCTCCTTTCTTATACTATTCTTGTACTATTATCATTTTACCCCATTCACTTAGCACTTGCTCTTGTTTATAAATCTTGTTGAATAGCTTGTGCGCTGCCTTTACTATGTGTTTCTCACTTGTTTACAACAGATCTGAGGTTTTGTCACTTTCTGGTGCCCTTTTCCTTTTCACACTTTCTATTGAGATCTTTACTTCTTCTAAAAATTCTAGTATCTGCTCTCCCTCATTTGTACTGGGAAGCTTCTCTAGGACCATTCCATCTACTGTGTTCTGCATGTCATGAAGCTCTTCAAAATATTCTTTACATCATTTATTCTTTGCTTTTTCATCATCAATTATTTGCCCGTCCTTCTTTCATTGCCAACGTTTTCAACTTCTGTGTCCCACTCAGTTCTCTAATATTGCAATACAGTATTGCATTTCTCTTTCCATAGTCTTCTGCTTATTTACATTTTTCATTTATCCAATTGTTATTTGCTGTCTTCACTTTCTGTTTCTGGTCATACTGTTTTACTCAGTTCTCAGACTTGCATCTTCCCTTTTATTCTCCTGACATTTCCTATTCTTGTCACTCAACTGCAGCACTTCATTCTTTGACTGCTTTGATTTGGACTGTAGTCCAACACTAGTTCAGTTGCTCTTGTAATCCAGGTTTTTACACTCACTATTCCATGGCTCTTCAGCGTTTGGTTCTTCTTTCACCAGAGATCTGATATTTTTCCATATGGCTTCCTTGTATTCTTTCCTGGTATCTGGTTCTTTCAATTTGTCCACATCATAGATCTTGTTCTCAGTACTTTTTCAGTTTTTCTCAGGCTCAACCTCATTGATGACAACAGTAACTTATTATCTGATCTGTTATTGGCCTCAAATGATCTGCATGACAACACACCTGATTTCCATTTGCAATTCACAAGTACAAAATCTATCATGATCTTCATTTGCCCATCAGGTCAGTGGCCGATTACTGCACAGGTCCATAGGACCCAGGCCCAGAGAATCCAGCCAATTTGGGTAGAAGTGCTGGAACTCTGACACCGTCCCTGCTCCTCCTCTTCCCACCTGGGGCCCAGCCACCCTGCTCCTCCTCTTCCCCCTGAGGCCCTGCCCGTTGGCTAGCCGGAACCTTGAGCCTGGCAGTGGTAGGATGAGCATTTCCCCCCGACCCATCCCGTGCCAAGCTGGCCTGAACTCCTCCCCTCCCCTTCGTGTGGAGCTGGCCTGAGCCTCTCCCTCCCCTGCTTGCCTCCCTGCTCCCCCGAGCCCCTTTTTGGCAAGACTAGGCATTTGTCCTGTTTGTTCTTGCCAACTGAGGATCAGCAAATGGGCAGGGGCCCAGAGGGCCTGAGAGCAGCCCCTGACCCGTGTCCCTGCCTGCCCACAGGGCAGGTGGAGGGACCAGGGCTCCCCTTAGCAGCCTGGGCTCCCTGGGCATCTCTTACCCTGGCTCTGGCTTCTGCCCAGGCCAAGAGGAGGAACCTTGGGGGGAAGGGGAGGAGCAGGGGATAGGGCCCCCAGGCTGGGATTGTTTGTGTGCATGTGGGAGCCCAAATGTTCATTGTGCTGAAGGCCCCAATAAATCTTAATCCGGATCTGTATCAGGTGATACCCAAGTCCATTTCTTCTGCAGTTTTCTTTGTTGAAATAGCCTATTTGTTATCACCAGGTTGTTAGGCTACTAAATTTCTGCCTTTCTCTTCTTTCATTTTCTTCACTGAGCCCAAATCTGCCTATTGCTCCAGCTCAGGAATTCCACGTCAATCCTTCTTTTGCGTTAAAATCACTTTGCCTCTCACTCTCCTCTTTCTTCCCCTCCCCCTCTTTCTTTGTCATCCTGTTTAGCTTATCCCTGCCTAACAAAATTCAAGCAAAAAACAAAGTTCGGCAAACATACAATTTGTTGCCATCACCTAGATCACTCTGCATGTATGTTATACTCCTTTTCCCTAACCTGCTGTGATTGTCTCATCTATTCAGATGGGGTAGGGACTTTTTCACAGGCCACGTCTACACTACGGGATAAAATCGAATTTGCTAAAATCGGTTTTATAAAACTGATATTATAATTTCAATTTCATGCGGCCACACTAGGCACAGTAATTCGGCGTTGTGCGTCCATGCTCCGAGGCTAACGTCGATTTCTGAAGCGTTGCATTGTGGGTAGCTCTTCCGAGCTATCCCTATTTTCCGCAGTCTCCCCCTGCCCCTTGGAATTCAGGGTTGAATCTTAATTGTCACGGGGGGTTCTGGGTAAATGTCGTCACTCATTCCTTCCTCCGGAAAACATCAGCTGACAATCCTTTCGCGCCGTTTTTCCCTGGATTGCCCTGACAGACGCCATAGCACGGCAAACCTGGAGCCCGTTCAGCTTTTTTTTTCGGCACCATATGTGTACTGGATGCCGCGGAGGAGAGGCGATACTCCAGCGCTACCACAGCAAATTCACTGCTTTTGCAATGATAGCAGAGATGGTTACTGGTCGTTCTGTACCGTCTACTGCCAGAGAAACACTGGCAATGAGATGATGGTTATCTCTCCCTCTCTGTACTGTCCGCTGCTATCATGGAGTGCCCCGGCTGAAATTGGCCGGGGCGCAACGCAAAAGCAAATTGGGATTGTCTCACTTGGGCTGAGTCAATCCCTCCCTTATGGTTTCTAAAATAGAGTCAGTCCTGCCTAGAATAAGGGGCAAATGTATTAGAGGACCAGTGTATCAAGCACAGCTGCTCCGTATCAGTATTCACAGGGGGTGCCCTGCAACAACCCCACCCGTTGCTTCCCTTCTCCCCCAACCTTCCTGGGCTACCGTGCGAGTGTCCGCCCCCATTTGTGTCATGAAGTTATAAAGAATGCAGGAATAAGAAACAGAGACTTGTTAGTGAGATAAAATGAGGGGGAGGCAGCCTCCGGGCTATGACAGTCCAGGCAGTACAGAATCTTTTCTTTACACAGAAGGGAGGGGGCTGATGGAGCTCAGCCCCAGTTGCTATGATGAAGATGGTTACCAGCCGTTCTGTACCTCTACTGGAGTAACTGGGATCATTCCCATTTTACCCAGGCGCCCCCGGCCAGCCTCACTGAGGCTAGCCAGGAGCACTCACGGGCTGATGGCGATGACGGATATCAGTCAATTGTACCGTCTACCACCGGGGAGGGGGAGAGGAGCAGATACTGCTCTTCACTGCTGCAGCATCGCGTTTACCAGCAGCATTCAGTACAATAGGGTGACATTGAAAGAAGTCAAGAAATGATTTCTTTCCCTTTTCTTTCAGTAGTGGGGGGGGGGAAGAGACTGAGGAGTATTCCCTGAACCACGCCAGACACTGTGTTTGAACCTACAGACATTGGAGCTCAGCCAAGAATGCAATACTTTTCAGAGACTGCTGGGACTGTGGAATAGCTGGAGTCCTCAGTACCCCTCCCTCCCTCCATGAGCGTCCATTTGAGTCTCTGGCTTCCGTTACGCTTGTCACGCAGCGCTGTGTATCCTGGAGATTTTTTTCAAACACTTTGGCATTTTGTGTTTTGTAACGGAGCTCTGTACAACAGATTTGTCTCCCATACAGCGATCAGATCTAGTATCTGCCGTACGGTCCATGCTGGAGCTCTTTTTGGATTTGAGACTGCATCGCCACCCGTGCTGATCAGAGCTCCATGCTGGGCCAACAGGAAATGTATTCAAAAGTTCGCGGGGCTTTTTCTGTTTACCTGCCTGCGCATCCGAGTTCAGATTGCTGTCCAGAGCGGTCAGTGGTGCTCTGTGGGATCACCGCCGGAGGCCAATAACGTCGATTTCCGTCCACACTAACCGTAATCCGATATGTTAATATCGAATTTAGAGCTACTCCTCTCGTCGGGGTGGAGTACAGAAATCGATTAAAGAGCCTTTATTCGATATAAAGGGCGTTGTAGTGTGGACGGGTACAGCATTAAATCGATTTAACGCTCTTTAAATGATTTAAACGTGTAGTGTAGACCAGGCCACAGTTTGTTTCAGTGCCCAACACAATACTGGTCCCTCAGTATTACTGTAATAAACATGACAATAAGAACAACATTAAACTGTTACTGTCCTAGATTATAGTTATGTATATTTCCATTTGTTGCAATAGTCACGTTGGAATTGCAAATCTTATCACTTTTCATTCTACTCTCAGTGTAGTGCAAGGATCAGCAACCTTTCAGAACTGCTGTGCCGAGTCTTTATTTATTCACTTTAATTTGGTCTCGCATGCCAGTAACACATTTTAACTTTTTAGAAGGTCCTCTTTCTATAAGTCTATAATATATAACTAAACTATTGTTGTATGTAAAGTAAATAAGGTTTTTAAAACGTTTAAGAAACTTCATTTAAAAATTAAATTAAAGTGCAGCGCCCCCCGGACCGGTGGCCAGGACCCTGGCAGTGAGAGTACCACTGAAAATCAGCTTCTGTGCTGCCTTTGGTACATGTGCCATAGGTTGCCTACCCCTGGTATAGTGTAAAGACCAGAGGGTAATCAGCTTTGGGATGTGAAGTATTTCCGTTGTGAAAACCATGGCTTACTGTCATCACAACTGCATCTTTATAGCGGCCTGATCCAAACCCACCAGAATTAATGAAATGATTCCCATTAACTTCAACAGACTTTAGAACAGATCTTTTCCTCCTTATTTGTACGATTTTGTACTAATAGTTCTTACACTGCAAGGTCTCAGTTCTGCAAACCCTTGAATACAGTCTGTAATCAGACTACCTGTGAGAGAAAGGATTTCTCTTGTGAGTAAGGACAAGGAGGACTAGATCTTGAAACAGTAATTCCATCTAGATGTTCTAGTGCCACAACGAACAACAAGAAAGAGGGCTTCAGTTGTTCTTGCTTATCACCAAAATGCCATGAAGGGTTACATTTAATATAGTCAGATTTGTATTGATACATTAACATGTCACTTAGTGAAAAATCTTCATTCCTGCACCAGTTCTTGTGCTTCCCTTTACATCCCCTCCCCCCCTAAGCATCTCAGAGTTTCCTTCTCTCATTCTCAACTTCAGCACATTCCATTGGATTTTTTAAATTATTTACATTCCCAAATGTAAGGGGACTTGTCCCCTTACTAAAACTCAGTGGGGTGTTTTGGTTGGCTAGCTCCCAGTACCAAAACAAAGGGGAAGGGTCGATGGAAAATCAGGACCCTGAGACTGACAGTCACCAGGAACAATGGGGAGAGGCCAGTTCTCCAGGTTAGCCTGATTGACAGGGTGGGCAGGCTAATCAGGGAGTCAGGAGGCTGGGGGTCCAGTCCTCCACGTGAGCTGGAATTGCCTAGGTCAGCCAGAGTGGGGCTGAGCTGAAGAGAAAGCTGGGGCCTGAGCTGAGCTGGGGAGCAGAGCTGTGCCAGCCAGAGAGGCCAGAAAAGCAGCCCAGGAAACAGGTCAATGCTGGGAGCAAAGTCACAGAAGCAGCCCACAGAGCAGACTGTGCTGGGAGCAGAGCTGTAGCAACCAGAGCTAGAGGGGCCAGAAAATAAGCCCAGAAAGAGGAGATCTGTAGCAACCAGAGCCAGAGGAGCTAGGGAAGCTGCCCAGAGAAGCAGCCCAGGGAGCTGGAGGCAGAGCAGCAGCAGCAGCAGTGCTGAGGCAGAGTGGAGCAGGAGCTGAGGCAGAGCGGTGGAGGTGGAGCTGGAGTTGGGGCTGGAGCAGTGCGGAGCTGGGTGCGGTGAGCAGCTCGGGAGAGCAAGGGGGACCCTGGGCAGTGGGCCCAGCACAGGGAGACACCTCAGCCAAGAGGCCCTGCAGACCAGAATTGGAGTGGGATCATAACCCAATGGGGCAGGGACGATGCTGGGAAGACGGGTGCTGCCACCCAGAGCCTGAGGGCGTGTGGCCACCGCCAGAGTGAGTGTCTGACCCACAGCGTCCCTGCAGCACAGCAAGGGCCTGAGAAGGGGCCTAGGACTTGTGAGGAACAGACTAAACTTCCCTTACATCCCAGAGACGCTGGTTGTGATGTTCCCGTTATGTGTTTTCCTTTAACCTTTCCCATTTTTTTCCTTATTTTTTTAAACTGATTGTTGTTTAATAAATTGTATTTGCTTTGAACTGTATGTAATGATCAGTAGGGCAGGGAAGCATCCAGTGCAGAGAGAATACCCCGGAGTGGGGACACACTAGCCCCTGCCCTAAGTGACCATGACAATGTTGGGAGTCGAGACCCCGCAGGAATCTTGGGCCCAGTCTTGTTAGAGTTATGAGGACTCTGCCACACAGCAGAGTGGAATGGGTCAGGGAGGCCTCTGGGTAAAGGAAGTGGGAGCGAGGACTCAGATCCGTTCGCTAGCCCATTTCACTGGCGTCATGTATAAGCCAGGAAAGTTCCCCACAATAGCGGGACCAGTCCCCCGCTTACACAAGGTATATTGATAGTTATTATGTCCATTTCTGATGCACTTTGCTTTTCACTTTAAAATAATAATATGGATTCACACACTCATTTCGTGTGGCTGCCTTATATAAAGATCAATTCCTTTTTTTCATCAACGATGCTGCTGGGCTTCCGATAAACAGTACAGAGATGATAGCCTTGGGCAACAATCTGTCTCAATTCTGCTTACTATTCAGTTTTGTCAAGCTGAAGGCTAGCAGACCTTACAGAGTATATATCTATGCCTCCTGTTTGCTATCCAGCAATGAGTCTGTAGTGTTCAGGCAGCAAGCAGAGTCAGGCAATTATCCTAGAAATAAACAGGTGTGCAGCAAAGAGATGGTTAAATATTGTTTTATTTAACAACAACAGAACAGTAAAAAGTCAATAGAGTAGCACATGCAACAGGAATTTTCCCATAGTGTGAAGCTAGGATGTCACTGTGTGACGCTCATTATGTTAAAACGCAAGTCTTGTGTATTGTACAGGCATTTTAGACTAAGTATGTGGCAGCTCCTGTGTTTAGTTCAGTGGTGCCTAGGACTAACTGGATGGGGGCCTCATTGGTGCTAGCTGCTGTACAAACACTAGTAGAGCAGTCTGCCCCAAGGGCTTGCAATCTAAATAGACAAGACAGGTACGGGTGGGAAAGGGGCAGAACATGCAAACAGAAATGATCAGTGTGTGATGGGGCAAATTGTATTTTAGTGCCTGGGGGAGGGGGCTAATTTGTGGGGGGGGGGGGTTGGTTTTTGAAAGAGAATCAGTCTACTGGGACACATGGGGAGATGGACAGGAAGGGGAGGGGAAGGAAGAGAGTATGAAGGGCAGGTAAGACTCTGAGGTGAAGAAACTCTAGGGAGGGTAGCGGAAGTAAGTGAACAGTCAATCAGTATTGGGCAGAAATGTCAGAGTCTCAAATGCAGAAGATGCTTATGGACATCATCCATGTCCAGCAATCCTTGTTATACCAGCATTTTCTCCTGTGACTTCAGTTTTTGGCTCCTGGGTCAGCTCCTCTCTACTAATTTCTTCTTTCCCAGCCCACATGGCTGGGGGTGGAGGCCCAGCTGGGTCCTAGTGTGTCAAAAGGGAAGGGGAAGTATCTCCTGCACATTCTGGTCAGGAGTGTTGAGGTTGAGGGGGTGTCCAGGTTGGACCCACTCTGGCCATGACAAATCTGCCAAGCTGTGCTTGTGTCTGCTCCTGCTGGCTCAGATGATTTCAGTGTCAAAGCGCACTGATATGTCTTATTGGGGGATGGGGAAGTTTGAGCGCACTCTTTGCAAGACTCTCCATGCTGCAAGAGCTGTAGCACTCTGCTGTTGCTACACTTACGCTGCTCCTGCAAAGCTGCAGGAGAAGAGTAGTGCTTGCTGCTCACACCTTCCTGCCTCAATGATACAAATCCCACCTGCCACTAGTGACCTTGGAGGAGAAAATCTGGCTAAGTCCTGAGCATATTTGTCTTGTTGCGGCCTTTAGCGGCAGGAATCTTCCTCTTGTTGATTCACTTGATCAGCAAGCGCCTGGGATACATGAAATTATCCCATCCCCTGTGGAGAAACGACAGATAACAACAATAAAGATGGGAAGGAGAGAGAGGCAAATGGCAGATTAGAGAGTGAAGAGCAGTTGTAGCATTTTTGTGGATTTTATGGGCCACGGCAATGGGACAAAAAAAAAGTAATGCAACCGTTGCTCAGCACAAATCATTAATTAAGCTGGACTTTGTCCTGTTTTAAAAACCAGCCTAGAAAAGTCACAATGATGGTTTGGACCAGGAGTACTTGTGGACCTTGAGACTAACAAATTTATTGAGCATAAGCTTTTGTGGGCTACGCCCATTCATAGATGCATAAACTCGAACATACAGCAAGACATAATTAACAACAGAGAACGCAAGTGGAAGTACTACCAATTTAGAGGCAATGCGGATGAGCTATCAGCAGGAGAAAAACCTTTGGAAGTGATAATCAAGATGACCATAAAGCGTGAAGGATACTAACATGGGGATAGATCCAGTTAGTATAACTAGCCCAACCATTCCCATCTCTGTTCAAAGCTAGTTATTGTCTCTAATCTGCAATATTAATTCAAGTCAAGTCTCTCTTTGGAGTCTGTTTTTGAAGTGTTGTATGTTGTAAAATTGGCCACCTCAAGTCTCACTGGTTAGAAGAGGTTGCAGGTCTCACCACTAGATTTGAATGTTGATTCCCTGATGTCAGATTGTGTCCAATTGATTCTTTGCGTAGAGCTGTCTGGTTGCGCAATGTGTGCGAGAGGGCATTGGGGCTGAACAGAGTGATGGCATATATCACATTGGTAGATGTGCAGGTGAACGAGCCCCTGATGGTGTGGCTGATGTGATTAGGTCCTATGGTGGTGTCACTTGAATAGATATGTGGACAGAGTTGGCATCAGGCTTCGTTGCAAGGATAGGTTCCTGGGTTAGTGTTTACGTTGTATGGTGTGCTGTTGCTGGTGAGTATTTGCTTCAGGTTGAGGGGCTGTCTGTAAGCGAGGACTGGTCTGTCTCCCAAGATCTGTGAGAGTGAGGGATCATGTATGTTATGTATGAAGTAAGTTATGGAGAACAATGGGAGGGAGAGGGAAAACCCACCAAACCCTCCCCCAGAATTTTAGCAGAAAACACGCCCAAATTAGAGAGTCAGAGCACATATTAGTTGCAAATACATTGTGCGGTTCTGATTTTATTTTTAAGACAAGTTGAAACCAAATGAAATTCATCCAACTCACCTGTAAGACACAAAATAACAAATAAGTTCTTATAAAACGGGTACTAGACCTTGTTTTCTTTCCTAAATTACTTGTTTTTAGATTTCCTCTCATCTCACATCACATCTTTATATAAAGCAAAGGAACACCTTGTACAAGTACTGTTTGTTGGTAGGCCATAGGACATAGGAAGTGTAGGCCACTACATCGGTTACACTTGGGTCACGTTTGGGAGATTATCTTTGTACAAGGAGGGCTAAAATTTCCATTAAAAAGGACAGTTAAAGGTGTTCAGAGGGTTATTGAGCTGCCAGGACTTTTATTTTTTAATTGCAAAAATTGTGGAATTTGTGACAACCTGCCAGTGTTATGCATTATATGCAAGGCTCTGTTAATAGCAGATGTGCAGTTAAATCCCAAGACACAGCTTTGAAAATTGACAGCACTTACCATAATATTGTGCACATATTATAATAATGTGGTATGTTAGCAAGATAAATAATTTTTTACGTTCTGTTGTAAAAACTACGACGAAGACCAGTTTGGTTTGAAAACCAATCCGGTTGCCCTGTCTATGTTTTGGTAGTTAAAGGGTGACCAAGAAAACATAACGACAGTATGTGCGCTTGTCTCCAAATCTGCTAGCAAAAAAAAATGAAATGCAGAACTAATACAACATCAGGGCAGACAGATCTGTTTTGTAAATCAGTGAAATGCCCTCCATTGCTCTTTTGAGAGAATATCACCTCACAGCACTTATTTTGAATAGGTCAGCAATTTTTTGTGACACTTAATAGGGAGCGTGCTGGGCTTTCAATGGAGAAAACAAATGAAACTACCGAGGAAAGATAGGACCTTGTCTTCATTCGGGATTAGGTATATCAAAAGAACCTACTAGTGCATAGTTTGGAGGGATGTCACTATTTTTTTTCCTATTACAGCTTCACATTGCAGTGCCACTTGTTATATTTTTTAAAACAACCACAAGATGGCACTGGCAGCTTTCACAGACCATATTCAGTTGCTTCCTGCTCAGGTTTCATAAGGCCGAGTAGCACAGTCTGCAGAGACCTTTATATCATCACAGAACAGTATTGAAACATTCTGCAGTCTTTGAGATACCTGAACTCCCAGAGCTACTTCCTAACCTACAATAAGACTGGGAATTTTCATTTATGACAGCCACATTAGATTTTAAATGCCTCCATTGAGCAAGATATTTCGTATTTCATGCATCATATATTCAGGAGAAATTTAATTAAAATGGATAATTAACTTTAGTTCGAGTCATATATAATTTAAGAGACTTAGGAGAGGAGAAGGAAGGAGCCAGTATAATTTTGAAATTGTCTAGGGTTCCAGCTGTCCTCTCTGTGGCCTGATTTGCAAATGACAGGTGCATGGGTGGCACATAATGGAGCTGAAGGGAAAGGGAGAAAAATCTCCCTGCACCAGGGCCCCAGAGCTGGAGGAGCTATTGCTCCCTGCTGTGGCCTTGCAGCCGACTCCATGGGTGCTCGGGGGCTGGACACCCACGGGAAAAATTAGTGGCTGCTCTGCACCCACAGGTAGCCAAACTCCCTGCCCTGCCCCCCCGACTCACCTCTTCCTCCGCCTCAGTGCGCCACATCTCTGCTTCTCCCTCCTTCCCAGTGCTTGCTGCCGCCAAACAGCCGTAGTGAGCACTGGAAGGGACGGGGGAGGAGTGGGAACATGGTGCGCTCAGGGGAGGAGGCAGGGCCGGGCAGGGCCGTCCTTAGGATTTATGGTGCCCTAGGCGGGATCATTAAACTGGTGCCCCTGTGCCTGTCTTGCTCTTAGCAACACAAACCTAAGCTTACACTACTGGAAAACTTGCCACATGCATGTTATTAAAACCATTTAACTTAATTAAGCACACTGTAACGCTGATGGACTAGCACTAAAGTAGCACCACAATATAGAAAAAATTCTGATTTGACAGAATGATGCAAATAATATAATTTTTTTAATTTGTTAACATTTTATTGGAAATTTCTGTGACGAGAAAATAAAAAAAAAACAAAAAAGAATAAGATTAAGGTCACATCCCGAATGCGTTCCTGAGTGCCCATGGTCTCACAAGGGACCTCTAGGCAACAATGTCTGGCTGACTGGTTTAACTGCCAGCGACACAATCTGCCAAAGCCACCAAAACGGCCGACATTTTTCAGCAGCAATGCACTTGCCCGGGAACAAGGAGACCATCCCAGCTGTGCCCAGAAATCCGTCCATTGGTCGTGGATGTTGTGCCCCACGCCACGTCTTTCGCTGCGCACCTGGCGTCGGCGCCAGAGTTAGAAAAGGTGGGACAACTACTGCTTTCTAATTCTTGTGTTACTTCTGTCATAGCTTGCTCTGTTCTTCCTATTTATTGAACCATTAGGTCCCAGCTCAGCTCACCTATCAGCTGAGTGACATGGAACCCAGGCCGACAGCAAGGTTTAGTTCAGCGCAGGCATCTCAAGCGCCGCGCGCTCAGCCCACTGCCACCTGGGTTCCTTTGGGGGTCTCCCAGGCCTGGAGAGTGGTTGCGTGCGTGGGCTGGCGGCCGTGGAACCGCCAGGTGGCAATTGGGGCGAGCTGAGCAAACCCCAGATAGCAGGTCGAGCTCTCTTCTGCACCTCTAACTCGTTAGCAAATCCATAAACTCACTTGTTGCCAAATTGCCCAACCCTGCTCTATATGACTCAACGCATGACATATTCTAGTTGTTGGAGGGCCTTCTTAGTTTAGCGCATCAACAGGGAAGTAGGTAAGTCGTCACATTTGTTCTCTCTGATGCACATAATCTCAACTTCCCGCTCCATACCAAAACCTTGTCAAATAATGCAAGCAATTAATTCGTCTGTTGTGTGGCCTAAGATAAATGATTTAGAAAAAAAATAATTGAAAATTCCAGAATCAGCGATTGTTCAGCAACATCGTTGCAAACAAATTTTTAAATGACAAACTAAATTGGCAAACACGGACCCGGCGTACTGCCTTTCGTGGCTCTTGCTTCACCTGCTAGCCTCTGGTCCAAACAGCCTCAGTTAGAGGGGGATCAGTGGAAAGACCCTAAAACCCCTCTTGGCGCAAGAGGGCAACATCCATCAACACACCAACGGGCACCACCGCCACAACCTGGAACCATGTGAAATTAGCACAGCATCCTGTTGATCGCAAACAGGCACCCGTAGCCTACAGCAGCTCAAATCTGCCTGCGCAGCTCCCCTCCCCCGATCGAGATGGAATCACTGCCATGCCCCGCCGGAGAACTCACTCTCCCAGCTAAGAGGAACCAGATTCCCCGCATTGCTGAAAATTAAATAGGGCCAGTCCCTCGATACTTGGGGTCTTGTCCTTAGACAGGACCAATTACCGCCCAACCTAGGGTACCCAGACAGCAAAGGTGAAAAATCTAGACAGGGGTGGGGAATAGAGCTATTGGAAGAAAAAAAGACCCAAGCAATTCGAACCTGTCCCCATAATCAGGACTATCGGTCAATCCTTACGTGAGCTGCCTGTCCCCCACCCTCCCAGAGCCCCCGCAGCCAATCCCCTCCCAGACGCTGCGGCATGCGGCTCTCTCTAGGCAACCAGCAACTTTCTATGACATCTCCTGACTGCTGTCTCCTCGTTCCCCCAGCAAGAGCGGTGCCCCCCAGTACCTAGCTTGCCCTAGCGGCTGCCTTCGCGTGCCTAGCTAAGGACCGCCCTCATGGCGGGCAGAGATTGGGAAGGAGTCGAAGAAAGCAGGGAAGCAGCGAGTTGGGTGGACTTCGGGGACGGGTTGGAATGTGTGGTAGAGCGGCTGTGGGCAGAGGGGTCGACACCTCACCGGTTCAGCAAGTCCACCTCTGCCACCAGTGAGGCACACAGCGCCAGTCGGGTGGGGTAGAGTGAGTGCGGGGGGCCCTCAGTGGGAAGTGCAGAGTGTAGGGGGAATTTGGTGAAGGGCGGAGGAAAAAGCAGTGGACCATGGCGAAGGGCTGTGGGTGGATCAGAGTGGATACGGGAGAGTTCGAGCTTGGCTCCACCAGGCAGAGGAGCTCCACCCTGTAGCGCAGCGGCCAGCCTCAAAACCTTCCCCGCCACAGACTGTGCCCCAAGTGATCTCTCCGCCTTCCCGCTATGAAAAATGAGTAGGGCAGGCTGAGCTTCTCATTCCTCACTGCCCTGCCCAGGGTCAACGCATGGGGATGACGGTGCGACCGAGCCGAGCAAGGGCAAGGCCCTTGGCCAGACAGGAGGGCCAGGGCTAGTGCTCCTCCAGGGGAATCTTCACCAACCTACCCATATTGACAATTTTTTTTTAAATCATAGATGACATTGTTAAAAAGTCATCAAGTAACCTCACACCCTGTGCACCATGAAGTACTGCTTCCTATTTGTCTCTCAAGCCATTTTGTTCCCGGGCAGAAATTGCAGAAACTTTTTAACAAGAGCCTGAATATAACAGTACAGCAATACTATATTCATTGCAGAGGTGAATATGCATCTAGTTTAGTTTAATATTATATAATTTCTGTCTCCAGCACTACTTTGTTTTTCACAGCAAATATGACATGCCAGGAATTCTAATTAGGCTTCAGCATTTAAAATGAACCGTGCTATATAAACAATAATAAATTATAAATTTAAATATAAAATTTTTGGATTTTCTCCACATTTCAAAAATCATCTGACTTTTAATTACAGCACAGAATACAAAAGTTAACAGGTGCTTCACTTTATATTAATTATTATAATATTTACTGTAAAAATAAAAGAAATAATATTTTGTCAATATCATTTAATTTCATGAAGTACTCAGTGCTCACCTTTATCATGAAAGGTTGAAACTACAAATTAAGAATTAGTAACAAAAAAACCTGCATCAAAACTAAATAAAGTCCCACTCAAGACCTACTCTTGTCAGCTCCAATCGCTCAGAAAAAACAACTAAGTTGTTACATTGCGGAGAATAACTGCCTGCTTCTTGTTCAACAATGTCACCTGAAATGAGAACAAGTGTTCGCATGGCACCATTGTAGCCAGTGTTGCAAGACATTTACCTGCTAGATGCGCCAAAGATTCATATGTTCCTTCATGCTTCAACCACTATTCCAGGGGACATGCGTCCATGCTGATGACGGGTTCTGCTCAATAACAATCCAAAGCAGTGTGCACCAATGCGTGTTCATTTTCATTATCTGAGTCAGATACCACCAGCAGAAGGTTGATTTTCTTTTTTGGTGGTTTGGGTTCTGTAGTTTCCGCATCAGAGTGTTGCTCTTTTAAGACTTCTGAAAGCATTCTCCACACCTCGTCCTGATCAGATTTTGAAAGGCACTTCAGATTCTTAAACTTTGGGTTGTGTGCTGTAGATACCTTTAGAACTCTTACATTGGTACCTTCTTTGTGTTTTGTCAGCTCTGCAGTGAAAGTGTTCTTAAAATGAACAACATGCTAGATTATCATCTGAAACTGCTATAACATGAAATATATGGCAGAATGCGGGTAAAGCACAGAGCAGGAGACATACAATTCTCCCCCAAGGAGTTGAGTCATAAATTTAATTAACGCATTAGTTTTTTAAGGAGCGTCATCAGCATGCAAGCATGTCCTCTGGAATGGTGGCCAAAGCATGAAGGGGCATACGAATGTTTAGCATATCTGGCACATAAATACCTTGCAGTGCTGGCTACAAACATGCCACACAAATGTCTGCTCTTTCAGGTGACATTGTGAATAAGAAGTGGGCAGCACTATCTCCTGTAAATGTAAACAAACTTGTTTCTCTTAGTGATTGGCTGAACAAGAAGTAGGGCTGAGTGGAATTGTAGGCTCTAAAGTTTTACATCGTTTTGTTTTTGAGTGCAGTTATGTAAAAAAACCCACCAAAACCCTACATGTGTAAATTGCACTTTCACGACAAAGAGACTGCACTACAATACTTGTATGAGGTGAACTGAAAAATACTCTCTTATATCATTTTTACAGTGCAAATACTTGTAATAAAAATAATATAAACTGAATACCATACACCTTGTATTCTGTGTTGTAATTGAAATCAATAAATGTAGAAAAACATCCAAAATATTTAATAAATTTTGATTGGTATTCTATTGTTTAACAGTGTGATTAATTGCAATTAATTTTTTTAATTGTTATTAATTTTTTTGAGTTAATCACAAGTTAACTGCAATTAATTGACAGCCCTAATTCTAATCTAACATCAGTACTAACTTAGTGTAAATAGTATTGTAAAAAGTGATAGTAACATACACTATTATACATACCTACAATTGCAGGGAATGTTTTTATATCATTGTAAATCAGAGCTATTGCAGTCATTTAAAGTGCTGCATACATCCTGTGAAACCCCCATAATTATGGCCCATCCCCCAGAAACTCATGGACCTAGTCAGATTACAAAACATCTGTGCAGGTAAATCCGCCCTACCAAAGGTCATGGAATAGAAAACCCAGTTAGAGTCTGATCCTGCTCCCACTGAGGTCAATGACAAAACTCCCACTGGCTGGAATGGAGTTGGATCAAGCCCTTAGTCACCATAACCTCTCACTAACCATAGCCATCAGCACCCTGACACAGGGGTCAGTAATATTTCCGTGGTAAAAATGTTGAGGTCCGTGGTAATTTTTCAGAAAATTGAATGACTGAACAGCATAACCCCTCTCACCCCCCAAAGTCCATCACTAAGTACAGTAGTTTTGTCACATGTCCATGACACAACATGGTGGTGCCAATCCCTGTTTTAACAACAAAGTGTCCACTCCGCCCCAACTGCCACCACAGAACTCTATGTCTCTGATGAACTGTGTAAAAACAGGAAGGAAAAAAAATTTGAGCCGGCAGGAGGAAAGAATCAGGCACAAAGAATTCTTGAGAGCCTATGCCCTGGTGATGAAGGAAGCAAAGAAATCCTCTCTTTCCTCCACCATAGCAGCAGACACTAATTATACCCCACTGAACTATTCGAAACCATGTGTACAGGGGACTGGACTAGATGACCTCTCGAGGTTCCTTCCAGTCCTATTATTCTATGATCACAACAGCTACATTCCTCTGGACCAGTGTCAGGTTCAAAAGTGAAGGACACTGGATCTGAAAATCAATCCCAAGAGATCAGGATGACCACAAATCTCAGCACCTTTGGAGCAGAATGCAAAACATCTACAGTGGCACAATATTAAACTAGAAAATACCATAAAACTCCCTACATATCTTCGTGTATACTGTGGAATTCTGGAATGTGCTCAGATCCCAGGATGATGAGTGGCTATAGACAGATAGAAAGAGACTGTCATAGTGTAATTGTGGGACAGAGACAAAAAATGAAGGCCATATAAAAGAAAGTGTCATCACTCTGACCAACAGGGAGGAATTGGTTGCGAATCTGAAGGTTGAAGTCAATTTAGGTGAACGTGATCATGAAATGATAGATTTCATGATTCTAAGGAAGGAGCGAGCACAGCAGAATAAGGCCAACAGACTTAAATGTGATTAGCTGAAATTACTGTAAAGTGGGTGCAAAACTAGTTGAAAGACTGTACTGAAAGAGTAGTTATGAATGGTTCATTGTCAAACTGGAGGTATGCATCTAGTGGGGGGCCTGCATGGGGTCTATTCTAGGTCCAGTACCATTCAATATTTTCATTAATGATCTAGACAATGGAGTAGAGTTTATTCTTATAAAATGCTTATAAAATCTGCAGATAACACCAAGCTCAGAGGGGCTGCACGCACTCTGGCAGACAGGATTAGACTTTAAAATGAGCTTGACAGATTTGAGACTTGGTCTGAAAACAAGATGAAATTCAATATAGACCTCTCAAGGTCCCTTCTAGCCCTACATTTCTATGATTCTAATACAGGAGACAAGTTGGATTCATGTATGTAGAATTTTTCATATCCTCTGTTAGTCACTTAGCTTTACTGGGATAAATACTACTCTTAGGAAGGAAAACATCAAACATGTAGCTACAAGATGTGGAATAACTACCTAGGTGGTAGTACTGCTGGAAAGGATCTGGGAGTTATGGTGGCACACAAACTGAATATGAGTGAACAATGTGATGCAGCTGCAAAAAAAAGGCTAATATCACTCTGGTGTGCATTAACAGGAGTGTCATCTGTAAGACATGGCAGGTAATTGTCCCACTCTATTCAGCAATGGTGAGGCCTCAGTTCTGGACACCACCCTGTTGTGGACACCACACTTTGGGACAAACTGGTAAGCCTTCAGAAGAGAGCGACAATATTTAGAAAACCTGACCTATGAGGAAAGGTTAAAAAACCTGGGCATGCTCAGTCTTGAGAAAAGAAATGTGTGTGTGTGTGGGGGGGGACCACTGCAGATATGTTAATGGCTGGTATAAAAGGGACAGTGATCAATTATTTTCCAAATCCACTGAAAGCAGGACAAGAAATAATGGGGTTAATTTACAGAAAGTGTGATTTAGATAATAGAAAAAAATTCTAAGGGTATGGCTAACTTAAAATTTCAAAGCACTGCCACGGCAGCGCTTTGAAGTGTGAGTGTGGTCGGAGCGCTGCACATAAACCACATCCTCTACGGCTGTATCTTGCAGCGCTGGGAGCCACGCTCCCAGCGCTGTGGCACTGATTACACTGAGGCTTTACAGAGCTGTATCTTGCAGCGCTCAGGGGGGTGTTTTTTCACGCCCCTGAGCGTGAAAGTTGCAGCGCTGTAAAGTGCCAGTGTAGCCATACCCTAAGTGTAAGGATAGGTAAGCACTGGAATAGGCTTGTAAGGGAGTTTGTGGAATCCCCATCACTAGAGGTTTTTCTGAATACGTTAGACAAACACCTGTCAGGGATGGTCTAGGTTTACTTGGGCCTGTCTCACACAGTGGACTGGACCTGATGACCTCTCAAGGTCCCTTCCAGCCCTACATTTCTGTGATTCTAATACAGGAGACAAAATTAAGTTGGATTCATGTATGTAGAATTTTTCATATCCTTTGTTAGTCATTTAGCTTTACTGGGATAAATAATCTGCAATAAGAAAAGAGAAATAAGACCTGTTTGCAGAGGTAAGTCTGAGTCTAAAATAAGAGCCATCTCTTGTATTTAGGGCTGTGTTTATTTTATATTTGCTCTATTGATCAACATTGCCCAGAAGTGATGTGCTAGGTCTGATACAGTGATCTTTTGAAATCTGAGGAAGGCCTCACTAAAGTAACCAATATGATGCCCCTGTGTTTAATAAATGAATACACAGAAGTTTAAATACAATTAACTTTCTGTCTCTATTTTATTTAATAAAAGCAATACATGCTGGCATGGGAGAAGAGAGGAAGTTAAGGGGAAATCTACAATTTTCTACTGATTCTGTTCATAATATAACAAGTTATATGATACATAAGCAAAATGCCATAGCATGAACCTTGTGCATCTCCAGTCATCTGGATAAGTTCAACTCCTTTTTAAATTATAGAAAAGGGAACTAATGAAACTTATTTTAATTGAAACACTCTTCAAAAGCTGGCTTTTATTTTTATAACATAAAAGGTTTCAGTACAATATTATTCCGTTTCCTCTCAGTGGAGCATTTTGTGATTCCAAAATTTTGTTACACATTCTATGAATTATTCATACACAACTTAAAAAATTAGAATATTATTTTCTAGTTAAATATCAGTAAACAGAGAAGAAGTACTTGGAACAACAGAACCATCTGAGACAATATAAATTCTCTCTTCTGAGTCTGTTAAAATTAATTTGGCTTCCTTCCTATATTGGTTTACGTGATACAGTCTGGAGTTTAGATGTTCCCGTTCCCATATATTAACATTACTTGGTAATGTGCTATCTTGTGCTAATTTGCAGCCTTTCAACATCAACAATACTTCTGATAAAGCCAGGCTATTGCATTCAGCTATGCTGAACTCCAGTCATAAGGCACGCTGTAGATTGACAGATATTTCCAAGTCTTCCCTCCAGCTTCCATCAGGAGTCTGAACACTGACATGGTTCCAGGAACAAATAGACATGTCAGCTGAAGTCAGTTCTCTGAAGATCTTTTGATTCCATGTTCTGATGACTTTTTGTAAGTATTATAAATATTTTGAATATGTTTTTTCCCAGGTAATGAATGATAAAACACTGTTTTTGGATGAGATTGAACCAATTTGTTCCCGTTTATTGTCATATCTGAAAGTGGCTAGTGTTGGCAAAATGGCTTCACAATGTTATTTCATCATTTATTTTTGTGCCACCACAAATTTTAGAGAAGAATATTGTGCCATTAGTCTAAACCAGAGGTGGGCCTAAGGGCCATGTCGGGGAAGAGAAATTGTAGGGTGGGCCATGAATACTCACAAAATTGGGGTTGGGGTGTGGGAGGGGGTGAGGGCTCTGGTTGGGAGTGCAGGCTGGGGCTGCGGATAAGGAGTTTGGGATGCAGGAGGGTGCTCTGGGCTGGAGTTGAGAGGTTTGGAGAGTGGGAGGGGGATCAGGACTGGGGCGAGGGCATGGGGAGAGGCTCAGGGGTGCAGGCTCTGAGTGGCGCTTACCTCAAGCGGCTGCTGGAAGCAGTGGTATGTCCCTTCTCCAGCTCCTACATGGAGCCAGGCATGGCCAGGCAGCTGTGCATGCTGCCCCATCTGCAGGCACTGCCCCTGCAGCTCCCATTGGAGCGCTTAGAAACTGGAGTGGGGTCATGCCGCAGCTTCCAGGAGCCATGTGGAGTGGCCCCCGAGCCAGCAATCTAGCCGTAGTGGGTCCGAGCACCAGAGTGGGGCAAGTCCCAGACCTCGCTCTCCACTGGGAGCTCGCAGGCCGGCTTAAAACGGCTCCGGCCCACGGGCCGTAGTTCCTCCCCCCTCCCGTCTAAACCTATTGGGCCTGATTCTTCACTGCCTTGCACAGTCATTTGCCAAGTGAGTGCAAAATGCTACCATTCTGATCTGGTAGTGTTCTACACATATTTTGCCCAGCTGTAAATAATTACATATAACCCGTGACAGTGGCGAATCACAGGCCTACTGTGCTCCAACAGTTCTGAGACCCTGCAAAGGACCCTGCAGCATCGAGTGGCAGAGCCTGGGCTCCAGCTGAAGTCTGAATGTTTACACTGTAATTTTTAGCTCCACAGTCCGAGTCAGCTGACCCAGACTCTGAGACTTGATGTTGCAGGTTTTTTAGACACACCCTTAAGGCTGACCTAAACCCCAAGACTCCCATTGACTTTGATGGGCTTTGGAGCAGGCTGATAGTTGTTAACATTCAAACACCATGTTAAATCCCTCATTCGTGCTGTTTCTGCTTCCAAGCATCTCTGAACAGGGTCGTTTATCAAAAGTTGGAGTGAGCCCAAACAGCTCTGGGTGGTAGTGGTGGGGAAAGTGCTGATATTCAGCTGGGTGTCCAGATCTGGAATAAAATCCTATTTTTATAGTTAATACAGAAGACAAGGTTTCCACACAGTTCATGTTGTCTCAGTAGCTGACTACAGGCAGGAAACTCATAGATGAGGCAGATGCCCCATTCTCTATCACTGTGGGGGGAAAAAAAGCAAAAAATGCTGAACAGCGTAAAGGAGGGTCAGTGAATTAACTGCCTATTCCTTCAAGCCTTTACTGTCAATTTCCTGCCTTTTGTGGATTTGGGTTACAACTTTAATGGTGTTTAAACAGAATGATTTTATATTTATTTCTTCCAGACTGCATTTTTTTTTAAGGATGGTTTGTAGAATGATATAAACTGTATATTTAGTTGGGGGTTAGAATGGAGGTTTTTGGAGTTGTTCCACTCTCTTATGTAACTATTTTTTAGGCTGTTTTAAAATGAATAGTATTGTTCTGAGTAACGCTGTTGAGTAATACACACAAGATCATTTTTCCTCCCTAGTTTTATTTACTGACTGATCAGAGTGGATCTTCTGCAGCTGTACCTGTCTATTGATTAAATACAGATTTGTATACACTATTTTAAACCAGGTAATGTTCTAAGTGCCTAGACCAGAAGAGCATTCAGTGTCAGTAGTGTTTAACACAGAGATATATTGTCAGAAAAATTTGAAATAGATGGTAAAAATCCTTATAAAGGTACTTAGCCATTTCTCAGACTAATGGCTTCTCCATGTAAATGTTTTTCCAAAATATCAAAAGTAATTACATCATAACAGCTGGCGACATTATACTGTAACAACTTGCCAAAAATGTAACTTGATAAAAAGGCCAGTACAATTCTACATGTTTTTCCCTTTAGATAAATTAAAAATTCAGACAACTTTGGCAAGAAATTTGTTTTACACAGAAATTGGGCTGGGACCACCAATACTATGTTTATGTAAGAGGTGAATTTTTTACAACCAAAATAACAAACCCCTAAAAATAGGGAGCTGCAGTGCATTTTTAACAGTGGATCACCCTGCTTCCTTCCCATATGATGAAAAACACTTTTGACTTGGGGGGAGGAGGGGAGATGGGGAGAAAAGCTCCTCAAAATTCCCCTCATGGCATTTTCCCAAAACCAGTCCATCAGATTGGGGCTATGGTGTGGGTTCCTTCTTCCCCATGGAACAAACAGGACATTCCCTCCCCAAGTCTGCAGATTCTCAAAGATCAGCTGGAGGCCTGTGTCTCTACACTGGTTCTGGGGCCCTCAGCATCCTTGTCTGGCTCCATTGGAGTCATGCTGCTAGGGTCTGCCCTTTTCATAGCTGCCTCTGGAACCTCATAAAGGAGGTGGGGAAGGGTTTGCCAGTGTGGAGAGAGCTTCTCAGAAAAGTTAATGCAGCCTGAGGTTGTATTTTCTTTTCAGCATCTTTACATCGGAAGGTGGGTTACCATGTGCATCTCTGGGCACTTCCTGCTCTACATGCTAAGGTCAGTCTCCCAAACCCCCTTCTCCAGAGCTGAAGGACACTGACCACAAACCCCCTACCTGCACAGCTATGGACAGATCTACACATCGAGGATCCCCTCCGCATGAATCCAGTGGACACAGTCTCACCTGATATTATAGTACACATTTATGAGGCACCCATTACAGTGGTGTGTGAGAACCTTTTACAACATTTAGCACACAGTGATGTAACACCCTCCCCTCAGGAAAGAGCAAGGAACTTGCCAGCTCAGATGGCGGAAATGCACTGCTGTAATTCACATATGCAGAAATTTACATTTAAAGGTTCAGCATGGAGAAAGCTCAGATGTAGAATTCCTCCTCGTTGGCTGGAGAGCCTGGATGAATGCTGCCAGGTGTTTTCCTATCATTCAGAGAACAAGGGGTTGCTCTTGGTGACTGTCTGAGTTGGCAGTGAGATGCTAAGGGGGACGCTGAAGATGACAAGAAAGAGCTGGAAGACCACTCAGAGAGAGATGGAAGTGAACCGCTAGGGAGCTCAAGGGTACTGCACATGACTGACAACGGCCTTCTCCTGGAGACAGCCTGTTTAAATCTACTGACACGTTGCCTTTGTGAGGGAAGAGTAGTTTCCAAATCACTGCAAAATCCATTAAAGGTAGAGTAGGCTGAGACTACAGACAGATCTGAGAAGGACAGCTTCATCCCTGTGTCGACATCAGTCTCCTGTGACCCCTCCAAGTCCTCAATGTTAAGCTTGGGGCTGCATCTCCATGTTTTTAACCTGTTCACAGGTGACCCAGTATTTAAATTGTGGAATGGTTCACTAAAGTTAAAGGAGTCAGATGCCGGAGAGAAGCTTGTTGTGGGCAAGCAGAACAGCGACTTGCTTCGCTGAAATGACCATGAAATGCTGGAGGCACTACTGGATCTTCGGGTGAAGTCTCCTCGGTCACCATTTCTCAAGTCCTGCTGGGAGATGCCAAGGTACTGACCAAGGCCATTTGCCCGATGCAGCTTGATTTGACCAACTGAGTTCAGATGCTCACTAGTTTGATTGAGGGCAGGTCTGTGACTGTGAGGAATGTAGCTTGGTGAAGGAGTGAAACGGGAATCCCTTGAAGATGGGAAATGAAGCTTGTTCTGCTTAGCAGACTTCCTATACCAAATACGTGTCTGCTGCAAGAGGGGAGGAAGAAAAGAGGAAAGACCACATTAACACAGACTTGGCAATTTTACAACTGTAAGTCTCCGTTGTTGAACTGTTACTGCATGTAACTATAAAGGAGACTGTCACTCAGAACAGTCGCAGTAAATATTTCACTTTAATAATAAAGAGAAAGCACTGTGCCAAAATCCAAATATTTATATAAGGGTCCTTGGAGGAAAACAAAAGTGAATTGGCCTGGAGCTTTAAAACTGTCCTGCCTCAGAGGGTGAATTCCATGAAACAGTGAGATCCTGAGAAAGACACTCATCTCTTGGAAAAAAAGTGAAATTTTAAGACTCTAGGACTGTAGCAAAATTTTCAGATGTGCTCTGAGAATTCTCGATGTAATATTTTTAAGAACTATAGTTTCTATATGAGATTTCAAAATGCTGAGCTCAGGAAGACCCTTTGGAAAGGCATCTAATTTTATTCCAATTTAAAAAAAACTGGCTCTTTACTTGTTTTTTATGTCTCATCGGACAGTCAGTAAAAGCCTGGATTGATTGATTGATTGATTGATTACATACTTACATAGTATGTGAAAAAACAAAACTATAGGAAATTGACATAAAAAAATCTCTGAAGCTTGTGTGCTGAAGCTTAGGGCAAAATTGGATGGGTGAGAGGAGCAAGATTACTCTAGCTCACCAGGTTTTCCTTTTTATCACAAAATCCCAGAGCTTTTCTCATTCTGAATTTTAATATACTGATTGGGTTTTACTTAAAAGGTTAAATAAATCAAAGAGAAACTGTTTATTGGTATTTACAAGTTCAACCAGCATGGACTTTTTAACTAATACAGATTATTATATGACTTCAGTCATATTCTACTTTCAGCATTTCTTCTTTTAGTAAAGGAAGTTGAATATGAATAGTGTAAATGCCAACCACTGTTACTTCCTTTCTCCATTCATTTCTTCACCAAGAGTGGTGAGAAGTTTGCTACATTCTTCCTTTTGATTTTGACCACTGACGTAAACCCAGAAATCTCATTCTCCCTCTTTTTCTCAGGAACTCACCAACGCTTCTACTCCTCTCTCCATCCAACTAATCCCCTACCTTATATTTTCTAAGAATGAAAAGGGCAGGTTACTTACCTGTAACTGGAGGTTCTTTGAGATGCATGATCCTTATCTGTATTCCACTGAGCGGATTCCAAATCTGTGCTTCCTGCCTACCTTTTGTCACTCTTGTGAGCCTTGGAACAATTCGTTCCTCCATGGCTGGAACTCGTTGACAGGGCAATGTCCTTCTTGGACTTGGAGTAAGACTTACGGCCTTGCTTATGCGCATGCTTCCATGACTCATGGCTAGGTCCCTGCATTGGGTCTATAGCACTGGTACTGGCAGAGCCAGATGGAGTTTCCGTGGTAGGGGGAGCGCTCTAAGGTTGCTCAGGCTGATGGACAGGGGGATTCCCTGGCCAGGATCTGATTTTGGCCCCATTGCAGCCTCCATGAGGTGATTTTTGAGGCAAAGAGCTCGTCTTTCCCATGTACGGCCAGGGAAGGAGAGGAAGACACTGCACCTGGACGTGATGTGGGATTTCCCAAACAGTACAAACAGCACCGGTGCTCGTCACTGATGGAAAACAAACGAGGGCAGGAAGCCCAGTTTTTGAATCCCCTCGGTGGAATACAATAGGGACCATCACTTGAAGAAGAACTTCATGGCCATCAACAGCTCTTTCTCCCCAGCCTTCAACCTTAATTCTAATGATAGAAGGGCACCAATGCCACCACTCTCACCTTGCCCTCATATCATTACCTTGAAACACTTCAATTCTTAGTGTCAGTCAAAACCAGTATCTCCCACTCTTTGAAAAACACTCATGTCACCCTTGTCTTTTAACATTGCCCTATCTCCAAGCTCTATTGTCTGAGCAAGGGACCCTTCTCCCTCCACTCCTGCCCATCCCCCCTGCTCCTAGCAAATCTTTTTTGAATGGTTAATTACTTCCTGGATCCTTCTCGTATTAGTTATTTCAATATGACTTCAGCAGTTTGTATTTAAATCACTTCTTTTGAAAGCTTTACTGGAATTTCTCAGATGATTCAAAATACTAAATTTTGCCCCCAGATACGCTTACATGCAATTCCCACAGACTGCAGCAGGAGCTTCACACACATCCAAAGTGAGAATTAGACCCAAATAAGCCAATATCTTATTTATTGTCCTCCACCTCATGACCTAACACAGCATGGTTCAAATACTGTACCACACAGATAGTGTATCAGAACTGAGAAAGTATCTCACCTCTCAAGCTTCCACATCCATTACTAGACTGCTTGCAGACTTATTCAGCAAATACCTTAGTTGTTTATATTTTAAATGATATTACTAGATACATTTTAAGAATTTTAAGATGGTAACAACTGGAATTTAGTGCAGATAGCAACTTACTTTAATGTCTAGACAACCTCCAAGCATTGTTGTTGCTCATTGCTCACTACTGCACACCCCAATGGTCTTGGAGGCAAAGATGTGCTGTTTAAATCTTTCATTATCTATTACATTGATTTTAGAGGTAACAAGATACTTTCACATCTGCAAAAAATTGTTTGCTCATTTGTAACTGTCCATGCCAAAGATGCATTATGGGACATAAACCCTGTTGAGTTCTTTTATGTATTGTAGATGAATACACTAACACATGAAGCTACGGTAATTCATAATCCATTTTTTCATCCATCATAATCCATAATCCATCCATCCATAATGTAATAGGCTATTCTTCTTAATGCCACACAGAACTAACTGAATCTTTGAATAAAATTAGCTACAGTACTATACCAGCTTCATTAATAGATAAGGGATCAAGATTTCAAGAGAGTCAAACAGAATGGCTCAAATTGAATGGTAGTCAAAGAAGTTTTACCAGAGATGAATTTGTAGCTATAATTATTTTTATTTATGCAGAAGGCAAGATAAGTTTTAGAAATTATGCAGATGCTCTTAATAAGTGTATATTGATGAAAAAAACATCAATTTGTATTTGAAGACATTTCTGGATAGCCTACAGAATGCAGTATTTCATTTTCAAGGACACAAACAAATTATCTCATCACTTCCTGTGTTTGTGCAGGAAATTATTTTGTTATATTGTTGTCCAGTATAGGAATACAGTTTACACTCATCAATGGTTCTGATTTTCTCTGCAGAATTGTTCTACTGTGAGATAAACTGCATGGCAAACAGATTAAGTAATTAAAAAATAAATAGGTGATAAATATTTAGACAAAACATGCACTGGTAGAAACTGAAGCTAGATTCAATGGGACTCCCTGCAGGTGTTAAGAGTCCTTATTTGTGGATGCCTGGATTGGGGCCTTTGAAATATTAGATCTCAAATACAGTTATCAAGTCAAATGACTTGTACTAGAAGATCTAAAAAATGTTTTGGGGCACAGATCTAACATTAGCAAAGAGGATGGTGCTATGGATAATGCAAAGGACTGGAAATCCAAAGGACATATGGATTCTACTCTTGCATTGTGATGTCTTTGGCAAGTTACTATATCCCTGCACCACAGTTTCTTTATGTAAAAATATTTGTAATAAGTGTTAGGATATAGATATTCAGACCTGTCTGCAAAGGCCTATACTTTAAGAATTTAGGTGTATTCTTATCGCTTAGCTAGTTATAGAAGTATAAAAGAAGGAATCAAAAATCACTGTCTGTCTCTGTAATGGCCTTCTCTTACTGTGACAGGCTAAGGCCGTCAGTTAAGATGTAGTTCGGCAGCCATAAGCTGGAAAGTGTATGGTCACATCCTCACATTCCAAACTAGTCACATTGGAATAAGGTGCTATTGGGCTATTAGGAATACAATCCTGTCCTGATATTCCTATCACCTCCAGAGGAAGGGTAGAGCCTAGAAGATATAAAAGCAAACTTAGTTTAATAGCATCCTGTCTGGCAAGAACACACTTATCAATAGACACAGCTGGAAAACCCTTATGTCTGTATAGATGTAGTTGTGAAATCCTCACTTCTGTATTGTTTTGTATGTTTATTTGCATGGTCTCTGTCTGGTTCTGTAATTGTTTCTGTCTGCTGTATAATTTTAATTTTGTTGGGTGTAAACCAATTAGGTGGTGGGATATAATTGGTTAAATAAACGTGTTCACTATGTCAGGATTGGTTAGTTAATTTCAGTAAAATAATTGTTAAACAATAGCTAAGCAAAACTCAGGTTTTACTATATAGTCTGCAGTCAATCAGGAAGTGGGGTGGGAAATGGGAACCGGACTGGGGAATTAAATCATGTTTGCTAAGGGGAAAATGAGCAGGGACACAAGCAAGGCTCTGTAGTGTCAGAGCTGGGAAGGGGGACACTAAGGAAGGAAACTGGAATCATGCTGCTGGAAGTTCACCCCAACAAACATCGAATTGTTTGCACCTTTGGACTTCAGGTATTGTTGCTCTCTGTTCATGCAAGAAGGACCAGGGAAGTGAGAGGGTGAAGGAATAAGCCCCCTAACAATAAGATGACCTATAATTTATGGGTCATATTTTCAAAAACCCTCTTAAATTATATGGGCAAGTGCAATATTTGCTAGAACACTTTCAGAAACCCTTTATCCCACATCATGGTAAACCATCCTAACGAGATATATTATTAGACTGTACAATAATCTCCCAAGTGAAATAGTGGAAATTCCACCTCTTGGCACATTTTATACCAGGCCGGAGAAAACACTAGCAAATGTAGGTTAGTGGATACTCCTCTACTGGTACAGAGCTGGATTAGATAAATGAATAGGACTTTTCCATCTCTAAATTCTGATTTGCTGGAGATCAGAGGGAAACCATATTTTAGCCTGGATTAAAACTCGGGGGAAATTGGCCCTCAGTCCTGTGTTGAGGCCACTACACCATGCCTCTACCTACTAGTCAACTACTGTATACAGAGAGCTAGGCAATTTGCTGTTCCTCTTTGCTTTTACCAACTAAATGTATTTAAAAATTTAAAAAATAATAAAAGAATTGGAACCCATTTCAGAATGTGATGGACCAAAACGAGACATGAAACATGAGCGAGAGAGACTGATCTTCCTCTGCTACTCTGACCTTGGAGAGAGATGAAACTAGAAAAACATTTGTTTTTATCTGTTAACGTAAATAACATGGACATCTCAGACGTTCTTTTTAGCATAATGCCTTTATATTCCCCACATGGGGCCAATCTTTTGTCTGACTTCAGAAGCAAAATCTCCTACTTTTTTTTTCTTCAGCCTACTTACAGTTTGCTTTTTGCAATGCCCATTACCTCACTGCAGATTGACAAAGCACTGTCTGGTATATCTGTGCTGCTTGTGCATGAATACCCATAAGAGAACAATTGTTGATTGAACAGATTAGCTTTATAATAAAAAATAATATATTTTTAAAACCTAATGCTTGGTTGGTTACCCATGCTCACTGTAGTCTTCACAAATCTTCATGAAGTCTATGAGAAATTACAATCTGTCCACATCAAAACAGAATTTTTGAAGGATATTCAGTCAAACATTCAGAAAATCAAGGAAACAAGTTTTGGTGAAAGTTACAGAGATCTACAGAGTCTATGTTATTAGGGCCTCCTACATCTGATGAGAAGAATCCAGGGCTGCTAGTTAACGTTTTGCATGTTGACAGAAGAAAGGAAATTTCCACCTTAAAAAAAAAAAAAGATTTCTCTTATTAGTCATTTTTATTTCAGTAGTTCCTATAGGCCTCAACTGAGACCAGGGCCCTGTACAAACACAGAGTAAGGGACAGTCCCAACTACAAAGATCTAAGGGCCAGATTTTGACACCCTTCCTCAAGCCAATTAGTATGTTACTCTGTTAGATTGGTTGTTGTATTAACTTCGATGGAATATATGGACCCAAAGAGTCACAGATGTTAAAATGACTTTGTCAGAGATCTCTGTCTGTTTAGTACCATGGCAAACACATTAGTACAAATCTGTTAAATCCTTTATTAAAGATAGAGAAAAGAAGGAAACAGTTCAGCATTTGACATGGAAAGTATTAAAGATAGTAATAACTGTCCTTTTTTGGGAGTAGTGGGGGAAGAGGGAGGGAGAAGAGGTTAGCTGAAATGAACTGGAGATGTTACTGCTATTGTTGTTGGAAGTCTGATCCAGTTTCGTAAAAGACAAAACAAGACAAATATACACAAAAGAGCAGAGGAAAGAACAGCAAATATAGAAAATGCAGCTTCGGTCTCTGGTTGACTTTCATGTGCAATCTCACTGATGGCAAAACACAGGCATGGCATTTAGTCGTCTTAGCCTCTCTGAGATCTGGCAAACTCGTATCAGCACCAAGCTACTTAGAGCATTGCTTTTAGTTTCCTCTCTGGTCAGAGTGTTTTATCAATGTTGCAAAATGTCCAGTCTTGGCTGGCTAAGGCAGACTCTTATTAGACAAGAAGAAAACAAGAGAGGGATATGAAAGAGAACAAAGCGAAGGAAAAGGACACACATGGGCAGGGATGACAACATCTCATATCCCAGCTGATGGTTGGGATTTAGTCAGAGCCAGTGGAGGTGGTGATATCAGGATCCCACTCTCTCTCTCTGACCCAGTCTGATCAGGACATCTCTCAGGATCAGGGCAACTGAGGCTGAACAGTGTCATGGTAGATTCCAGGGTTCCAGGAGATGGCAGGGTGGCAGCCATGATGGTGAGGCTCGCTTCTTTCTCATCTTTCAGTCAGCCAGCATCCACATCCGTCCACAATCCCCCCAAAGTCTTTTCTTTTCAAGAAACCCAAAAAAGCAGTGGTGTGTGTGTGATGGAATAGCCCATGCTCTCATTATTTTGTTTACTAATTAGGCTTAATTCCCAACACACCAATATTAGTCCATTGATTTTTGATCCCATACTTTTCTTGTTTACCAGGCATGATCCTTGAGTTATATTGGTAGGCCTCTTTGTTTGGACTAATTCAATGTCGGTCTCCCTTTTGCACCTTTCCCAATCAACATTTGTCGTTATAGATTATTAAGACACTTTAGAAACTTTGGCCACGTCTACACTACGGGATAATATCGAATTAGCTAAAATCGGTTTCATAAAACTGATATTATAAAGTCGATTGTGCGCCTCCACACTAGGCACATTAATTCGATGGTGTGCGTCCATGGTCCAAGGCTAGCATCGATTTCTGGAGCGTTGCACTGTGGGTAGCTGTTCCGTAGCTAGCCCATAGTTCCCTCAGTCTCCCCCCCCCCTTGGAATTCTGGGTTGAGAACCCAGTTCCT
>NC_133769.1:316427500-316527091 GCF_003597395.2 Chelonoidis abingdonii | reverse complement strand
AGAGCTCCACGCTGGCCAAACAGGAAATTGAATTCAAAAGTTCGCGGGGCTTTTCCTGTTTACCTGGCCAGTGCCTCTGAGTTCTGATTGCTGTCCAGAGCGGTCAGTGGTGCACTGTGGGATACCTCCCGGAGGCCAATAATGTCGATTTCCATCCACACTAACACTATTCCGAATTAGTAATATCGATTTTAGGGTTACTCCTCTCGTTTTGTAGGAGTACAGAAATCGATTTAAAAGAGCCCTTTAAATCTATTTAAAGAGCAGTGTAGTGTGGACGGGTGCAATGTTAAATCGATTTAACGCTGTTTAAATTGATTTAACGGCATAGTGTAGACCAGGCCTTTCACTCACTTTTTACAGCAGAGCTCACAATTACAGTAAATTTGTAGTCCCAGTCATCACAATAGGAATCTTGTAACATTATATATGTACACTGGCTTTTTTTGACTGTTACGTTATGTTTAAAATGGCATTTGATATATTGGTATTCTATTTAAGGTAATTTTTTTAAATAAAAAGATATAAGAGGCTGTCTCTCACTCATGGTAAAGGACAGAATGGCTGAAAGATCACTTCCTATTTTACTTAGCTTCCAAGACCTCTGTTTAGGATTGTGTGTTTCTATTAAAACCATCACTGATACTAGAGAACCCACAAATATCTAAAGCAGAGCACATCTTGCAGGAGAAACACTGAGAGGACAAATTTTTTTGAAACAGGAGGCAAAAATTAGTTTCTTATATCTGTAATTAGACATGTCTTATTGAGTCCACTGTTATACAAACGGTCTGTTGTTTTCAGCAACATATCCAGCACATGCCTATCACAAGATGTGGTGTACCTCATCCAGTGCACTAAAATGATGTGGGTGAAACCAGACAATCACTACGCTCTCGAATGAACACACAGAAAAACAATAAAAGTTAAAAATACCACATCACCTCTGGGGAAACACTTTTCACAAAATGATCGCTCCATATGTGACCTCTCAGTCCTTCTCCTCAAAAAAAACCCTACACAAAAGATGAGGCTAGAAGCTTAAATTCATAACTTTACTAGATACTAAAAATCTAAAGACACTAGATTTATGGCTTGTACAACAATCTATAAGCCACTAATCCTCTTTTTTGTCTTATGAGTGCAGGAGTGTTAAGAGGACACTTCACCCTGAATGGTCCCTTGAAACGTGTGTTAACTATTTATGCTAAACAATCTGTTCCACTTTGCACTTAGCTGTGATGCTCTGAGTACCTTTCTTAGACCTGAAGAAGAGCCCTGCATAGCTTGAAAGCTTGTCTTTTTAACCAGCAGAAGTTGGTCCAATAACAGATATGACTTCACCTACCTTGTTTCTCTAATTTTTAGCACACTAAGAAAATAAAGGAAATTTTTGTAAAGGCTGTTCTTTTTGGCCTTCTGTCCAGTCAAAATCCCTCCTTGCCTTCCTTTCCTTTTACTGTTCATAAGATTTGTTCTATCCACTTGCACCATTAATTTAAGGTATCTCATACTTTTCTTTAATCACCATCTTTTAGTTTTGTTCTGCAGAAGTCGCACTTCCCCACTTTTTTTGGCGGCTGTCCTTGACTTTCTATTTCCTTTACACTTCCTTTGATTTCTAGTTAGTTTCCCTCTCTTCCCTTTTGTTCTTTTAACTGCAATTGCTCAGACTTTGAAAATAGAAATGCACTCTGCTATTTATCTCAAAGTGTTTGTAGCTCTACTGGTTTTGAAGAACACAGGCAAGATAGATAAAGGCAAACCTTTTACTGGATTAACAAATTGTCATATACAAGCTTTTGATCCCTTTTTATATAGTACAACTTATTTGATATTTATTTAGCTCAGTAACCTTAATTCTTCTTGTCTTTATTTATCAAGGCCATACAGAATGCCTTCATTTACATAGATGGAATACCTCTGCACTCACAGATTGACTTTTGGGAGTTACACTTGACAGTTATTTACTGAATTACTACATATATTGTAAAAATTCAACATATGAAAATAATGACGGAACCAGTACTGATCACAGACAATCTTGCTCACACTAAATCTGACAGCATATCTACCCTTGACTTCAGTTGGAATAAGATCAGGCTGTTTGAGTTAACTTGAGGAAGCAGACAAAGCAAACATGCCACAACAAAACATTTTTGGAGGATGTTATCTTGCAAACAAAAGAGATCAGATGCCAGACTCATCCATTAATACTTTTTTTTCTTGCTCTTACTTAATCTAAGCTCCCCGATAACTGCATTTGCAGAATGGGTTAAGAGGACGGATCAAACTTACTGGTTGGCAGGGGTCCCAACCCCTGCAAGTACACTACAAGATACACATAGGTCACATTGCTGAAGTATATTAAAATCCCAGTCACATTAAATACTTTCTTATTACTCTGAAGTATAGATTTATTATTGGTGTGTATAAGTGATACTTTTGGCATGTGGAGATAATCATTGAGTATGTAGCAATCAAAAATATTCTTGTTATTAATAACACAAACCTATATGCAAGCTGAAAAATATTAGAATGTCATTCTGATAGAAGGTGAAAATTAATATGGATACTGTGGCAATAGCCATGGAATGTTTAAACCCTTGTACAGTACCGTAAGCAAAGACATTACAATTTTTTTCATTCAGTGTCATTGTGCTGTAAATTATTGTAGTTGGAAGATTCACTGTTAAAAACTGGAATCAGAGAGAATTTCACTGTTCAAGAGATTACTAATGAGATATGGACCCTTTAATCCATAGAAGAAAAGCAGTAAGTGAAGGTAATCACAAGTGGTTCCCACATCAAGGTGGTTCGTGGCCATTCTGAAATGAACTGGTTATCCCAACCTAGTGCCTAACCAGTCCACATCACAAAAAACAGCCCAACAACTAAAATGAGTGTCAGTCTCAGCAGAAAGGCCAAGGACTGGATGGTCAGGAAAAGCGAATTGCCTTCTCAGCTGCTGTCAGACTTGAGGCACCTATGTGGGGCAGTGCCGTTGCTGCCAGTGGAGCAAGGGGTAGAGCATAGGTGGGATCTGCAATAGTGAGACACATGGTGTGGTGATCTTGCCAGTGAGAAGAGTTACGGGCACACAGCCACTACACTGCAGAGATGGTCTACGCACACTCAACTCTGCAGAAGTGTGCAAGGGATAGGAGATATGGGTGCTCAGCAAGTTCAAGCAGAACTTCCCACAACTGTCAGCATCCTGAGCTCCACGAAGCAAAAGGATCAAACCTATGGTGCCTGTTCTGTAGATAGAGAACTTCAATAGCAAGGGCACCTTTCACAAAGAAAATTCACTGTAAATCTCTCCCCTTTAAAATCGGAATGATTACATTCTTCTAAATGTAAGGGTCTAATTTTCCTTGACACACATACTTAGCATTAATAGCATGTGAATTTAGGTATGATCTGTCCCATGGATTTTTAAAAATAAAGTGAAATTAATAATGGGTGAGGACTATTTTTACTGAGCAGAAATATAAATCATAAAGCCAGCCCTGATGGCAGTGCGGGGAGGGACAGCTGAACTGCTGATTGCTAGCCTACTGGGCAGCTGCCGCACAGGGAACTTAGGGGAATGGGGAGCTCATAAGGGAGCTGCCATTCCACCCTGGTTCAAGCCCCCACCAGCTAGCTCCAACGGGCTGCTCTTCCTGCAAGCAATGGACAAAGCAGGCAGCTGCCAAATGAAGTTAGAAGGGAGCATTGCACAACTTTAAACGAGTATGTTCCGTAACTGATCAGCAACGAAACAATGGTAACCGGGACGACTTTAAGCTAGGAGTTACTGTATCTTGATGAAGAGTGCAGTTTTGGAAAGCCCGTTATTCTATTTAACTCACTTGCATATGCTGAAGTGACTATAAGCAGCCTTAGATATAGTATGGGTACTGTGCCTTTCATGACCTTTGCCCTCCAATTGACCAAACTCTCCACACAATCTGTCTATGAGTACATGCAGCTTGAGATAAGATTGAGAAAGCAGATTGCACGGAGCAAGTCTCCTAAACAGCTCAGGTTGCTTCTCTGCTTCTTTCTCCTTTTTTCTGGGTCTGATAGCTATTTTGCAGAACAACAAGATTCCTGGGCCATCTATTGAGGCGCAGTTGGTCACCCAGTGTTTAAATACATATGTAAGAAAATAATTTGTATCATCAAAAATTCTCTTTACCTCTAATAAAGAGCTAGTCACTAATAGCTATTTTATAAAGATGTGTGGTCTGGGTATTCATGTTTCTTATAAAAACTACAAAAACGTGCACCTTTAGCTATCATTTCACAATCTTTCCCTTTTCCACGCTTGGCTTATCTCAGTCTCTTCTTTGCTTAACATGGGGCTAAGAGATATATGAACATCATGGTGTCACCTACAGCTGTATTGATTTATATATTTTTACATCCGTAAAGATTTTATAAACTCTCTTTTTAGCAGTATTTTCTTGGGTCTGCCTACCAGGATATTGTTATGGAAGCCCGGCCCTTTATTTGCTGTTCAGGGACAAATTAGCATTCTTGTACAAATTAACAAATATGTTTCTGTTTTATCACATACAAAATTAGAGATGTTAGAGAATACCTGCAAAAGGATCTTATTCCCATCATGGTCTTCTGTTTGCCACCTGCCTTCACTGATTGGGCTACAAGGATTGGGCAAGAGAGGAATAAGCTGTCCAACATCTACTCGGAATTCCAGCACCGCTGACTCTGTAGGGGTTGGAATCTGGCCCTTAGGGAGTCTTTTTAAAGAGAACTGAATGTCTATATCCATGTTAGAATAGACAGGAAAGACACAAAAGTCCGCCTTTTTCTGACACACCGGTCTTTTCAGGATTAACTGGTACAGTTTCATAATGTCAATAAAGTTTTCATTCCTGCAGTATATGGCAAAGCGGATAATTTCTCTCCCATAATGCACTGGTCGGATGGCCCACAAAGGGGCCCCATGGGCCAAAGTGAAGAAGTCCTGACTGCATGGCATGTAAGGGAGGAACTTGCCATGCACTCGTTCTGTATGGTGGTAATGCCAAGGTGGTCTCTGAAAGGTTTCATGGAGCTGTAAGATTGGTTCTTCTCCATATTCCTCCTGCAGAAACAGAATGACTGCAAGGGCTGGCTGAGAAGCAGCAGCCTTACCAGACTTCCTGTGCTTCCTTGAGACCCGTCTTTCTGAGACTCGGAACAACTGGAGGTCTGGATGGATCCATGCTAACAGTTTATCAATGGCTTGCTGGAGAACTTTGCATTCACCAGGGTCTGCGATGATATGTATACTAACAAGGAAAGGGTCTTGATTGTCTTTCACAGAAAGTTCACCTAATAGTATAAAAACAAAATCTGTATTAGGTTTTAAAAATTATTTAGCAATTTCTTGTATTGTGTCATGATTTATGTAGGTTTTGAAGGAGAAATACATTATTCAGTCATTGCCCAATCTCGGGTGGCTGAACACCACTTGTCCCTCGAAGACAGTCGGTTACAGTTACAGTGATTTTTCTATATCAAGCTCGCCTACAATCGTCAGTAATATCTAGAGGTAAATACAGCCATAAACAAAAGAACCTAACAGAAAAAAACCCTAGTATTTATACTACTCAAAATGGGCTAGGCACTGCACATTCTTGTGTAGAAAGAGACAGTCCCTGCCCCAAAGAGTTTACAGTCCGAAGGACAAAAAACAAAGAATTGGGAGAAAGTGATACAACCAACAAACAAAATGGTCAGGATCAAAATTGATATCTGGCTTGTTCATTCCATGTTTTTGTTTTAATTTCTGCCACCTGGCTTTGTGCATGGAATTTACACAATGGAATTCTATCATCTTGCAATCAGCATTTCCCACCAAGTTAGAGTATTCAAGGGGCCTGACGGCAAGTATCAGAAGATTTTATATACTTATTGAAGATGTATCTGCTTAGTAATAGGAAGTAGTATAAACATCATGTATTCAAAAGCTGAATGTCATTCAGGCAAAAATTACTTCTTACCACTCAAACGCATGAGGGAATCGCTATGAAGTAGTCCCTGAAATCTCCCTGACTACATAGAAGCAGGTTGGGCTAATACCAAGTGACAGCTGGTTTGGAGGTCAGTGAAGACATTGCCAATTTCATTCTGTTGAAGTTGTGTGTGAAGAGAGGTGTATGTAAGCAGAGACCCCAGACAGCTCAATAAATCACTTGGCTAATTTAGCTATTTAGTTGAAATTAGGGCTGTCAAGTGATTAAAAAAAATTAATCACAATCATGATTAAAAAAGCAGCAAAGAGTCCTGTGGCACCTTATAGACTAACAGACATATTGGAGCATGAGCTTTTGTGGGTGAATACCCACTTCGTCCGATGCATGATGCTGGATGCATGATGATGAAGCTCATGCTCCAATATGTCTGTTAGTCTATAAGGTGCCATAGGACTCTTTGCTGCTTTTACAGATCCAGACTAACACGGCTACCCCTCGAATATGATTAAAAAAATGGAACACAATTAATCGTGTTATTAATCGCACTGTTAAACAATAGAATACCATTTATTTAAATATTTTTGGATATTTTCTACATTTTCAAATATATTGATTTCAATTGCAACACAGAATACAAAGTGTACAATGCTCATTTTACATTTTTTTATTACAAATATTTGCACTGTAGAAAACAAAAGAAATGGAATTTTTCAATTCACCTAATACAAGTACTGTAGTGCAATCTCTTTCTCATGAAAGTCGAACTTACAACTAGAATTATGTACAAAAAACTGCATTCAAAAACATAATATGTAAAACTTTAGAGCCTACAAGTCCAATCAGTCCTACTTCTTGTTCAGCTAATTGCTCAGAAAACATTTTTAAAAGATAATGCTGCCCGCTTCTTGTTTACAATGTCACCTGAAAGTGAGAACAGGCGTTCGCATGGCACTGTTGTAGCCAGCGTCGCAAGATATTTACATGCCAGATGCGCTAAAGATTCATATGTCCCTTCATAATTCAACCACCTTTCCAGAGGATGTACCTCCATGTTGATGATGAGTTCAGCTCAATAATGATCCAAAGCAGTGCGGACTGATACATGTTCATTTTCATTATCTGAGTTAGATGCCACCAGCAGAAGATGGTTTGGGTTCTGTAGTTTCTGCATCAGAGTGTTGCTCCTGTAAGACTTCTGAAAACATGCTCCATACCTCATCCCTCTCCGATTTTGGAAGGCACTTCAGCTTCTTAAGTTGAGTGCTATAGCTATCTTTAGAAATTTCACACTGGTACCTTTTTTGCATTTTGTCACAATTTGCAGTTAAAGTATTCTTACAATGAACAGCATGTGCTGGGTCATCATCCTAGACTGGTATAACATGAAATACATGGCAGAATGCCGGTAAAACACAGAGCATGAGACATACAATTCTCCCCCAAGGAGTTCAGTCACAAATTTAATTAACACATTTATTTTTTAACAGTCGTCATCAGCATGGACACGTCCTCTGGAATGGTGGCTGAAGCATGAAGAGGCATATGAATCTTTAGCTTATCTGGCATGTAACTATACTGTGATGCCGGCTACAACGGCACCATACGAACTCCTCTTCACACTTTCAGGTGACATTGTAAATAAGCGGGCAGCGTTATCTCCCGCAAATGTAAACAAACTTGTTTGTTTTAGTGACTGGCTGAACAAGAAGTAGGACTGAGTGAACATGTAGGCTCTAAAGTTTTACATTGTTATGTTTTTGAGTGCAGTTATGTAACAAAAATAATCTATATTTGTAAGTTGCACTTTCATGATAAGGAGATCACACTACACTACTTGTATGAGGTGAATTGAAAAATACTATTTTTTTTATAATTTTACAGTGCAAATATTTGAAATAAAAATTATATAAAGTGAGTACTGTCCACTTTATATTCTGTATTGTAATTGAAATCGATATATTTGAAAATGTAGAAAAACATCCAAAAATATTTAATAAATTTCAATTGGTATTCTATTGTTTAACAGTGCAATTAAAACTGCGATTAATCATGATTAATTTTTTTAATTTTTCGATTTTTTGTTTAGTTAATTGTATGAGTTAATTGTGATTAATCAACAGCCCTGGTTGAAATGGTTCTCTTTATTTGTTACTCTGATATTACCTATATGAATGAGACTGATGTGGAGGCATAACGCCTACATATGGTAGGCTGACCAATAGTTCCTAAGCTTTTAACTGTGTGTATAACATTTTAATAGCAAGATTAGTTTATGGACTGTCTCCTCTTCTACTGGAGACTATGTGAACTCCTTCCCTGCAGACTAGTAACTGGTATGTACAGCATATACCAATCATGCATTAATCTATAGGAGATTTGGGCAAGTTAAGCTGATGATCAGAAATATAGTGGTAGCAAAGTTCTCGTATGTCTGTCATGAAATGGGTAATGAGGAGTGACTGTGCTAAGTGGTTAATGGAAGAGAACAATAACCTGAAGCAAATCAATCACTGGTCATAATAATGTGGAAGGGTTCTCCTGCAGAGAACACTGCTAGTGCTATCGCTCCAAGGTATCTGTTGCTGATGTCCCTCCACAGGTTGGGGAACAGTGACTCCGAAACAAAAAATGGGAATGGGGACAGAGGGGGAAGGAAATCTAATAAAGCCAAAAAGAAAATAATGTGGATTAGTTATACAATCACACTTTCTTCTAAGAGCGGAATGCAAGATGTTCAAATCTGTTCTCCCTCCATTTCCTTTGATAGCGTGTATGTAACAAAAAGACTGCAACAAGGGACAGGCCTGATATTTATGCAAATAGATGGCTACAGCTTTGTAAGAAGCCTGGGCAGAAGGATGTGAAGCAAAGAGCTGCCATTCCTGTGGGCTACTTTGCATAAAAAAAATTACTGAGCATGGCCTTTCTGCCCTCTTGTCGCTCAGCGTGGTAGAGGGGTACTGAATGGTCTAAAGCATTTTTCAAAAGCCAAGCTTTGTGAGAACCAGCGTTAGCATTAGTATTCCAAAGCTATCACCAAATGTACCCGTCAGCATAAGATGCTAAAACAAACAGCCTCAGAGGACCACCAGTGTAAAGCAGAAAGCCATCATTAGGAGCTAAAGCTATGTGTACACCAGAGAAAATCATCTTTTGTTGAGCTAGAAGAAACCATGAACTAAGCCAAAGGGGGAAATGAGTGTAACTAATAAAAGCTGAAAGAACTTCCGTACCAACTTTATATTAGCAGGGACACTTCTACTGCAGTATTGGTCCTACCTTTATACCTGCAAAAGACAGTCTTTTTATTAAGGTAAGAAAAATGTACACAGGAATGAGAATAGGAGTTTGATGAAACCTCTCCTAAGCTGATTACATGGTGTGAACTACTTCTGTGCTATTAGCAAGGCTTTCTACTTCAGCTTGAACTTATCAAGAAAGGGGCAGGGAAAATGCCACCACTTCTCAAGTTAGGGCAATTCAATTTGCCCTCTGGCAAATTGTCATAGAAGCAAATTAAAGTTCTGCATATATATTAGGCTCTCTGTGCAACTGATTAAACCTACCAGCAACAAAATGCTGAAACATTTATTTGAACTTAAACCGTACAGTTCTCACAACTCTGCTATTTTTTCCCCATGGCAGACAGGAATTGTTTCCTTTTGGGGTGGCAGAAACATTAAAATTGCTAAAAGGGAAATATTATCAAGATTTAAATAATATTTATATATGTTTTAACTTATCTGTTAACTTGGGTTGCTACCATCAGCTGGAAGACTTTGAACTGAGATAAGTTAGCAAACCGAGAGCCTGATCCAACAGAGGCTGAGCGCCCTCAGTGCCCATTAGCTTCAATGGGAGTTCAGGGTGCTCAGCATACTGCAGAACTGGATCCAGAATTTTTCTTTTTCCACATGTACAGCTTGATATTCTGTTGCTGTTTGCTTTGTTTAAACTATAGATGTTTATTTATTTCCTAGGCAGAGAAACTGGAGGTCTCATAATGGTAAGGCAGCAGTCCAATCTTCCCTATAGTATTTCATCAGATATTACAAGTATATCTGGTGAGGAATTTTTAGCTGGAATGATTTTCTGACAGAAAATACAGTTTCCACAAAAATCAAAACTTTCTATAGAAAATTTTTGATTTTGCTGAAAATTCTTGATTTTTCCATCAGGAAAATTGAAATGAAATATTTCATTTGGGGTCAGTTCAATATGAATATGAATATTGTGTTGTTTAAACGGTCCCCATTTTTTTCATTGAGACACGGGTCAATAAAACATTGAATTGCATTTTCCTATTAGTTTAGTTCTGGGCCCCATTCTCTCCTATGGGCTGGGCTCCCTTGAGAAGTATGAGTCCCATAAGGTGAAGTGTTCATTCAGTCATGCGAGTCAGATGATTCTAGGTGCATTATGGGAGGTGCAGGCCAACCTGGGGAGCCTGGTATATAGCAGGGGAATGGGCGCATCATGCTCCAGAATTACAAATCCCATAAGGCAATGTGCCACCATAAGGAAATGCAGTTTAATATTGAAATGACTTGAAACTGCGCTTTGGGAATGTTGACATGTTTCACTTGGATCAAAAATATTTCCAAAACAAAACATTTTAGAATTTCCGTTCCACAGGAAATTTTGTCTTTTCATCCCATTTTGGAACACAAACAAATCCTGACATGTTGAAATTTCCCCTGGGATGAAAATTCCAAGTTTTGCTCAACCCTAATTACAATATTGACACTTCGTTGGAGTGTTTCTTAAAAGATGCACAGTGAGGCACAGGTAGAAAAGTTATTTTATCAACAAATTGCATCATGTCATAGATCACTGTGAGAGAAGTGGTCAATGGTCATCTCTGGGAGTGGCACAACATTGTCCTTTGATAAATCACACACTACTTATAAAGCAAGCAGGAGGGGATCACAGCAATAGATTCACCAGCTCCTCCTTCTCCCTCTCCAGATTAGTGGCTTCTGACAAATGAAGTGTGAGCAGTGAGCAGTAATCTGTTCCTCAACACGCTATCCTGTGTCTGACTTTATATACCCTGAAAGGGGTATATATAAATATGTGACCTGACCTGGCCAAAAGGCTGAGTCACAAGAAAGGGGCAGACCACTGTAGGAATGCCTGTTAGCAGGCATACCAGGAAAGAAGTGAGCCTGCCACACCTAAGTTCAGCCACCAAGGGCACCTGTGGTAAGTGAACTCCTTCACACAGGCCTTTATCATTTCTGCTTTGACTGCAACATCCTGCTCTGGTTTTTCTGGCACTATCCTCAGCCCACTCAAATCCCTTCAATAGGCTACTGCCAAGATCATCATCTTGGCTTGTCATCCTAACCACATCACCCCCTCTTCAAAGTCCCTGCCCCTTCTCCATCATGTCAAATACAAGCTTTACGGCCTTACCTTTAAGACCATTCACAATGTAACGGCTCCCTACATATCTATTTTTATATCTCATCTGGTCATGCTCTCTCCCTTCCTCTTTGCCAACAATGCCAGCCTTGACTGCCCAATCGACTGCTTCACCAGCAAACATCACACTTTCTTTCATGCCATGCATTCTGTGAGGAACACCCTTCCTGAGCTAAGGGCTACCCCACCTTCCTTCAAATCCCTTCAGTTCCACTTCTGTCATTCCTTTGCTAAATTGCTAACTCAATTACAAGGCAGAGAGTCAGCAGGGATTGTCCAGATCATTATATCTTAAAGAAAAGAAAAAACAAACAAACCCAAACTCAACCTTCAAATTGTGTGCATAGGTCTCCTATTATTATCCAGGGTTCAAAAAAGAACTACATACATTCATTAATGGAACATAGGTCCATCAATGGCTATTAGCCAGGATGGGCTGGGATAGTGTCCCTAGCCTCTGCCAGAAGCTGGGAATGGGTGACAGGGAATGGATCACTTGATGATAACTTGTTCTGTTCATTCCCTTTGGGGCACCTGGCATTGGCCACTGTCAGAAGACAGGATACTGGGCTAGAGGGACCATTGGTCTAACCCAGTACGGCTGTTCTTATCCTCATCTTTTACCCTCCACTCACTCTTACACCCTTGCATTATATCTTCTCTTTACAATCTAAGTTAATTCCATGGGGAAAGAACTACATTTTACTTGGTGTCTGGATAGCACAATGAAGTTCTGACCCTCACAGGGGCCTCTGGGGCCTACTGTAATAAGAATAAAAATAAGGAGTGGGGGCTTGTGCTCTTGCACTCTGGCAGAAAGTGAACAGTCAAAATATTTTGTAGCCCCCAGTACACACCTCCTTGTGGAAAGCTTCCAGGTCCCTCTCCTCATGCAGAGTCTAAGATTCTTTGTCTGCACTGTGACCTCCTCCTTCAGTTCTTTCTCCTGAGACAATGAGCTCGCTCAATCCCTAGTGCAACAAATCACCATCCTCAAGCCTGCTGCTCTCCCTGCCCAGACAGCCACACCTCCTTTGTTATCCTCCACAACAATATGCTGGCTGCTGCACTCTGTACTGCCAACCATGAGTGTTAAAAAAGAACAAATGAATAAAGTCCCTAAAATTACAAGATTGGCATAAAAATGAAATTTAAATAAATACATAAATATGGGTTCTTTTTTGTCCCCTTGTTTTTGATCCTTTAGAGTGCAAAGGAGGCGCAAGAATGAGGACTAGAAACTTAGTTTAAAAAAAATAAACCAGAGGATACTCACAAAGTTCCAGCTGCTGGGGCTTTAAGAAAAATAACAATTATTTCAAAATTCACAATAGCAACACTAGCTCTGAGGTAACACTGTTTGCTTCCCCACACACCATTATGCCTATGCTACATATTGATTTTGGGCTGAACTTCAGGGTAATGGTTCTCAAGGTGTTTTGACAAACTTGTGGTACTCATCTTCTGCTCACCTGTTGCTCAGAATTGGAAGGAGGTGCAGTAGCATGTTGCAGATGTGTGCGCATACCCTTTGGCACGACATAAACCCAAATTTGGGACGTTTCATTCTGACTGGTGACACCAATTTTCCAACTTCCTATACATCCCCATTCCTCCCTCCACAGCTCATTTCTGTCTACGCTAGACACACCAACAGTGAACTGCAAAATTATAGAACTCCCATATAGTGTCTTCAGTTTCACAAAGAACCCCCATCAATGGGAGGTTGATGGGATTCTGAGTTTCTGCAGGTGTTACATATTTACAATTAAAGCTGGCAAATCAGTCTGGTGCAAAAGTTAATGGAAACTATGTAAACTGGAATTGTGACAGTTAGCACAGGGGATTAGTAATGGGATTTCGAACCTTTCACCCCTAGGCTGCTGGTTTGAATCCCCCCAAAGTCAATAATGACTGAAGTTTGCTAAAATGTGAGGATAGTAGGAGTCTCTGTCCAATTCCCATTGTATAGGTGCTCATTTCACAAAACTGAGAAATCAAAACACACAGAATCTCTCTTTCCTAACAGATGTTAGAACTTGATGTCCAGGTTCCATAACCACAGCGTGGCCTCTGTATCAAGACAGGCTAGATGTTTTAGACTAGGGGTCGGCAACCTCTGGCACGCGGCTCGCCAGGGTAAGCACCCTGGTGGGCCAGGCCAGTTTGTTTACCTGCTGCATTGGCAGGTTTGCCAGACCGCGGCTCCCACTGGCTGCGGTTCGCCATCCCAGGCCAATGGGGGAGGTGGGAAGCCGCTGCCAGCACATCCCTCGCCCGCGCCTCTTCCCACCGCCCCCATTGGCCTGGGACAGCGAACCACAGCCAATGGGAGCTGCGACTGGCCGAACCTGCCGATGTGGCAGGTAAACAAACTGGCCTGGCCCGCCAGGGTGCTTACTTTGGTGAGCCAGGTGCCAGACGTTGCTGACCCCTGTTTTAGACTGTCCTCCAGCTGTTGGGTTGCACAGTCTTCCACCACATGATTTACTGTCTGCTATGCTTCTCCACAGTCACAGAATGAGGAGGAAACCAGCTCAAGCTACTGCATGCTTCTGGTAACTCTGGTTCAGCCAGCAAGTAACCTGTTGAGTCTAGCCCAGGATCTACAATCAAGTGGAGGCAAGTGCAGCAATGGACTCCTGAATTTACGTAGTGTGTTAGAAGCATCAGTAGGAAAGAGTCTAAGGGTGCAATTTTTGGCTACCTGGTGATACTGATCATCCGTGCATGGTAAAGGATCAACAGCTCTTTTGTCCAAGAGTGCATGAGCTGCTGTAACAAAGGGGCGCTGAGAGCTCATCCATGGTGTCATATCCCAGACCCCACAGGAATGGGAGTCATCCTCTGAATATATCTCAGATTGGGGCACTAGCCAACTGGAGATGTAATAGGCTAGTTTCACCTGTCGCAGCTCTTCAAGCAGGCTTAACAGGAACAATATCTCATGGCCAGTCTGGCAGAACTATGTGTGCTAGCACATACAGACCGCAGGTTTGTGTGTAGCTCCAACAGCCACTAATGACACGAGTGGCCAAACTCAGCTCTGTGTCGACAAGCTGAATGTGGCAGCTGCAGCCCCAGACTGCAAAACAGTATTCAGCTGGAGCAAACACCACTGCCAATACAGAAGTATGAAAGACCACAGGATCTGCTCCCCAGGAGGTTCCCAATAGCTTTTATATCAAGGTGATATGGAAAGATCTTCATTTTCAGGTGTTCCAGGTGAGGCCATTTGACAGGCTATGGTGGAGTTTTACTCCCAAGTAGATGACAACTGGCTGGAATGGCAGAGGCCACCCTTGGACATGGATCAAGACGGGTTGATTGGCAAAATAGTTGTTTAGAAGACAAGTAATTGCCACTATCACAACCTGCTTTAATTGGTGACTTTGTTAGCAGTCTGCCCACAAAAGCCAAGAATTGGCTCTCTCTCTCTCCATCTGGATACTAAAATGACCTCATTACTTGTGGGCAGTTCCCATGTGAGAGCTCAGTGTGACAGCTGGGGTAAACTGGAGAAGCTTGAGAAACTTGCCCCGCCACCCCCTCATACTATACCTGCTCTGTGGAGAAATAGGGGAGCTGTCAATTCAGCATCTTTCATAAGCACTGAAGTCACACAAATGAAAACAGAGATGGAGTACTCAAACAGATCCTGTTTCTGCAACCTTTTTCACACTGGTGAACAGTGTGTTCAATGAGACTACGTCTATGAGTAATTCCACATCAACATGAGTGACAGTAGAACAATTAGGCCTTAAAACAGCAGCTTGTCTTGTTTTTAAAGTTAAGGGTTTTGCAAAAATGTAGAGAAGTCTGTTAATTAAGTAGTAGTGTATAATTAGTATATTTGTTTTGATTATTAGGTAACATATTTAGTTTAGAATTGACTAGAGTTGCATTTTTAGTGGGGAATAAAAAAAGCTGAAAGACAATGAAGTCTGGATTCTGACCAACTCCAGATTTCCACTTTAGAAGATTTAAAGTTTTCAAAAATTTAAGTCCCTTCCAGTCATAAAATTTTTCCAAATAAAAATATGAATTGCTATACTTGGCAGAAACCCAGGATACTGATCTTTGTTATATTTCAGTTCTCCATTCCAAGTTTGCAAGGCATACTAATTCAGCAAAAAAAAAAAAATCCATTAATAATCTCTCAATAAATTCAAAACTGTACAATTTATATGAGCTTTCAAAATGCATCCAAAGAGTTAATCAGAGTCCTTTCACTCTTTTCTTCAGTTGTTTGATTTATTATATGTGTGTGTACTTTACTAAAATCTAGTTCACAAGTGAAACAGAGTTTTTCAAAAGTATAATAAAAAAAGATAGAAAGTACATTGCCTTTTAAAAAATAGTTTGGAGCTGTGCACATTTACACTATTGCTCAATTTGGCCCAAGAGCTAACTCTATACACTGCATAATGTCATCAAATTGGCAAAGACATGGTCCCATGGCATAAAATATGTTTGCGGTAGTGCCTGCATAGGTAATCAATAGTTTGTGTACAAAAACCAATGAACTTCTTAGAAAGAGTAGCAATGGAAAACTATTCTGGGGCACATAAACCTCTCAGCTAATAGGACTGTGCCATGAAATAGACACATATGCACCTAAGCTGATGGGAAAAGAAAGCATGCTTTGTGACTGAGGGCCTAATTCTCAGCCCTCCAACCGAGTCTCATACATAGTCTGTATGTGAAACAAAACAGACCCTTTCCAGGGTATACAGTCCAACTGGACCTATCCCAGTACCCTGCCATTGGTATCTCTGTAGCCCACTCCGGGCTCAGTCTTTAAGTAATGCTAACCCTTGAATTGAGACATACCCCCGGGGGCTTCCTCCTGGGAGACACGCTCTTCAGCTGCTCTGGGTCTTTCTGTCCCAGCTCTCCAGCTCGGCCACTAAACCATCCGATCCCCTTCTGGGGGTGTTTCACAGTTCAATAATCAGCCCCTTCTCTGGGACTTCTCAACTCCCTTCCTCAGGACTTAAGCCACTTCCTAGTGGCTGGCAGAGGGGACTCAGAGCTGCCCACTACTCCAGGCCCCAGCACAGAGACCCTATGAATGGCAGCTACGTACTGCTGCACTCTCCTTAACTAGTCACCATGCTGCTACAGTAGCCTGGGCCACTTCCCTGCAGCCCCAGCACCTTCACAAATGCTTCACCCTTACCACAGGGCTGAAGTCTTTTACTCTGGCCCAGCAGCCAGCCAGAAGCTCTCTCTTGCTCCCCCGGTCCCTGCCAGCAACTGATTTGTTCATATTCCTCCAGACAGAAAGACAGTGCTCATTCCTCCAGTTCCAGTCACCAACTGACTGACTCCTCTGCCCCTGCAGCTCCTTTTATGTGAGCCTGTTGGGCTCTGAATGGCTGCTCTCTGCAGCCTCTCTCATTGGCTGCTTCCCCCGCAGCTAGTCTAGGCAGCGTGGAGAACTTCTCTACTGCTCCTTTCTGGGGCAGGGTGTGGTAGGATCCTGAGGCCTCCAGCCAGGGGCCTGTGGGCCTAATATACCCTCTCTCACAGGGGAACCATATGTGTTTATCACGTATACTAATTCCCTTTCAGCTAATATCCTGGGTGACAATTCAAAACAGAAAGGCTCTCCTTGTTTACAAAGTAAAGTTATTTTATGGCTTAGTTCCTAAAACACTCTAGTTGCTGTACTGGAAACAGATGATGAATATAAATATACACTCTGCAATTTGCAAGCATTATTCTTTAAAAGCTAGTAATACACTTTTAAAAAATTGAATTATATTTCTAAAATAATCATTAATTCAGCTATTAATTTCAATCTTTTTTCCTGTTTCCATTCAAGAATGGATAATTTATTTTAAAAAAATGTTTAAAATGTGCACTGGTTCTGAGACTCTAAAAAAAGGTCTTGTTCTCAGAAACAGAATGACAAAATGAGGGAAGCTGGCTAATACAGATTGAATACACACAATATTTAAATAAAATTAAATCCCACATTGCTTAACATAAGCTCTGTTTTTAATGGTGGTGGTGCTGAATACATTTACTTCATCATCTATTAGAATCAAGGCATTTTGAACAGTTATTGCATTTTCATTAATTTTTAAATCAAATAAATTAGACCAGATAACCCAGATACAGCAAAGGGCAAGGAAAGAAATGGATAAGTTGGCTCCAAAAATTTGTTTAAATCTCAATTATACACTATTACTTCAATGTGTTTCAGTTTTCTCATTCATCAAAAATCCAGAGGAACAAGGATTCTTCGAGTGCTTGCTCATATAGATTCCATTTAGGTGTGGGCGCGCCACGTGCACAATCGGAAGACTTTTACCCTAGCAACACTCGGTGGGTCGGCTGAGGCGCCCCCAGAGTGGTGCTCAATATATGCCCCTGCAGACCCAGTGTCTCCTCAGTTCCTTCTTACCACCCGTGACGGTCATTGGAACTGTGGAGCGTGGCTTAGCTGATCTCCACTTCCCTAGCTCTTAGTTCGTTTATACCTGTAGATAGTTATTATAGAGTAGTAGTTAGTACTTTCTAGTTGTAGTTAATAGTAGTTATTGTCTTTAGTGTACATAGTACATAGTAATTGGAGGTAAGCGGTTTCTCTCCTTCCCGGTACCCAGGCTCATGCCTAGGTCTTCGGGTTTCAAACCGTGCTCGGCCTGTCTTAAGCCAATGCCTATGGGAGACCCCCACGACTCCTGTTTGAGTACCTGGGGGAATCCCATCAATCAGATAAGTGCTGCATTTGTAAGGCATTCAAGTCTAGGACCAAAAAGGAGTGGGACTTTCACTTGAAGCAGCTCCTCATGGAAGTAGCACTTAGCCCAATGTCCTTGGTCCCCACCGAGACCCAGCGCCATTGGTCTGAAGCATGCTTCCGGCACTGGAAACAACAGTTTCGTGACCTGGCACTGGCAAAGACTCTCGGCACTGGACGTCTCCAGCACTGCTACCAACGAGGCACCGCTCACTGTCTCTGGGACCGAAGAAGCAACACAAGCCACCTGCTGCACCTGTGTAGTTGCTGGCACTGCCTGTGATCACCTCGGAGCAGCATCTCATGCTGGTTCACCCCGCAAACGCTCCAGCTCAGGTGCCATTGAGTCCGGTGCACATAAGCTCCCCGGTGCACACCGCGGTCGAGCTCGGGCCTGCCTTCTACCCTGAAGACTTTCTCCACGGCACACAACCTGATTGTGCCTACTGAGCCGAGACTGTCACAACCTTCAGTACCACTGGTGTGGGCTGTTCCCTCTATAGGGAAGCCCTCCATGATGCGCCCTCTGTCGCAGAGCAAGATGGCTACGTTGCTCCCGTTCGGTGCAGCATGTACTCTTGGGTAGCAGAAAGCCCTCTACTAGGTCCATGTATCTGGCCAAGTGGAAGTGTTTCTCCTGCTGGTGTGCCCTGAGCAATGCTGCCCCCCTGGAGGTGCCAGTACCTACCATCTTAGACTATCTCTTGTCCTTGAAATGGCACGGCCTGGTGATTTCATCCATCAGACTACACCTAGCAGCGATTTCGGCCTTCCACCCGGGAGAAGATGGGCGCTCGGTTTTCTCCAATCCATGGTCAGCAGGTTCCTAAGGGACCTAGAACGTCTGTACTCGCAAATTCAGCATCCAACCCCTACGTGGGACCTCAACCTGGTCCCATCCAGACTCATGGGTGCCCTGTTCAAGCCGATGGCCACTTGCTTGCTCCTGTACCTTTCCTGGAAAACAGCTTTCCTCGTTGCCATCACTTTGGTGAGATGTGTGTTGGAACTTTGAGCCCTCACATTGGACCCACCGTATACAGTGTTTCATATGGACAAGGTACAGCTGCGACTCCACCCCGCCTGCCTTCCTAAGGTGGTGTCTGCCTTCCATGTCAACCAAGACATCTTCCTTCCGGTCTTCTACCTGAAGCTGCATGCTTCTCAACAAGAATAACAGCTGCATTCCCTAGACATTTGCAGGGCCCTTGCCTTTTACATCAAACGAACAAGACCTTTTAGGACGACAACCCAGCTGTTTGTAGCTGTGGCAGACTGGATGAAGGGCCTCCCGGTCTCCACACAGCGCATCTCGTCCTGGATTACATCATGCATCCGTGTGTGCTATGACTTGGCTAGTGTCCCAACTATGCACCTTACCGCCCACTGCACTCAGGCTCTGGCTCGTGTACCCATACAGGAGATCTGTAGGGCAGCAACTTGGTCATTGGTACATACTTTGCTTCCCACTACGCGATAGTGCAGAAGTCCAGGGGCGATGCTGCATTTGGTTCAGCAGTCCTCCACTCCACTCAACCCAGTCCAACCCACTGCCTACGTAGGGCTTGGGAGCAACCTAATTGGAATTGATAGGAGCAAGCACTCGAAGAAGAAAGACAGTTACTCACCTTTGTAATGGTTGTTCTTTGAGATGTGTTGCTCATATCCATTCCAAACCCGCACTCCTTCCCCTCTGTTGGAGCAGCCGGCAAGAAGGAACTGAGGGGGTGCTGGGTCGGCAGGGGCATATATCCGGTGCCATAAGGACGCCATTCCAGGGAGCGCCTCAGCTGACCCACCGAGTGTTGCTAGGGTAAAAGTCTTCCGATGATCGTGCACGCAGCGTGCACACACCTAATTGGAATGGATATGAGCAACACATCTCGAAGAACAACAGTTACAAAGGTGAGTAACCGTCTTAACCCGCTGCAAGGATTAGTCTTGCTAATGGTATGTCTGTAGCGTTTTACAAACAAGTATTTTTCCCAAACCCTAAAACTATAAGTAAATTCTAGATGTCCTCAAAATGGTGTAATACAAGAGAAATCCTTAAAAAAAAAACCAATAAAAAATCTCTTAATAGAATAGTTATTTTTGATAGCATGGAATATATTAAATTACAAGACAGCCAAAGTTAATTAACAAGAATTCTGTATGGAGGATGAGAAATCTGATGAATATATAACCTGAAAGGGCAGAATGGCAAATAACTTAATTCAGAGATACAGAATGTCCATCCTGAAGTGCATGTAAAAATGTATCTGCAGAGTGGCTCACGTGATAGAGAATCTGTGTGCCTTCCAATCAATGGTCATTTCTGGATAAAATAAGTGTGGTAAATTGAAATGAGATCGATATGTAACAAATATGCCACTTATTTGCCTGATGGGAAAAAAAGATTTCTCCACGGTCCATTAATACGACCAGGCAAATGACAAGGTGACATTGTCCTTGGTGAACAGCGATATTAAAAATCCTACTGACTGCCCCTCTACATGGAAAGAAAAATGCAAGTGGAAATAATAAAATTATTTATTTTTTACGGGACTAAGATTGAATTGAGACACTAGTAAGTTACGTAAGTGCTTTCTCTGACCTAACTAATTTATCCTTTTAAACAACAATAAAAAAATTGTACTGTTGCTTTTAGAGACAAGTCAAAGCTTCTACATATACCCCTCACCTGCAAAGAAGTGTATGGTCTGATTTCAGTAGTTCTGCACATTCAGAAATTCTGCTGAAGTCAACTGATGCTGCAGAAGTTTAGCACCTTAAAAAAAAAAAATCACTCATGAAAGTCCAACATCCTTGCCTTTAACACGTTGGTAACTGGGCAAATATATTACAAAGCTCTTAGAAGTTACAGATGAAAAAAAGACTAATTCAAGTCCATTCACCTGCAAGGGCAAACTATGCTCCCAACAAAAAATGTATCAGGTATTAAACTTCTGCTACATTGTGTGTTTTAACTGTGTGTCATTTTACACAGCTTGTACATACCCACATGAACACAATTTATTGGAGCAAACAGGATTTGACACACACCTAACCTGGTGTTCATTTGGAAAAAAGGTATATTCTTAATTCAAGTTAGCAAACTTGAGGTAAAATCCTAGTGATAACAAGGCAGTTTGCAGTTTTCACACATGAGCAGGCTGAATGAAATCCTAGGCTCCCAACAGCCTTTAACTAGACTTGCTAGCTCATGCAGAAACTACAAATTGCCTTGCCTTCACTACGATTTTACCCTGAATTATTTAAGGGTATGTTCTTAACTTGAGTTTATTCCTAATTAATACATTACCATATCGGTCAACCCACAGAAAACAGCAGAAGAGACGAAGTATGGTACTACAGTGATGAGTGCAACAGAAAAGCCTGTTAGTAATGAGATCATCAGATCAGAATAAGAATTTATACTATTCATGTAACTCAAGCGAGTCCCACACCCCTCATCTTCTTCTAAATAAGAAATTACTGAAGATAAATTAATGTAAGACATGCAGAATACTGATTTCTATTTGTGTATAGGTGCTCAGGTCAGTCCAATAATTCAGAACACTTTCCCCAATCAAGCACAGTGTAAAAAATAATATTAATCTATTTGAAGAACATGCATTTACATGTGGTTTCTGCTCTCTTGATGCACAGAGTGTGATGCATGTACATCACATATGGGAAAAATAAATCTCTCTCTCTCTAATATCAGAGGGGTAGCCGTGTTAGTCTGGATCTGTAAAAGCAGCAGAGAATCCTGTGGCACCTTATAGACTAACAGACGTTTTGGAGCTTGAACTTTCGTGGGTGAATACCCACTTCGTCAGATGCATGTATCTGACGAAGTGGGTATTCACCCACGAAAGCTCATGCTCCAAAATGTCTGTTAGTCTATAAGGTGCCACAGGATTCTCTCTCTCTTTAATGTAAACTTCAATGCTACTTTGGGAAACTATCTTCAGAAATCTGGCACTGTCAAACACTGGACTAACTTAATGGAAACTATCTCAAGAACCTCTATTTTCAGAGATCTTCTGTCATTGGCACAGTATAGCAAGCAGCTCTGTTCACTTTATTATAAATAGTGCATGTGGGTAAGCAGTTAGCATGGGACCAGGTTACCCTTCCTTGCTTCATTCCTTGGCTTTAACCATTTGGACAGCTGTCACAAGCTTTTAAACTCATTTTCAGCATAATTTCAGCTGAACTTGGATTTCCAAGGAAGACCTTTTCGGTAACCCTTAATTCAATGACAATCTTTCTACCTACTTATTCGCAGTATTTTGGAAGCTGCAGCAATGATACTTTCATATAAGAAAACGCAAACCAGGAGACAAATATACAATTTTATTCTGTAAGACATTTTTATCATCTTTCTTGCCATAACATTAGAGTGGCATTCAATATCCTTACTGTAGTTAGGGGGTTATCGAGGTTTCTTACAAGCCAAATTTTGATTGTTGGTGAGGAACAAGAGCAATTTGCTTACTTGCTTTTGATTTACAGTGCGGGTCCTCAATGCGGATGCTGCAAAAAAAAAAAAAAAAAAAAAAAAAAAAGTACAGGGAGTGGGTCACAGTCAGCCTTCCATTCTTTATGGTTAGATGGAAGGGGAGCCTTGCCAGCATTTTGTTTGTTGTAACATGGCATTAGGGTATGGAAAAGGTTGAGAACCACTCATTTAGAGATCAGATATACAACTTGTGATGCTCTCTCCGGGTGCCCAGGGCTCATTATTCCTCTATCTCCAGAGAGAGGAAGTAACTTGCTCATACTTAACTGGTGTCAGCTCCCTGACACCACTAGTCTGTTAACCAACCAACCAATCTCCTCAGGGCTCTGCCAACATTTACTTTGCCCTGCAGGATAACAACAGGTGTGCCACAACTCTCAGTCCCCTCTGAAAGCATCCCTTTCCATGTCTAGCCCTTACTCACTGGACAGTCACAGAAATTCCCAGACAAGCTGTCTCCCAGGAATAGTGCACACCCCAACTCGTTTGGTTCAACTCAGGCTCATCTCAAATATAACACCACAGCACTGAGATACATTTATAGTGAAAACAATGATAAGTGTATTATCAAGAGCTAAGATTTAAGAGACAGCGAATAAGGATAATGGAAACATAGATCAAAATCATAAAACACAAAGCTGGGTCTACACTAATCAATGGTTACCTTTCCTATATAATAAAGGAGTTTCCCCTCCCCCAAGGATTCAGTCTTTTGCAGAGCTCACTGGTTTTCCGGCAAACCAGGATCCAATCATTCATGAACATCCCTGCTGTTCATGCCTCTTGCATTCTATTTATATTTTTCAAAGTTCACACCTGCCCCCCAACCACGGTATAGTCTCCACTGTCTTCCCATCCCCGTTTACTCTGTATGCAGATTTGGCTTCCATTGTGTTGGCTCACAACTAGGGCTGTTGATTAAGCGTAGTTAACTCGTGAATAATTTTAAAAAATTAATAATTAAAAAAATTATTTGTGATTAGTCACACTGTTAAACAATAGAATACCAACTGAAATGTATTAAATATTTTTGGATTTTTTCTACATTTTCAAATATATCGATTTCTATTACAATACACAATACAACATGTGCAGTGCTCACTTTATATTATTATTACAAATATTTGCACTATAAAAATGATAAAAGAAATAGTATTTTTCAATTCACTTCATACAAGTACTGTAGTGTAGTACTCTTTTATCGTGAAAGCACAAGGTAAAATGTAGATTTTTGTTACATAACTGCACTCAAAAACAAAAAAATGTACAACTTTAGAGCCTACAAGTTCACTCAGTCTTACTTCTTGTTCAGCCAGTCGCGAAGACAAACAAGTTTGTTTTACATTTACAGGAGATACTGCTGCCTGCTTCTTTTTTACAATGTCACCTTAAAGTGAGAACAGGTGTTTGCCTGACATTTTGTAGCCGTATTGCAAAGTATTTATGTGCCAGATATGCTAAACATTCATATGCCCCTTTATGCTTTGGTCCCATTCCAGAGGACATGCTTCCATGCTGATGATGCTCTTCATAAAATAACACGTTAATTAAATTTATTACTGAACTCCTTGGGGGAGAATTGTATGTCTCCTGTTCTGCTCTATCCATATTCTGCCATATATTTCATGTTATAGCAGCCTCGGAGGATGACCAGCACAGGTTGTTCATTTTAAGAATACTTTCACAGCAGATTTGACAAAACACAAAGAACAGGGTTTCTCAAACAGGGGTCGTCGCTTGTGTAGGGAAAGCCCCTGGCGGGCCAGGCCGGTTTGTTTACCTGCCCCGTCCGCAGGTCTGGCCGATCATGGCTCCCACTGGCTGCAGATTGCTGCTCCGGGCCAATGTGATCCGTCCTGTCTCGTCAGGGGCTTTCCCTACACAAGCGGCGACCCCTGTTTGAGAAATCCTGGCAAAGAAAGTACCAATATGAGAGTTCTAAAGATAGTTATACCACTCAACCCAAGGTTTAAGACTCTGAAGTGCCATCCACAATCTGAGAGAGATGAGGTATGGAGCATGTTTTCAGAAGTCTTAACAGAGCAACACTCCGATGCAGAAACTACAGAACCCAAACCACCAAAAAAGAAAATCAACTTTCTGCTGGTGGCATCTGACACAGATGATGAAAATGAACATGCGTAGGTCCTCTCTGATTTGGAGCATTATCAAGCAGAACCCATCATCAGCATGGACATGTCCTCGGAATAGTGGTTGAAGGATGAAGGGACATATGAATCTTTAGTGCATCTGGCATGTAAATATCTTACAACGCTAGCTACAACAGTGCCATGAGAACACCTGTTCTCACTTTCAGGTGAGATTGTAAATAAGAAGCGGGCAGCATTATCTCCTGCAAATTTTAACCAAATTTGTTTGTCCGAGTAATTGGTTAAGTAGGACTGAGTGGACTTGTAGGCTCTAACATTTTACATTCTTTTATTTTTGAATGCAGGGGTTTTTTTGTACATAATTCTATATTTATAAGTTCAACTGTTAAGCTAAAGAGGTTGCACTAAAGTACTTGTGAATTGAAAAATACTATTTCTTTTGTTTTTTACAGTGCAAAATTTGTAATAAAAATAAATATAAAGTGAGCACTGTACACCTTGTATTCTGTGTTGTAACTGAAATCAATATATTTGAAAATGTGGAAAACTTCAAAAATATTTAAATAAATGGTATTCCATTATTGTTTAACAATGTGATTAACTGCAATCAATTTTTTTATTGTGATTAATCATGATTAATTTTTTTTAGTCGCCTGACAGCCCTACTCACTATGTTTAAGTTACACAGCCAACGGCAAGACAGGTGAATCGTTTTCTTGGTCTGGCAAAACCTGTTTGACAACCCTGCCTGGGACACACTTTTCTAAAACTTTTTTTCAATACATACACATTGACTTCTTAAATATCATTCAGACATACATCTCACAACAATTAAGAGCTTCAGTATGACATAAGCTTTTATTAGATACCTCACTTGACCCTCTCTGGATAAAATTATTATTAAAGAAATGTATTCGGTGTAGTGAGTTTGTCAGCACTGTCAAGAGTTATTGTTACAGAACAGTGCTCCCTTTGCCTGTTGGCACTGAGGGGTTCTTAAGGTCACACAATTATCAACGTATGAGACATTTAAACAAAACACTGATGTTTTTCATAGCCACATGCTTAACTTTAAGCAAGTGGATACAGCATGTACTTAAACTCTTTGCTCAAGCAGGGACTTTGTACTCATCTTTGGAATAAGGCAGTGATAGAGCTTGGAATTGAACCTAGACTACCTACACCCCACATTACAGCCTTAACTACAAGGCCATCATTCCTCTATAACCTGGGGTCAGTCACATCATGTGTCCATGCCTCAATTCTTTCCTCTCACTCATTGCCTGTCTTGTCTTGTTAGATCATAAGTTCTTTGGGACATGATGGTCTTTAATTATTTTGGTATGTGCAGATATTTCATCTCTAATTCCCAGGGGTCTATATTACCACACACAATGACATATTTCAGGGTCCCTAGCACAATGGGGACCTCATCTTAATTGGGGACTCTAGAGGCTTGTAATATAAATCATCAACAACAACACAGTAGCTTAGGAGATGTTTCCAGGCATTCTGTGCTGAGCAATGGTGACATATACAGCATGGAAATCTGCATATGACAGAAAGGGCTTCATTTACATCCTCTGATGATTGGGAACGGTCAACAGGAAGGATGCTGGAGCCAGTGGGTGAGATGTGCTGCTGCTGGGAGTACAAGAGGTGGAGAGGTTGCAGGCTGCAAATGGTCAGAAACCACAGCTAAACCTGGAAGGAGCTGGGAAAAGATGTACAGCTGGGACGGCAAATCAAGGGCTGAGTTGAAACAAGTGATTCTGATGTTGCTTGGGGCAGTGGAGCCAAAACTAGACACTTTCTTCCTGTATGCAACCATCAGTTCTTCCACTTCCAGTCTGGTGGAATTTGATGAGCAGAAACATGGTTTTAGCATTGCTGCATACTGCTAGTGGGTAAGTAGCAATGACACTTCTGTTCGTCACACTGCCCGTGAGAAGTTATGGTGCCCTTTACCATTAGCAGTATGTCACAGGCCAGGGTACAGGTGAAGAAGATACCCTCCTCACATTTTCCACAGAGTTGAAACCTTCACCCTCAGCCTTTTGCTGCAACTTTATAAACATATTGTCTGAGTTCTTAATGTTGACACAGGCTGCAGACAGACTTTCAGATTACTTGGTTCCAATTTCCTCTCCCCACATTTTACTTAGTGTTCTTTTTATAACAACAACTTTGGGAAGTATCAGAGGGCTAGCTGTGTTAGTCTATAAGGTGCCACAGGATTCTTTGCTGCTTTTACAGATCCAGGCTAACAGACGTTTTGGAGCATGAGCTTTCGTGGGTGAATACCCAGACATGCATCTGACGAAGTGGGTATTCACCCACGAAAGTTCATGCTCCAAAACGTCTGTTAGTTTATAAGGTGCCACAGGATTCTTTGCTGCGTATAAATACATGCACTACTGCAGCTCCTCGAGCCTGTCACCACACTATAGGTTCTCTCTGCAACCAGAAGGGCTAAAGCTTTGTCTTCTAGTGAAAAGATCTAATTCTGGAGAATACACAGAAATCTGCTTAGATTTTGCTGTGCTGTACGTATATTTATTGTTTCAATGTAATGCAAACTCCAACGAATTAGAGGTGAAAGAACTTGTGAGGACAGTGTGTCATAAGGTATAATTCCCAAATCTGAACCTTAGCGTCCAAAATTTGGGTACCTGCATGAATCCTCTAAGCTTAATTACCAGCTTAGATCCTGTAGCGCTGCCACCAAACGGATTCATGCCTGATAATCTGGTCTCCCAAAACCTTCCCTGGGGACCCAAGACTCAAATGCCTTGAGTCTCACAACAAAGGAAATAACCGCTTCCTCCCTGGTACCCTGGAATAATATCTCTAAACTCCTTGAATACAAAAAGAGAGACAATTCACCTTCCCTCTCTTCTTTTTCCCTCTCAATTTCCCTGAGAGAAGAGTAATCCTGGCCAAGAATTCTCTACCCTTGAGCTCAACTAGAAAAGAAATAACAGGTTAAAAGAAGCTTTAATAAAAAGAAAAAAAGACATAAAACGTCTCTAATCAAGATGAATATTTACAGGTCTGTTAACTATAAAAAATGAACAAACAGCCTATTCAGAAAAATAACATTTAAACATTTCAGCAAACTACACACGTGCAATAAGAAACAAGTAAAAACTATGTTGTTTTTCTATCTTATTACATACTTGGAAACAGAAGATTAGAGAGCCTGGAGATAGCGTGATCACCCTCAGAGCCTAGAGAGCACACGGACACAGAACAAAGGACCCACACCCAAAACTTCCTCCCTTGAGATTTGAAAGTATTTTGTTTCCTGATTGGTCCTCTGGTCAGGTGTTGTTTGTTAACCCTTTACAGGTGAAAGAGACATTAACCCTTAGCTATCTGTTTATGACACAGTGACTCCATCCTCCAGTACGTAAAGGGCATAGTTCTCAGATACTAAACTGATCCTACACTTTCTTTTCCAAAAGACCTTTTCTCTCTACTTTTTCTTTTGGCAATGGACGCTGAACAAAATAGACTCTCTCTTAGCTGGCAATATAGAAACCATCTGATCTGGCCTATCAAAGTGAAGGGGAGAAAAGGGAGGCAGAGAAAGACAAAATCGGAGGGCAGAAAGGAGAGAAACTATGCAATTGAATCATAAAAAAAAAAAAGAAAGACAGCCTCTCTTTTCTAATTAGTGGTGTGGGCGTGTTCTCCCTGGATGACTGGAGCCACAAGGAGGCCTGGTCTACACTACAAACTTAGGTCAACATAAGCCATGTTAAGTTGATCTAATAATATTATGTGTCTACACTACCGAGTCCCTTCTGCTGACCTAAGTGGCTGTAAAGTTGACTTCTGTACTCCACCTCCGTGAGAGGCATAGCGCTTGATTTGACATCTGGGGTTGACATGGGGATGGCACAGACACTGTGTTGCGTAATTCGAATGAATTGGCCTCCAGGAAACATCCCACAGTGCTGCACAGTGACCGTTCTGGAGAGCACTTTCAACTCCACTGCATGTCAGCCAGGTAGACAGGAAACAGTCGCTCCCCTGTTAAAGCCCCAAGAACTTTTGAGTTTTCATTTCCTGTTTGACCAGCATGGAGAGCTTACCAGCACAGCTGATCATGGAGACTCAAGGCTGCACACACGCTTCAGCCTGCAGTACACAGGAGGTGGTGGATCTTATTGCTGTGTGGGGAGAAGAGTCTGTTCAGACAGAGCTTTTATCCAGCAGAAGAAATGCTGACATCTATGCCAAGATTGTGCAGGGCATGGGGGAGAAAGGCTACACCAAGGACACACAGCAGTGCCACATGAAAATAAAGGCGCTTTGGCAAGCGTACAAGATGACAAGGGTGGTGACCAGTTGTTCTGGTTCTGCCCCACAGACATACAACTTCTATGAGGACCTGCATGCGATTCTCAGCAACAACCCCACCACTGTCCCAAAACGCTTCGAGGATAACTCCCAGGAACCCTGCATGACCTCGAGCAACAATAAGGAGGACATTGTTGATGAGGAAGAGGAGGAGGAGAATGTGAGGCAGGCAAGCGGAGGATCCATTCTCCCTGACACCCAAGAACTGTTTTTAACCCTGGAGCCCATCCCTTCACAGGAACAGTTGGTGGCGGAGCGTGATGCCGGGGAAGGTACCTCTGGTGAGTACAGCAAGTACCTATCTCCAAAAGAGACTGTTTATGTGCACGGGGATGGCCCGTGAATTCTCCATGGAGATCTCTAGGAAGCTTTCATGGAAGTACTCTGCAATCCTTTGCAGATGGTTTTTGGGAAGGGCTGCACTAGGACACTTTCCCATGCTACTCCAGTATTAACTCTGCTGGCATCATTGCAGCACACATCATTGCAGCATAAGACCAGGTCTGTACCCAGATGCTTACAGCATCTACTCCCTTGCTGCCTCTGTTACCTTCAGGAGAGTGATATCACATAGGGTCACTTAGGGGAAACGGAGGAAGTTTTCAGTGCCAGCCCTTAAACCACAAATAATTCACCCTTTGGTGAAATCTGGGTCACACAACCATGCTTTCCCAGACGTGCCATGGTTTTGACTGGAAGGGATCACTGTGTATTGCAAGCAGCACTGAAAAAGTGGGCAAGGTGTTAGTTGCCTGTTTGTCTCTCTTCCCCCACGACCCAGTGCTGCTTTTGTAAAAAACAAAACTATTTGGGGGGCTTTACACTGGGGCCTATCCTCAAGCACCATCTAGGTTGCTAGGGAAATGGGGGCTTTTCTCAAGTTCCAACCTGTGATCCCAAGGATGTCTTCACAAAAGCAGCAGCACAAAACTGCTTGTCCATGCCTCATGGCCTTAGTCACCATGGTTGGAGGAGAAAACCGACTCTTGCAATAGCCAGTACTTGTGATTACATTGTGGCTTGCAGTGAAGTGTATTAGGGGATGTGGTTTTTTTTTGTTTGTTTTTACAAAAAAAATTAACCTTGCACCAGAAACAATGTATGCATTGTCAGTGCTGCAAATCTTGTCTGTAGGTGCCTCCTCAATACCAGGAAAGAGACTTTCCCAGATTAGAAGACGACTCAGGAAGACATGTTCAATGAGTTAACACACATCTCCGAGAGTGACAAGACAGAGCTCAAAGCATGGACGATTACACTGCCCGAGAATCTGGACAGGGACAGAGAAGACAGGAGAGCATGCAGGGAACAAGAGCACGCCACACAGGAAGAGATGCTGTGGATTACGAAGGGGCAATCAGACATGTTGAGGTGTCTGATTGAGATTCAAGAAAGGCAGCTGGATGCTAGAGTGTCTCTGCAGCCTATACTGCTGCCATCATTGCCTAGTTCTACGTCCTTCTCCCTCAAACATCCTATGAGCCGGGGGGGAAGAGAGGAGAGAGGTCAGTATCCCTTGCACATAACACCAGGGGAGGGTACAAGGACCAGAAGGCGCCCATTCCCACACATTTGACTGTTACTGCAGTGCATTTGTAAGCAAGCTTTCCTTGTTCCCCCCTCCTCCCCAATGTTATCAGTCTTTTGCCTCAGGTTATCTTACTTTTCTTTGCTGTCCCTGTGTGTTTGTGTGCATAATAAAACTTAACATATTGAGGAGAAAAGGCTCTTTATTCATTCAACACACGGAGGCTGGTGGGGTTGGAGTTTACAGGGGATAAAATGCAACGGAGGGGACAGTTTGTTAAGGAACAACAGATAAGTGTCACATTACCCTCACTCATTGCTGAAATTATTTTTCAAAGCCTCACAGAGACACAGAGCCCTTTGATGTACTATTGCCCTGGTGTCTGGCTGCTCAAAACTGTCTGCCAGGCAAACTGCCTCAACACCCCATCCAGGTGGAAACTTTTTTCCCTCTGTTTCACAGATATTATGGAGCACATAGCAGGCAGCAGTAACAATAGGGACATTGTTTACTAGGTTAGACCTCAGTGAAAGCAAACAACGCCAGCAACCTTTTAAACGTCCAAAGGAACACTCCACCACCATTCTGCACTTGCTCAGTCTATGACTGAACTGGTCCTTATTGCTGTCCAGGCTGCCAGTGTATGGCTTCATGAGCTATGGGAGCAAGGGGTAGGTTGGATCTTATAGGATCACAACTGGCATTTCAACATCACCAATGGTTATTTTGTACTCTGCAAAGAAAGCCTCTGCTTGCAGCTTTCTCAACAGATCTGTGTTCCAAAAGACGAGCGCGTCATGCTCCTTTCCTGACCATCCCATGTTGATGTCAGTGAAATGGCTCCTGTGATCCACCAGCACTTGCAAAACCACTGAGAAGTGCCCCACCGCAGTTAGGGAACTCCACCATGACAAAACCATCCACTATGTTCTGCACATTTCCCATAGTCACTACCCATCTTAGCAGAAGTCTATTAATGGCCCTGAAAATTTGGATCACAACAGATCCCATAGTAGATTTACCCACTCCAAACTGATGCCCCTCTGACTGGTAGTAGTGCGGCGTTGCAAGCCTCCACAGAGCTATCACCACTCACTTCTCAGTGTCAGAGCAGCTCCCATTTGAGTATTGTTGCACTTTAGGGCAGAGGAAAGCTGAAAACTGAGCCCTGACAAATATATAGGTATTGTTAAAGCACATTTTTATAACTCAACATAGTTTGTTTAGACTTTATGAAATGATTGTAAGATGTTGTATGCATTAATCTCACTTATAATATCTGTATCCCAGGTTATAAAGTAATATTTAAGTGTTTGCATTGTACTCTTCTGCAACTGTGTAAATCACCAGACAGGAGAGAGACATGAATTAATGTGAAATGTTGGCATCCAACAGAAGGTGTTTGGGCCTTTTTAGTTGGGCAGGACTTTCAGCACCAGATGAACTAATGTGGAACATCACAGGACAAAAAAGACTTTCTTGATTGCTACCCCCCATCGCAACTTCCCGTGAAGGGGAGACATGCAAGTGAATTCCTTCCATCAGCTAAGTTTGCAATTAGAAGCAGAAGGGACAAAAGACTAAAAGGCCCTAATGACGAGGAACTGTATCTCTATGCTGCTTGGACTCGGAAGGAACATTTTCTAGGCATAAGCAAGACATCCCCAGTGTTTAGCCTCAGTTAGCTATAAGGGAGATTAGAGCTTTCTGATTATAGAAGCTTCTATTACATTCACAACTGAGTTACAATTTTAAGTTTCAGAAGGTATGTTTACCTGCTTTAATGCTGTAAATAACATATTTCCTTTTCCTAGTCAGTAAATCTTTAGATAGTTATAGCCAATTCTATAATAAACTAAGGCTAAGATTTGTGTCATGGTTATTTTTAGTAAAAGCCATGGACAGGTCATGGGCAGTAAACAAAATATCATGGAAGCTGTGACCTGTCTCTGATTTTTGCTGCTGCAGCGCCATGGTTATGCCCCCCGCCCCTGCCGCCGCCCTGGTGGCCAGGATAGGGAGCTGCAGGGTTCTCTCCCCCCACACTCCCCACAAGGCTGTCCCTGGTTGCTGGAACACTAAGGAGGGCCCCTTGAGGTGGCTGTCACCTGGCGCTGGAAAACTGCAGGGGGACTCTGAGAAGGCTGTTGCCTGTCCCAGAATCCCTGCCGGGGCCCCACTGGCTGCCAGCTCCAGGCCCACAGACCCAGGGGCTGAAGCAGAAAATGTCACGGAGGTCTCTGGAAGTCACGGCTTCCATGACAGAAACGTAGTCTTAGCTATAAACATTGTCTTTGGTGTGAGATCTGAGGGGCAACTGGCCTGGGATCAGCGACTGGTTCTTTGCAACTCAACGTAACTTGAACAGTGTTGTGATTTTTGGTGTAAGAGACCATTTATCACAAAGGCAATCTCACCTGGCTGGCAAGACCGACTGGGGTACCTAAGGGACCTGCCTGTGACTCCAAGTTAAGGCTGCTATAGAGCCTGAGGAGTTTACACTTGATATTTGGTTGGTGAAATCTAGGTATCGAATTCACAACCAATTTGAAGTTTGTGTCCTGCTTCTTCACAGTCTGCTTTGAGGTTGGTACTCAAGTTCTTGTCAAGCTGGCAGGCAGTGGTTCATTAGACAACTGGAGGTTTGGGGTGTGGAAGCAGGTCTTATCCCCCTTTCAAGGATCAGTTCCCATCAGAGCACTCTCTTTGGATGTTACTTGGAAAGTGCACTTGCACAATCCAGTCCACCTAGCAGGAGCTCTGAGCCCTCTGACCAAGGCCTTCTGGCCCTCTTTTTGGGCTCTCAAGTGAAACAAACAATCCAAAGTCAGCAAAAGAAGTTAAACGAAGGGACAAAGAAAACCACTAGCCAGAATATGGGTCTCTCCTTCCCCAGAGTCCCCTGGGACTCCAGCACAAGTTATAGGATACAATCTCTTCCCCCTCTTAGCAGATGGGATCTGTTCTCCTTTTTGTGAGGGCATAAGTGCTGTTGGTTATCAGACCTCTTCCAGGGAGCTGGGAAACTTAACAACCAGCTCCTTTCCAGGGGTGCCCACTGATGAGTGGTGCTCCCTTCATCTAAGCTCCCCCTTTATGTCTGGCATGATTTGTAGGTGCAGCAGGTCATGGCTACTCAAGCCTACAGCAGTTCCTTACTCCCTTCCATACTGGTGCAGGATTTATACTGCTTGTTTCCCACTCTCTCACCCGTAAAAAATTCTGGATTGCATTAATAAGGGAAACACTGAGTTTGGAATAGAAGCTAGTTTATCTCACTTGATTAAAAGGGGACAAATTTAGTCATGGTACAAAACCACCCATTAAAAAGAGATTCAACCGCTAGTATTTTTTCACTCGAGCACATGAATGCGCACTCCCTCCCCTGTCCCAAAAACTATACCTGTGTGTTTATTTTCCCAAACCTAATTCCTGATTAAAAGCAGGATTTGGGGGTCACCCTGGTGCTGCTGTCTGGGTCACAACAGAGCAGGCTGCATACAGGCAATATTCCAGCTGCAATGCTGTTACATTATGTCAGGTAAGAGTAAATTCCACTCTCTATCTCCTGTAGTACTGCTCCACCTAAGAAGATATGGGGGCGGGGGAGACCTCAGACTTACCAATGAGATCTAGGGGCAGATTTTCAAAAGGTATTTATGCAACTAAATATGCTGCTAGGCACCTGGCAGTATTTTCAAAAGTGCCTAAGCAGGTTAGACACCTAATTTCCATTGACTTCAATGGGAGTTAAGTATCTAACCTGCTCAGAAACTTTTATAAATCCTACTAGGCACCTATCTTCATCTTTAAGCACCTAAATACCCTTTGTAAATCTGTCCCTTAGAGGACAGTGTACTATGTGTGATTTGGGATGCTTGTTTTCTGTTCCTGACACACACCTGCTGTGTGACCTTGGGCAAAGCAGATCACCTGTGTCTCTGTTCCCCCCTCGCACTATTCATTTTCTCTGTTTAGATTGTAAGCTCTTTGGGGCAGGAGCCGTCCCTTATTATGTATTTGTACAGTGCCTAGCACAATAGGGTCCTGATTTCTATTGAGTCCTTGAGGTGCTATTGTAATACAAAAATTAATAATTTAAACAATGCTGCTTACACAAGGGGACAAGAAACTTTGTCTTCAAACAAGACTGAAGGAGAAAGGGAGACGGTCACTGACAAGTCCATAGACAGAGGAGCCATTTGCCATGACTGAAAGATTTGAAAATTGAAGGATAATTGCACCACAAACAACTCTGTGCACTGATGGGACAGGTGGCCTCAAGCTGACTCTCAATAATCTGACTGACTATCAACATCTAGCTTGTGGCTGTTCTTTAGAATGCAAGTATGCATGTAAAAATACTGAATTTCTGTTTCAAATTTTGAAACTGGAAGCCACAGAGCCTCAAATCAACAGCTGGGCTTAAAAGCAAAAACAGTGATTCAGTAGAAAAGCTAACCAGTTTAGGAACTAATCAGAAAAGACATGCAACTCTGCTCCAAGAAACCACAAACATTTTACCTCAAATTCAATCCATGCACATGTTCTGCAGTAGAATTAGAGGATATCCTTACATTTTTGAAAGAATTATTTCCTATTTGAATAGTGTTACTTTGCATAAACACCGTTAATTTATTATGACTGCACTTAATGAGAACTGCCAGCTGTCAAAATAAGATTAGGCCTTAAAGATCATAAAGAGAAAGAAAACGGATTTACACACATTCACAGAATATTCAAACCATTTTTCTTTTATATACACCTAGTACTATAGTGCTGGCTGTAATCTCTAGGCCATACTGTTCTTTGCAGTGGAGCAGGCCATGGGCAAGAGGGCCAGCAGAGGGAAGCCATTTGAAGAGAAGGTAGCTGGAAGGAGGAATTGCAATGGGAATATTGCTCAATCCCTGCAGCCTTGTTTATCAGTGATGTTTCAGACTGATTATATAAAATAATTAGAAAAAAAAAAGTCTTGTAGATCCTCCCTGACAAAGAAACCACTGGAGAAATAAAATTCACTACCCACCCTAACAGTAAAATAGCAGAATTCAACCCATCTTACTAGGTGGCTTCAGTTTTAACAGTCCCACTATACCACCTGGAATCAAAAACCAATAAAACTTCTACACTTACAGTTCTGCAAATAAACGTTACATCTGCATAGACACAAGCGCAACAATGGCTGCAGAACAGTATTGGGATGTTACTCTCCTAATGAATATACAAAACAGAACATTCCATTTCGGGTGGCATCCTGACCAAAGCAACACATACTCTTGCTGCTACAAAAGATCTATCCCTTGTGCTATGTCTATACTTACAATGGCAGCTATCTGTATATGAATGTAGCCACAGATCACTGCATTTAGATTGCCAACTCTCCCAAGATAAAAGATAAGAAAAGGAAGGTTTATGCTTTATAAAATACAAGTTTTAGAATATGACAAAATTTTAAAATGTACTCAACTGTAGTTACACTTTAGGCTTTTCATGTCAGATATAGGAAACATGGGATTTTTTGATGCACAAAGGAATTCTTGAATAGCCATTCTCTCCCTGGGAATAAACACATAAAGTGCACCTTTCAATTTTATTGAGGCTAAAGTCATAGTGACTTGAGTTTGGATCCTCTTCTTCCAATGAAGCTCATATAAAGTGTCATTTTAGAGACTAAGACCAAAAAGGGACCATTGTGATCATCTAGTCTGATCTCTTGTATAACACAGGCCATAGGACTTTCCTGAATTAGTTCCTCTTTATCCTAGAGCATATCTAAGAAAAACATCAAATCTTGATTTAAAAATTTCCAGTGATAAAATATCAACTACAATCCTTGGTGATTTAATATATGTATCCATCTCAAAACTACTTTGTTTTCTGAGCACCATTTTGGTTGTAAGACAGTACTGTCCCTTTCCTGTTGCCTTTTTGCCTCCATCGTGGACTGAAATGCCAAGAGAAGTTGTGAGGACCAACAATGCAAAGCAATCAAGGGTCATAAACCCAGAGGGTCTCCTATTCAAACACAAGCTCTCTTGAATAATGAGTCAGCTACCACTCAGAGAAACCCATCCTTCCAGGTGAACTAGTAACCAAGCAACTGATTATCTAATGGAGACTCACCTTAGGAAGGCCTCAATGCTGACCAGGAGAGCCACCTTACAGAGGGGACTGAAAGTTTATAAAAGGAAGACTCTCTCACCAGCCATTTTCAAGGGTGGGGAGGGGGGGAAAGAGAGGAAAGAGGAGTGATCAGAAGCATGCTAGAAGGAGCAGGAGGGTCTTGGGACCCTGAAAGGGCACTGACCAAATCCCAAGGGGTTCTTGGAGTGGTGAGGACATTGAAGGAAAGGTTGTGTGTGCAAGTTTTGTTCTTTCTGCATGGATCTGTAAGTCTCTATGCTTGGTCTAGGAATAAAGTGTGTGAGTGTTTACAAAGCTACTTTGCAAAGCCTCTAGGTTCCTTGCTGGAACTATCACGTGTCCCTAATGGGTTAAACTGTAAAGTGGAGTACCCACAAGGGTGGTGCTCTGGCAAAGGGTGTGCTTAAGCTACTGAAAAGACTTGGGGGGCGGGGAAGCACTGTCCTTGGGGAGCCCAGGGCACCTGGACTGCGGGGTCCCTACAACGGAGGGGGAGTATCAGACTGAGTCTGCACCCAGGTGTGAGCCTGAGAGGCCAGAGCCAGTACCTGGATGCTGCTCAGACTCAGTTGGTTTAGAATACAAGAGCCAGGATTTGGGTCCAAACCCAGCAACTGGATGGTGTTCAGCAACGAGGTGAGCTGGACAGTGAAGGACTTCCCATGCAAAATACTTGAATGTTAATTTTTTTAAACAAAGTATAAAACCGTTTAATACGTTCAAACACTATATTAAAAAACCTCAGTCCCTTCATCCTTGACCCTCAATAGAAATAAGGCTTCCAGTGACGCCTTGCCTGATTTTTGTGCAACAATGCAATGACAAAATGGAACATTGGATAAACTGAGCACTATGAAACCATACTGGGGTCTTCATAGGAGAACCTTATTTTGTGAGGTGATCCTATCTGCTCTGTGCAGACCTTAAAGTTCCCATTACACTTCTCACAAGATTTGGCGTCTGCCTTGGTGTCACCCTCTTTCCTCTTGCTCACTGACGTCTGCCAAGTTGTGAATTGGTTAACTGCCCCTCTCTATCCCAGACGTGGCTATATTTCAATGGTGTTTTATGTACATTATTTGTGAAGCTCTCTTGGATTCTCCTAGATAAAAGGATTTATATATAAATGTAAAATTATTACTCCTACTACAGTAAATTTCTACAAAAAATTGCAGTGACTTGGCATGAAATGGAACCATATCCTCTAGGATATTTTAAACAAAATATTCAAAGACTACTGATGACTATGATGAGCATCGTACTACTAGTAATATTTTATTTTTTTAAATAAAAAGAACACTGAGGCATTATCTAGTAAGTACACCTGGAGAATTACTGGAACTTTGCGAATGAATATGAAAATAGTAGGTTGGTTTCTCAGCATACTGATCTTGACAGTGGACATGTAGGCCCAATAAAAAAGGTGCAAAAGGACACATTTTCTCAATAAAAATTATGCACCTTTTTCAAAGGGAGTTCTGAGGGTGAAAAATTAGTGCCTCTGCACGAGATTAATGCCATTTGGGCATAGAGTAAGAAATGGCAGAGCCACAGGGAGCTAGTCTATGTTACAGAGGTAGACGGTCTCCCTGAATTATCCTACGCACAGGGGAAGTACACTCACTATTACACCGTTTATCATTGAATATTAGGATTGGAAGGGACCTCAGGAGATCATCTAGTCCAACCCCCTGCTCAAAGCAGGACCAATCCCCAAATGGCCCCCTCAAGGACTGAACTCACAACCATGGGTTTAGCAGGCCAATGCTCAATGGGGCACAGGCTATTCCACTCTGTGTGCCAGATTGGTGTGAGGAGGGGGGGAGGAACAGCCCAGCTTCCTCCCCATCCTCTTGTGGGGGAAAATACAGAAAGAGAAGTTTTTACATTCCCTGGAGCTCAGTGTATCTGTCAGCACAATTTACAGTAAGTGCTTAGGAAAAACAACTCAGTCAGTCTGCAATCTGACCAGTAGCACTGACTGTTAGCAGACTTGTTTATTTAGATAATCTTCTTCTCCCCTTTCTCTGGGGCGCTGCAACTTCAGAGCACAGAGGGGTTGTGTATGTGTCTAACACCCCGTCTAGACTACGCGCCGTATCGGCGCGTTAAAATCGATTGCTCAGGGATCGATATATCGTGTCTGATATGGACGGGATATATCGATCCCAGAGCGCGCTTAGATAGATTCCGGAACTCCACCAAAACAAACGGAGTTCCGGAATCAACATGGCGAGCCGCGCACATCGATCCCGCGCGGTGAAGATGGGTAAGTAAATCGATTTTAGATACTCGATTTCAGCTACGCTATTCTCGTAGCTGAAATTGCGTATCTAAAATCGATTTTCGTGTGTAGTGTAGACCTGGTCTATGAGACAAGATCATCGGGGTATATATTTAGAGTGGTTCTTCTAAAGCAACATTTTTACTGGTTAAAAGTAAAAAAGTTTCTTAAAAGTGCCTAAATCCAATTGACTTGGAAAGTTTTGAAAATTCTACACCAAAATTATATGTATGCTTTAAAGCAAAGTGAAATAATTAACTCTGAGCACTGATTCAAACCGTAAACTCCAAGTAGGAGGCTAGAACAACACTTAAATTTAGGCTCCTTGTCACTGACGACTCCAGCTACTTGGGACCTGACCAAAAGAGGTGGTGCTTTAAATAGGTTTATATTTATGTCACAACCACTCCATTTTCTTATAACTTTTTCAGAGTAGTTCCCCAGACATCCCTTCTGTGCCTCTGTTTAAGAAGCTGTGTCTCTGAAAGGCAGCAATAAATACAGACTATTTATTGTCTTAATTTACAATCAATGTCAACTAGTTAAGTAAACAAAATGAATGTATTTATACTAACGAAGGAACAGATTATAAACAGAAAACAATATGCATGCTTTACAATAATACTAGCTAGTGAAGAAATATGGGACTAGATTCTGCTCTCAGCAACTTACACCAGTATAAATGCGCCCTGGAGAAATTACTTTGCACTTTAAAAAGAAATAAAAATAAATCAGAACATTGAAGAAACTTCCAGGCTTCAACGACGTATACAACCTGAGTATAATTCTAATCCTAGCCATGCAGGTCACAGTCAAGGAATACATACAGCCTAAAAATGCCCTAAAAGTATAACGTCATTTTCCAGTTGAGTCAGTCATCAGCTATTAACTGCAAAGCAGGTGGGTGACGTGCCTTTCACTTAATTGAAAACCAGAGCACAAGTCACAGTATGCTATACATCCTCTCTGTCTTCATTTAAGTTATCTCTATCCAAGAATGACCTCTCACCCCCTGAGTTTTGAATGGAAGAGTATTAGTGTCATATTGGTTTCTGGTTAAAACAGATTGTTGCTTGCTGTAGTGCAAGTTCCCCACACTCTTGTCACAAATACACATCCTATCCCATGGGGTAGATATACATATTGCTCATTGATTTAGCTGAAAGTCTAGTAAAATATATATGTCCAAACAGTTCCTATTGGTTGAATACCTGAAAAAATGCAAAGAGCAAAAGTTATTCCTTAAAAAGCCATTGGTAACTGGCTCCAGATCTAAGTACTACATATTTCAAATGCTACGAGGCAAATCAAGGCTTTGTTTAAAAATACCCAGTTTTGGAGAAAGCCATTGGGAGAATGGATATCCAGAGCTGTGCAAATGACCCCTTTTCAGTTTGCTGGCAGTTCTGAAAAATTTAAAGAAAGCTCAGTTTAGGTCAAACCAAAACCAATTTTTTTTTGGAAATTTTGGTGAATCAAAAAGAGTCAGAAAGAAAATTTTCTTTCTGGCTGAAAAAAAAAAAAAACAAAAAAAAAAACTTTCGTTGGCATTTTTAACCCTTTAAATAAAAGCAAAGGAAATAAAGGCTAGACTCTCTTATGCTCAATCACCAGGGCACTCATCCAGCATATGGGAGACCCAGTTCAACTATCGGCTCTGCAGTAAAGACTATGAATCTGCATCTCTCCTCCACCAAGATGAATTTCTAATCACCAGGCTATAGAGTCAGTCTCATGCTTTCTTTGAGCCAATAACTAAATCGAGTATTTTATACAAAGTGAAACAATTTCACAGGAGAGACTGAGCCCTGGTCTATACTATGGGGTTAGGTCAAACTTAACCACGTTGTGTAAAAGCATGCTTATATAAAAAAAAAACAAAACAAAAAAAAAACACCGACTTAACCAACTCTGTTCCATTGACCTAAAAGGCTCTTAAAATTGACTTCTGTACTCCTCCCTGGCAAGGGGAGTAGTGCTAAAATTGACCTTGCTGGGTTGAATTTGGGATAGTGCAGACACAATTTGAAGGCATTAGCCTCTGGGAGTTATCCCAAAGTGCTCCAATGTGACCGCTCTGGACAGCACTTTGAACTCTGATGCACTAGCCAGGTACACAGGAAAAGCCCTGGGAAATTTTGAATTTCATTTCTTGTTTGTTCAGCATGGCAAGCTCAGCAGTACAGGCAACTACACAGTCTCCCCAGAATTGCAAACAAGCTCCAGCATGGACGGAAAAGGAGACATCCGATTCCTGTTTGAGGAGAAGAATCTATGCAGCAGAACTTGGATCACAAAGAAATGCTTTTAAACGTCCAAAGGCACATTCTACCACCATTCTGCATTTGTTCAGCCTATGGTTGGACTGCTCCTTACTACTGTCCAGGCTGCCTGTATATGGCAGCAAGAGCCACAGGAGCAAGGGGTAGGCTGGGTTCCCAAAGATAACTATTGGCATTTCAACATCCCCGATGGTAATTTTCTGGTCTGGGAAGTAAATCCCTTCTTGCAACTGCTCAAACAGCCCAGCGTTCCTAAATATGTGAGTGTCATGCACCTTTCCAAGCCATCCCATGTTGTTGTTGGTGAAATGTTCCTTGTGATCCACCAGTGCTTGCAGCACCATTGAGAAGTACCCCTTGCAGTTTACGTACTGGTTGGCAAGGTGGTCTGGTGCCAAGATAGGGATATGGGTTCTATCTATTGCCCCACCACAGTCAGGGAACCTCACTGCAGCAAAGCCATCCAGTATGACCTGCACATTTCCCAGAGTCACTACCCTTGATAACAGAACATCAGTGATTGCATTGGCTACTTGGATCACAGAAGTCCCTACAGTAGACTTGCCCACTCCAAATTGATTCCCAACTGACCAGGAGCAGTCAGGCACTGCAAGCTTCCCCAGGGCTATCACCACTCGTTTCTCAACTGCCAGGGCAGCTCTCATCTTGGTATTCCTGCGCTTCAGGGTGGGGGAAAGCAACTCAAAGTTCAAGGAAATTGGCCTTATGCATGCAAAAGTTTTGCAGCCACTGTGAATCATCCCAGACCTGCAACACTTATGCAGTCCCACCAATCTGTGCTTGTTTGCCAGGCCCAGAATCAGCGTTCCACTGTATCAACCAGCCCCACTGCCGTCATGATGGCCCAGTTGCCACAGCCTGTGCTTTCAGGAATGTCTGCGTCCACATCCTCATCACAATCATCCTCGTGCTGGCATCTCTTATCTGGTTCTGCATATACTCCAGCATAATGTGTGAGGTGTTTACAATGCAGACAACAGCAGCATAACTTGACAAAAGCTTCACAGTGGATGGTGGGCTGAGACCACTGCCTACCATATTGACCAACACTGTCTTTAGTACTCCCCTGCCTGTAGCTATCTTTTGTCTTTGTGCGTTGTGTGAAAAAATTACTTTTTTGTTTTAAACCTGCTGCCTATTAATTTCATTTGGTGACCTCTAGTTCTTGTGTTATGAGAAGGAGTAAACAACACTTCCTTATTTACTTTCTCCACAACAGTCATGAATTTAAGACCTCTATCCTTTTCCCCCTTAGTAATCTCTTTTCCAAGCTGAAAAGTCCCAGTCTTATTAATCTGTGCTCATATGGAAGCTGTTCTAGACCCCTAATCATTTTTGTTGCCCTTTTCTGAACCTTTTCCAAATCCAATACATCTTTTTTGAGATGAGGCAGCTATATCTGTATTCAAGTTGTGGGTGTACCAGGGATTTATACAGAGGCAATGATATTTTCTGTCTTATTAGCTATCCCTTTCTCAAATGATTCCCAACCTTCTGTCTGCTTTTTTGACTGCTGCTGCACATTGAGTGAATGTTTTCAGAGAATTATCCATGACTCCAAGATCTTTTTCTTTAGTGGTAACAGCTAATCTAGACCCCATTATTTTAGATGGGTAGTGGGGATTATGCTTTCCAATGTGCATTACTTTGCATTTATCAACATCAAATTTAATCTGCCATTTTGTTGCCCAGTCACCCAGTTTTGTGAGATCCTTTTGTAGCTTTTTGCTGGCTGCAGGAGACTTAACTAGCTTGAGTAGTTTTGATTCATCTGCAAATTTTGCCTCCTCAGTTTGCCCCTTTTTCCAGATCCTTTATGGATATATTGAATAGGACTAATCCCCATACAGACCCCTGGGAAATACCACTATTTATACTTCTCTCCATTCTGAGAACTGACCATTTATTCTTACCCTTTGTTTCCTATCTTTTAACCAGTTACCGATCCATGAGAGGACTTTCCCCTCTTATCCCATGACAGCTTACTTTGCTGAAGAGTCTTTGGTGAGGGATCTCAAAGACCTTCTGAAAATCTAAGTACACTATATCCACTGGATCCCCCTTGTCCACGTGCTTGACAAGACCCCCAAAGAGTTCTATTAGATTGGGGAGCCATGATTTCCCTTTAGAAAAACCATGTTGACTCTTTCCCAACAAATTATGGTCATCTATGTGCCTAACAATTTTGTTCTTTACTATAGTTTCAACTAGTCTGCCCAGTACTGAAGTCTGGCTTACCGGCCTGTAATGCTGGGATCACCTCTGGATCTCTTTAAAAAATTGGCATCACATTAGCTATCCTCTAGTCATTTGGTACAGAAACTGATTTAAATGATAGACTACAGTTAGTTCTGCAATTTCACATTTGAGTTCCTTCAAAACTCTTGGGTAAATATCATCTAGTCCTGGTGACTTATTACTGTTTAGTTTATCAGTTTGCTCCAAAACCTCCTCTAATGACACCTCAATCTGGGAGAGTTCCTCAGGATTTGTCACCTAAAAAGAATGGCTCAGGTCTGGGAATCTCCCTCTCAGCCATGAAGACCGATGCAAAGAATTCATTTTGTTTCTCCACAATGGTGTTACTGTCCTCGAGTGCGCTTTTAGCGTCTCCAATGTCCAGTGGCCCCACTTGTTGTTTAGCAGGATTCCTGCTTTGATGTACTTTTTTTTTTTTGCTATTACTTGTAGAGTCTGTAGCTAGCCGTTCTTTTATGGTCTTCCTAAATCATATTTTTACACTTCCTCTCAGGCCTATGGCTTTCTTATGCTTTTGTATTGGCAGAGTAACCTACAAAACTTTTGCAGTCTTCTCTGCAGCCGAGCTTAACAGTCTTCACAAATGCAATGAAGTCACCTGTCACGTTCTTTCCTAGTCTCTTCTTTGGCATCTCTGCAGTAAACTCTTGCCCAGCTGACTTGATTCAGAAATTTGCCAGAAACAATGGCTTAACTAGTTTAAGATTCAAATTTGAAATCCAACACTCCACAGAACCACAGATTACAATCCTGGCAGGACAAACAAAGCTTTTTATCTTTCTGGGTTAGAAAACTGCCATTCATAGGAAAAGGGTCTTTCAGAAGAGACATTTGCAGATCAGACAAAAATTAAAATTGACAGAGAATCTTTAGTAAGAGTAGGGGTCTGCCCTAGTATCTCTGCCCCAAATTTCTTCTCTTCCCTTCTCCAAACTGTTTTGCACTCTCTGTGTTGGCTAGTTGCTATCCTCAACATTGGCAGGTTCATTTTAGGGGATCTCTATAGTATGTACATAATTTGTGAAGTCCTTTGGGATGAAAGCAACAATATAAAAGTAAACATTGCTCCATTGTTTTTATGCTTTACTGGGGAGATGGAAATCACTGCTGTTAAGTGATTTAATATCAGGATGTTGAGTGGAGGTTAGCTCTTGGTTTTACAAGTCCACATGAAAACTCATTGCTCTTTTTTCTAAAGAGTTATAAAACAAGCTATTACAATTTATTATTTGTAATTCAGTGGCAACTACAGACCCCAATCAGATTTGGTGACTGCTTACAGTAGGTGCTCTGTAGAGAATAGAAAGGTAGTCCCTGCCCTGAAAAGTTCACAATCTGATCTACTCAAATATTATTCCACTTGTGCTTTCTGAACAGCCTGACCACACAATGCCTATGAAATACAAAACTAAATCCCATGATTTGTGGCGCTACATCAGCCTCATTTGTCTTGGAAGCAGAAAAGAGACATAACACATTTTTAAGTTTGTATGTAAAAAGACTGTCCTGTTTCCTGAACTTTTGTCTCTGCTGGAATGATAATACTTGCCGCTACTGACAAAGGACTGGTGTTAAAATACTATTGTAATCCCCACCACGTCCTGGACAACCTTGATTAGCACAACATCTAGGTCACCACATTTAATGTGACAAACTGCAGCTGGCATGTAACTAAAATCACTTGTATGTACAAATCTATTATGAGTAAGAATTACCAAGATGAGTTTGCTCCTATTGTTTTTACTCAACACAGCAGTAATACAAATAACTGATTACAAGTCAATGTCTAGACGAGAAATACTTGCTTTTAACCTCAGTGAATTCATTTGTCAAATTATTATTATTGGACTCAATCTGGGTCATTGCCCAGGGCACTGACAGGGCCTGGTAGTATACACTCTAATACATGGCCAAAAACTGGGTTACTGGAAGGAAATGAACAGGAACAGCACATCAGAAAAAAAATCGTTGAATAAAAATGCAAAGAGCTGATTTATTAGATATTGTGCCCCCCAGCCAATCATATAGAGAATGATCCCTACCAGTAGGAAACCAGGAATATATTCCTAAGAAGAACACTCTTCGGCTAAAGGCCTGAACTGCTAGTGGGAGACATACATCCGGCACACAGACAGGACAGACAGCTAGCCCTTTGTCAGTCATAAGCCCTCAGGATTCAGACATGCAGATAAATTTATTCTTTAAGGGCCTAATACAACTCTCAGTGAATTGGAATTCAATTGAAAAAAAAAAATCAATGAAAATACTCCCGCTGACTTCAATAGGAGATAGATAAAAATCTCAAATTATTCCTTCTGGCTAGGTGATACCTTGTGGAATTAATCTGAGAGCTGGACACATGTTTGGAACTGTCCAGAGAAAGCCTATTTCACCCAGAATCATGTCCTCCATGCACATTTGACAGCTTTCTTCTGATAAGAGAATTAGGGTCGCAGGGTGTGAAAGTCATCTGCGTGAATTTCTGTAGTTTTCACTTTGAGTAACAGCTTGCATCTATGAGGAGAAAATCAGAAAGGACTTAGCAGGAGAGATGCCATCTTACATTGATAAGAGGGCTTTATTTGCAGTTTTGCTTGAACAACCATTTCTGGGACTCAGAGTAGCAGATACAGTTCTTCCAATAAAGGACAATATTTTTGGGAAGATAAGTCATTATTGTACAAGACTGAAAAGCAACCATGTGAAATTGCTTTTGGCAAAAGCAGAAAAATTTGCCATATCACATCACTGGAAAAAAGAAACCAAATACGGTGTTTCATCTTTTATCACTTAGTTAACCTGAAATCTAATCTGTTCATAAGAAATATTTGGAAAGGCTGGAAAACATTCAGTTCACTTTCTCACTTCTTCAAAACTCAAACAAAGAAATGCCTTACAGAACTCCCCCCCTTAAGTTTTCTTGGCACCACTTTATAATAAGCACTCACTTGTTTTTAATTCCTGTGCCTTTACTGAAATGACATCAATCATTACAAACACCGAGGCTCTAGTCACATTGAGTAGCCAAACCACATTTCAAAATTGTGCTCTCCCTCTACCCTATCTTATGATTTTAATGTTTATATCTTTAAGTATGGTTGTAACTCAATCTGACCCTCGCCACACTGGCCAACCAATCCGTTAATTGAGCTACTGTTTCCAAACAGAGTTCCACGCAGAGCATGGATGGGGTCTTACCTTGCAGGTAGCCGAGTTCCCAGGGAATTATATATGCCATCTCCCTGCTAACAGCTTTGAAATAGAGCAGTCACTTTGCAGTGGAATACAGGACCAATCTAGGACACCACTCACATACTGATCAGGGCCACTCCCTCCTGTGACCTTTGAAGACTACTTTTTCCTCTTCTGATTGTATTTTGGGGACTCATATCAGGGTACATCTATACTACCGGCTGGATTGGCGAGCAGTGTTCGATGTATCGGAGATCGATTTATCGCATCTCATCTGGACGTGATAAATCAATCCATGAATTGACGCCCGTACACCTTGGCAGGAGGAGTAAGCGGAGTCGACAGGGGAGCCATGGCAGTCGACTCACCGCCATGAGGATGGCCAGGTAAGTTGAGCTAAGATACTTTGACTTCAGCTACGTGTATCTTTGTTCGCACTCCCCTTCCCTCCCCACTAGTGTAGCTCAGGACCCCTCTTTTTCACTTGCAACAGCTCTGCATGGGTTACTGAAGCCCCACAGCCTACTGCAGTGAACTTCACAGGCCCATTGAGAGGCTAGGGATGAAGATCTGCTTGGTAGTGGAAAGAGATGGTGAGAGGAAATACTTAAAAATGATCATTTCGATGAGCCCTCTCTACACCTGGCCAGATCACACAAGGATCAGTTGAGTCAGTGCAACCTGGGCATATAAGTGATTAAGTGTGTTTGGTGCTGCTGTGTGAAGCAGGACCAAGATTTAGGGAGTTTTACTATTGATCTTAATGGGAGCACAGTTAATCTAGTGCCAAGTGTTCTTGCAAATCCCGCCCACACACTGAAGAACTGTTTTCAGTAAACATAATAGCCAAGAGAACTTTTAAATTGTTTACAAGGTTTGTGTAAAAGGTCTGTCAATCAAAACTTATCTTTATTATTCTGGTGATCTTTATTCTCCATCACTAGCAGCGACGAGTTTAATCTAGATAGATCCAAGACATTATGATGTAATTCGAAAACCTGGAGATTTCTTTATTGCATTAAGCAGACATTAACAAGTAGTAAATGAAAAAAGGTGAGATTTTATTTTTAAAAGGTCTTAATTATACTCACTGCTTGTAGAGGACATGTGGCTGTACTCAGATCTGCAAGACAAAAAATCTTAGTTCAGCAGGGCTGTGATATATTTAAATCTTTAAAGATCATACACAAATTTGGCAAAGGAAACTACTGACTTAATTTAATTTGCTTTAAACCAGTGGTTCTTAACCTTTACTGTAGCCTGCATCCCTTTGATTCTCAAAATGTTCTCATATCCCTTCTCAAAAATCATTGAAGTAGGTCAGTTCTTTAAATCTAGGTATTTTCTTTGTTTGCATATTACAGTAATTGTTAGAAAATGTATAATGTTAATAAATACATAGGTTTGACAAAACAGAGTAGTTGTACTTACATGCCTGTGCTTAATTTCTGTTCGATGATTTACCTTTAAAAAATCTGACATGTCTCAACCCCCCCACTCCCACAGGGCATGCACCCCAGGTTAAGAACCACTGCTTTAAACTTGCAAATGGCTTAAAACCGACAGTTATTTTTATAGTAAAATACTCACTATGGAAATTATTTTTAATGTGCCCTCAGGATAGCTGACATTCTGCAAGAATGTTAAAAATATCCATAGAGACTACACAACTATGGAAGACACTCTTTTTGAGGCTGTAACTAGTTTTCCAAAACTGCTGGATTTTGACCCTTCTCTCCATCCAACGTCTCTATCGCCAAAAATGCTTTGCACTTGAAATTTTTGATGTGCATTTTGTAGACAGAGGAGAAACTGAATTGTCCTTCGCACAAAGTTTGAAGGAAACCATAAAATTGATCTTAGAGATATGATTCATTGAAGAATGAGGTTTCTACCTTTTGGAGAAGTCTTGTCTTTTTTTCCTTCTTTATAATGTCATCTCAGAGACCCAGTCTAGAAGTTCCACGTTAGTTTTAGTCAATGTATTATCCACAACAAGAACTAGTGCTGTTCAGAATTTTGAAGAAGGATAAGTAGTTAATTTTGCAGCTGTTCACTATATAACTCTGAACCTTTGAAAATTTTATTCATTCCTGAAGGAGCTAATAAACTTTTATGATCACCAATCAATCTGAGATTTTACAAATCAAAATATAAGCCTTTTTTATTGTGAGCTGAAAGTTTGTCAAAAGAGATTTTTAATAGAAATCACAGGTTATTCACAATGTGTTGACAACTCTCAATTCTGTGGTATTTTATGTTTTTCTTAAAGCTCCAGATTTTGGACGCATGTGAGTACGAGACACTCAGCCTTTTTATTTTTCAAAATAAGAAAATTCCTAGCCCTCATATCTGCAGAGAAAAGCTTAAAAAAAAGTTAAATCAAAAGACTCAGAAATGAGAAGACATGACATACACTGATAACTTGCTCACGGAACAAACAAAAAAAGCCCAAAACAGTATGTTGCTGTCTCTTTCTAATAATGATAGCTAGCTGGAGTACTTGAGTTCTGGAGCTCTTGCAAATATTTTAAGCATTCTAGGTACTACACAAAATGAACAAACACTTTGACAGGTCATACATTTAAACAAGTTAAATAGAGAAGTAAAAATATCCTAAGTCATTTAGCCCAGCTTCCTAGAATGTCATTTTGTTCCTGCTAGTTCATGTTCTGATGCTGTTCTCATCCCCATTTTAAATGTTCCAAGTAATGGGACTTCTACCAATTCCCTTGGGAAAGTGTTCCGCGGTCTGTGTTCTGAACATAGATTGGGGGAGGGATTCAAGAAGCAACTAGTGGAGTAGACGCATCTGTTATAGGGCTTTATCCTATGTTTACTGAAGCCAGTGGCAAAGCTATCGTTGACTTTAATGGTGAAGTATCAGGGCCAGTCTTAGGCAGTACCAAGGACAGAGAGAGGGCTTTGTAGCAGCATTACTTCTGCATTTTTTAAATGAAGGATGTTACCTTTTAAAGGTGAAAGGAAGGGGAAATTCAGGCAAGAATGGGTAAGGAGGACGCATCTCCTATACAGAATCATTTTCAGACCCTCCAGGTATCTTAGGGGGAGGTAGGGGAGTGACAAAAGCTCTGAAGCAAGGTGCGGTACGAGTGTGTGAAGGGTTGTTCTACTCACTGTCTAGTCATTGTTTCTATTTCTAGGGTTTAACAGCCCCTCTTCCCTCCCATGTGTAAAAGTCTTCCTCTCCAGGGCTTCTTTATACCAGGAAAAAGTTATAGAAGAGCTGACAGCCCACTTGCTGCCTGCTCTCTTTGCTTGCCCAGCACTGGCATGATGACACCCTATTGTACTGAGATTTTTCTCTACCCCCTTTTACCTAAGAACTATTCTTTCACATCAGTTATGCCTAAAGGGATTCTTTTCTTCCTTAAATAATTATTAAAATAGGCACAAGGGGAAGAGCATAGTATAGTGATTTAACTACAGACTTATGAGTCAGGAGTTTTGCTGACTCTGACACTAGCTTGCTGTTTGACCTTGAGCAAGTCACTCAATTCCTATGGATCAGATTATGATTTCAGTTACATTGTGTTAGAGAGCTTATTCCTTCACTCTCACCCTTCCCTGGTCCTTCTCACATGAACAGAGAGCAACAATACCCAAAGTCCGAAGGTGCAAATAATTCGATGTTTATTGGGGTGAACTTCCAGCAAGCTTAAATTTAAGTTCCTTTTCCTTATTTTTCGAATCCCAACTTCCCGTTTGCTCCTAATTTATATAGTAATATTTTCAGCTATACCTTAACCAATCATTCTACTAAAATTTACGTAACCAATCCTAACGTATTGTAACGTGATTAGCTAACCAATTATATCCCACCACCTTAATTAGTTTACACCTAGCAAAATTAATTATACAGCAGACAGAAACAATTACAGAACCAGACAGAGACCATGCAAACAAACATAAAACAATACAGAAGTAAGGATTTCACAACTACATCTATACAGACATAAGGGTTCTCCAGCTGTGTCTATTGATAAGTGAGTTCTTGTGATCAAACTTAAGTTTCCTTTTACAACTTCTAGGCTCTTCCCTTTCTCTGGAGGTGATAGATCTAATCACCTTCTTAACAGTCCCAGATTGCCTTATTTTAATATGACTAGTTTGGAATGTGAGGACGTGACCATACATTTCCCAGTTTATGGCTGCTAAAGAACCAGGCCTCACACTGGTCACAGTAAGAGGCGGCCACTACACAGACAGTGATTTTTGATTCTCTCTTTTATACTTCTATAACTAGCTAAGTGATAAGTCTTAAAGTATAGACCTTTGCAGACAGGCCTGAATATCTATATCCTAACACACTGGTATAAATCCAAACTAATGCCACTGGATTTCCACCAGAGTAACCAAGATCACTGCATTAGTGTAAATGATAACATTGTATTTTAATGGCGTTAGTTTGGATTTCTACCAGCTAGAGTGAGTTCAGAGAGTGACCATCTGTGTCTCAATTTAACTACTACAAAGGGATGTTTACTAACATTTTAATGGTTTTGGAGAGGCTCTGGTAGCAGTATTATTCTTGTGCTTTAAGATGACATTTATAATCTTTTAAATACAGTGGAATAGCAATAACCACACTAGTATGTGTCACATAGCTTCTGGTGTATTTCTCAGTGGCTGAAGGCATGATGCTTACCTGCCTAGCATTTTGTACCTTGTTCTTTAAAAGGCAGTACACCAAAGGAACGAACCACTAACCAATAATGCATACAGTGTTCTGGCTCAGTTATAGTAGATGTCAGTACAGATCTCCCTACAAGCAAAATTTAGTCATTAAAGTTGCTTTCAGGGACCATATCTATAATATACTAGCAGGTTTCTCTGAGATATGAAAGACCACTTTTGCACTACATTGGTGATGTCTGGTTTTGAAATGATTTCTCCCACCAATATAGTGCAAAAGTTCCATTTTATATATTTGAATATTCCAATCAGATGAATTCTGTACAGTGCCATGATAAGAGTGATATATATATGATGTGAAAGTTACAAAAAACCTAAAAGGTAAAAACAGTCCTTAAAAATAGGTTACAGCAGCAATAGTTTCTTCTGAGAGTTCCATCATATAGTGCGTCCATTTATGTGTGAGACTGACATCCGACGTCTGAGGAATGAACCAAATCTGCTAGAGAGAAGAATTTAATCAGAAAAATATGAATTGGGAATCATTTATGAACATCCCAGAGATGCCAAAAAACGTTACAATCAAGGAAGGAGGCCATACTGGTTTAAAAAAAAGTGACCTGGTTATGAGGGGCAGCTATAAATATGTAACAAATGGAAGAAGGTGGAAGTTGATAGTGATGAATATAAATCAAGTAGGAACTCTAGAAAATTGACAGATGAAGCAAAGGGACAAAGAGAAATCTATGGCGAGCACAGTTAAGGACAATTAAAAAAAATAAAAAAAAAAACACACAACACAACTCTTTCTTAAATAGATTAGGAATAAAAAGAATCCTGACAATGGTATTAGTCCATGACTAGATGAAAATGGTAGACTTAATAATAATGCAGAAAGGGGCAGCTCCAGGCCCCAGCATGCCAAGCACGTGCTTGCGGCGGCAAGCTGCGGGGGGCGCTCTGCCGGCACCACAAGGGCGGCAGGCAGGCTGCCTTCCGCAGCTTGCCTGTGGAGGGTCTGCTGGTCCCACGGCTTTGGTGGACCTTCCGCAGGCCTGCCTGCCTGCCATGCTTGGGGCGGCAAAATCCCTAGAGCCGCCCCGAATGTGGAAAAGGCAGAAGTGTGCAATAAATATTTCTGTTCTGTATTTGGGGAAACAGATGATATCTTAAGAATATTCTTTCCATTCCACTAGTATTTATGGAAGATGTTAAATAGGAGCTACTAAAGTTAAACATTTTTAAAATCAGCAACTCCAGAACACTTGCATTCAAGAGTTTTAAAAGAGCTGCCTAATGAGCTAGCTGGACCATTAATGTTGATATCAAACACTTAGGATCACATGACATTGTGATTAAAAAAAAAAAACAAATAAAAAAACCCTAGAATTGACCCAGGCTCTGAGACTCTTTGCTGTGAGTCCCCGCCATATCTTAACACTCACTTATGAATTTGTACATTTGTGTATCTGTAAACTGAGCTGTGTGGCACCAAAAATGAATAGTTTCATGAGTTTATTTTTTATTTTAAGCATCAAGGCCTGTCTCAAGATTAACAAAACAGATTTTAATTCTGTTTCAAAATAGTTTATTTTAGATGTCTAGTCTTTTCTGTTTACTGCTTTACATCTCACTAACAAAAACACTTTGCACTTACACAGCATCATTTAATTTTAGAATCTCATACTACTTTATAGCTTCCCACCCACCACAACAAGACAGGTAAGTATTTTACACCCATTTTACAGCCAGATAAAGGCACAGAGGCATTAAATGATTTATCCATAGTTATGTAGTGAGCCAGTGACAGAGCCACAAGTAGCACCACTACAGAATGGTAGCATGGTCAAGAAGTTCAAATATACCATGTAGTGATCAACTCTGAGAACACAATGATGAGGAGGGATGTTTAAGGAAACATTTAATATACAAAAAAAACAAGTAACAATGCAGCCAGGTGAAAAGTGATCATAATTTGTCAAATACACTTTTTAAAATATCTGATATATGATGCATAAGATAAAAACAGACATCACGTACCTTGGGTTTCTTCATGTTGACACAAGCATTGCACAAGTTATGATCCAGCAATTAATTGCTTGTTAAAGAAATATCACTGTTTTCCCACCTCCCAGAATTAGGCAAGTGCTTCACAATTTAACAAGCAATGAATTCAATTTGAAATAACCATGAAGAAATATATAAGTGGAACATCTATAATTTGTCCATACAATAAGTTATAACTGCCTTTCTTCTTATGTTCTATACGGGTGTTTTTCATAACTTTCACTAAAAGGATTAATAATATTTTGAAATCTAAGTGGAAAAGCTCCTTAAAGTCACAGTTTCAAATAACTTCTAATTAAAAGGGGAAAATTAGAACTTTGAATACATTAGGAAATTAATATCCCAAGTTGTTAACTCTTTAAAGCTTTTCACATGCATCAAAAACCTTACTACAGACCTCAATCCTGCACTCACTTAATTCAATTGAAGTTTTATCATTGATTTCAAAGACAGCAAGAATTAGGTCTTGGGCATGAAAAAGCAGATGCACAACAAAATCTAAACATTTTAGAAGAAGATTATAGTTTTGGATCAAAATACCAAAACAAAATTGTGTTGCACAGAAAACTATGCCTTATGATTCATATAAAAAGGTCATGAATCATAAAAATCTGTGTGGATTAATTTTAGTAAGAAGAAAAAATATTATTGCAAGTCACTCGGACTGTTTAGCATTAATTTTTTATTTGCATACATATATGTCATCCCCCTCAGTTGTTGCTTTCCCTCCATTCCTTCTTTCTAATTAAAGGAGAGGCTTTAAAAAAAAAAGCCATGTATATTTCTCTCTAAACACGCAGGTTTCCTCAATATCAATGGGTGTTCTGCCACAGATTGCAGCTGTATGAGGCAACCCTTAGTTTTGGGGGCAGAGAAGTGTTCAACAACAAATGGAAAAAGGCAGTGACTTCGAAAACCCAGAATTACATTGTTCTGAGAAAGATACATTTAGTTCAGCCAAAGGTGATGCTAGAACTCTTTCAAATCTCATTAATAAAACAGTCGATACAAACTAATTGGTTTATATGTTCTATTCTCTTTATTTAGATGCTTGGCAACTCAGTCCAATCCAGTCTTATTGGATTCAGTAACTTAAAATACACTATTTTTGATCTGCTTTCCAACTTGATCAACTGAAGAACATACAAATAGCACAAAGATATCTTGAATATCCACAAATATTCAAGTGGATTTGTAATATGATGGTTAAAAACTGGACTCAAACTCTGCTGTACAATAGGGGTTTGCCTAATATTTGTGGTTAACAGCAACATCAGCTCAAGAAAACACATTTTATGGAACTAGTTCATGAATTATAGTGGCAGTTAGTTGCTATACAACACTTTCAGCAATACATATATAAAGTTATGCTTGAACAGAGATAAAAAATGCTTCACAAAGCCTGGATTTGCTAGTGTGTCACACTATTGTTCACTGAATGATAGAAAGAGACCACTCGTTATAATAAAACTGCTACTGAATTTTGACAGTTTTTCTATGAATAATTTCATAGTATGATTGTTGAACTTAAAAATAGGTGTCAATTGACTCTCTCATCACTGAAATAGCTACATAACAAGGAAACCAGCTGAGTTTTTGCAATACTAAGGGTTTTCTGTATCTTCAATTTCTGCTTTAAGAGTAATGAGCAAACAATATGAGAAGCCTTGATAGAATTCAACTTTTTAATATCAATATTATGTGTCAATTGTATTATTTTTAAACATTTTTTAATTTATCATCAATTTAAAATTTTCACAGTTGAGGGAAATCATGGGTGAGTCAGCCAATAATTTAATGATAGCCGCAGAGATTAAAAAAAGTTAAAACTTTACAAATTGTCAAGTCACATGTCAAAATATAAAAGTAGCTTTCAATCAGACTAATTGGTAGAGTAGGAACTGCTTGACAATTTCTGTAAATTTCTACTATCTGTTTGTGTGCACGCATGGCAAAAATCAACACTTTGCAATAAAAATCTCATTCATCCAAGCCTAAATATGAGCAGTTGATTTGGTGAGTAAACAAAAACACAAATATAGTTGCATATGCCTCTTTCACATGTTTATCATAGACTAACATCTGCTAAATATAGTAAAATAATGAAAATGTAATGACTTATTTCTTTTGAAGACATTTCAGTGTAAAGCCTTCTAGTTGATAATTACCATGTGTCATGGTTAAAATTCTGCAAAACAGCACGTTCTGCTAAAGCTACACGTTCCAGTGTCAGAACTGTGTCTTGTCCCTGTCACACAATCATCAATATTAACAGCTCATCAACACCAGACATAAGCAGCTGCCATACTGATCACTAAGATCTAAAGGCTAATGTCACCATCTGGGGTAAATCCTTCCAAGTGCCCCTTCAAACAAAAGATAGGTTTTTCTGTTTTGGAAGAGCATGGTAAATTAAAAGTGACTTGACATATTAAGGATTTTCTGAACTTTGACCCAGCTATGAATTAGCTGATTATGTTGTTTTCCCTTTATTCACATTCCAGATTCCCATAGGGTGAAATGAAAAGCCTGTTGCCCCACAAATAGAAAAAAATAGATTTTTTCCATTATGCTGAAGACAGATAAAAAACATTAACCTTCAGAGATTAGTCATGTCCACAATATTGTACCTATTTAAGGTGAAAAGAAAAATAGCCCACAATCTCTCACGATTACAGAAATGTGCAGAAAAAAGGTGTAATTTATAACAAAGGTATTTCATTTTGCTCATTTGATTATGATGAATATAAAAGGAAATGATAAACCTAATCCCATTTTCAGCTGAATCTTTTTTAAACTTGTAATTATTTGAAATTGTTTACTCAGCATCTGACGACACTGGTGGCAGAATCAGTTTCACTGTTTTGTCACACTTCCTGTCTCATACACTAGCATAATGACATGGCTCATATGTTGCAGAGGGTATAATCCACAAGCACCAGTTGGAGGTCATAAGAATGGCCATACTGGGTCAGACCAAAGGTCCATCAAGCCCCAGTATCCTGTCCTTTGACAGTGGCCAATGGCAGGTGCCCCAAGGGGAATGAACAGACAGGTTATCATCAAATGAGCCATGCCCTGTCACCCAATCCCAGCTTCTGGCAAACAGAGGCCAGGGACACTATTACTGCCCATTCTGGCTAATAGTCATTGATAAACTCATGAAGGAGAGGTCTATCCAGTTCTTTTTTTGAACCCTGTTATAATCTTGGCCTTCACAACATCCTCTGGTAAGGAGTTCCACAGGCTGACTTCACGTTGTGAAGAAATACTTCCTTTTATTTGTTTTAAACCTGCTGCTTATTTGTTTCATTTGGTGGCCCCTTGTTCTTGTATTATGAGGAGTAAATAACACTTCCTTATTTACTTTCTCCACATCAGTCATGATTTTATAGACCATCATATCTTGTAGTCACCTCTTCAGCCCAGAAAAAAGTCCTAGTCTTATTAATCTTTTCTCAAACGGAAGCCATTCCATACCCCAATTATTTTTGTTGCCCCTTTCTGAACCTTTTCCAATCTCTCTCTTTTGAGATGGAGCAACCACATCTGCATGCAGTATTCAAGGTGTGGGCATGCCATGGATTTATATAGAGGCAATATGATATTTTCTGTCTTATTAGCTATACCTTTCTTGAAGAGTCCCAACAGTCTGTTTGCTTTTTTGAAACATCCACTCAAGGGGCAGCGGCAGTCAGAACTATCCACAATGATTCCAAGATCTCTTTCTTGAGTGGTAACAGCTAATTTAGACCCCATCATTCTATATGTATAGTTGGGATTATGTTTTCCAATATGCATTACTCTGCATTTATCAACATTAAATTTCATCTGCCATTTTGTTGCCCAGTCAACCAGTTTTGTGAGATCCTTTTGTAGCTCTTCGCAGTCTGCCTGGGACTTAACTATCTTAAGTAGTTTTGTATCATCAGCAAATTTTGCCATCTCACGGTTTACCCCTTTTTCCAGATCGTTTAGGAATATGTTAAATAGGACTGGGCACAGTACAGATCGCTGGGGCACACCACTATTTACCTCTCTCTCCATTCTCAAAACTGACCATTTATTCCTACCCTTTGTTTCCTATCTTTTACCCAGTTACCAGTCCATGAGAGAACCTTCCCTCTTATCCCATAACTGCTTATTTTGCTTAAGAGTCTTTGGGGAGGGATTTTGTCAAAGGCTTGCTGAAAATCTAAATACTCTATACCCACTGGATCTCCTTTGTCTGCATGCTTGCTAAATCCCTCAAAGAATTCCAGTAGACTAGTGAGGAATGATTTCCCAACAAATTATATTCATCTGTGTGTCTGACAATTTTGTTCTTTACGAAGGTTTCAACCAATTTGCCTGGTTCTGAAGTGAGGCTTACTGGCCCTTTAGTTGCCAGGGTCACCTCTGGAGTCCTTTTTAAAAATTGGCGTCATATTAGCTAGCCTCCAGCCATTTGGTACAGTAGCTGATTTAAGTGATAGGTTACAGATGACAGTTAGTAGTCCTGCAATTTCAGACCTGAGTTCCTTTGGAACTCTTGGGTGAATACCATTAGGTCCTGGAGGCTGATTAAATAATAATAAGTAATAAATTAAACAGTAGTTTAGGTCAGGGTGCCTCTTCTTTCCTTGAATCTCACCATGGGACTCACAAGCAATTTGAGCCCATGACTGCTGTGGGAAAGGGGAGAGAGAAAGCCCCCTTTACTCCCCAGACTTCTGCATGAGGCCAGGAACCAAGGTGATAAATAGGAATGCGCTTGACTCCTCTGACTCCTTCATAGCTGGAAAGGAAGCACCTGTTGTACACATGCACAACCCTATGCCTCTCTGTGGACCCAAGCTAGAGAGAAAGAGTCCAGGGAAGAAGTGAGGAAGTACAGACCTGGGAGGGAAGGATGGCAGAAGACCTTCAAGCCCCTTTGTAGGGCCCAGAAAGGATCAAGGGCAACTGGGACAAGATGGAGAGATGGCAGCCTCCTCTGATCCTGCTGGAGGCAGAGGATGAGCAGAGCCAAGAGACAGCAAGGGCTAAAGGCACTCCTCCATGCTCTCACTCCCTCCTCCTAAAGACAGGAGAAGGGAGGGAGATGAGACCAAGAGGTAACGTCCCCTAAAAACAGGAGAAAGAGAGACAGAGAGACACACACCACCAAGAGGTAAGAGGGCTGCAAGTCCCTTGTCCATGGTCCCCTCCACAGAAGTCCTATTCGAAGACTCAGCCTCCCTCCCCACAGGAAGCCAGGTGACAGGAGAAGGCAGCAGCAGCTGAGATAGGGCTGCAGGGGAAATACCCGGTCTCTGCCATAGGGAAGGACAGAAGGTTGCAACAATTGTAGATAGGAGTGAGAACAGAAGGGGGCTTGGAAAAAAGTACTGTCTTGTGGTCAAAACACTGGACCAATCCTCAGGAGATTTGGGATCTGTTCCTGGCTCTGCTACAGTCATCCTGCATGACCTTGGCCAAGTCATTTGCTATGCCTTGGCCCCTCATCTGTAAGATGAGGATAACAATAAGACTTTCCTGCCTCAGTTGGATGTTGAAAGAGTCAATTCATTAAGATTGCGAGGCGCTCTGATACTGAGCTAGAAATATTTCTTGCTTCTCCATGGCACTAAACAGGAGGATCAAGAGGTGGGAGTAGGCTAAGAGACACCCCCCCACCCCAGGCCTTTGTGGAGCTGGGCAGGAGGCAGCAGCTGGAAGGAGCAAGCCTCCTGCCTGCAGCTGTCCCAGTCTTGTGCACAGCAGTATACTTCAGCTCCTGTGCATGAGCCCTGCTGTGGGCTTGCACACTCCCTTGTTTGTATGAGCCTTTCTGGAATACAACATAACAAACAGCCAGGAAAACTGAGTCGAAATCAAAGGGGCACTCTGGGTCAGGCCAGCTGCACCAACATGCAATGATTATTTGCGACTGTTATTATAGATACATCTTTCCTGTGCTCTGACCTAAAGCCAAACCTAAGGAGCAAATACCCTGAGTATTTTTGACCCACTCCAGAGTCAGCTCAGCGTTTTCCCAATCAGCAACCTAACACTGATAGTACAAAGCTTTAACTTAACTCACACAACAGATTTTTTTTTTGAAGCTGCAGACCCGCTAATGCTTCCTGGAGCAGGAGCAAAAGAAAAGCAGAGAAAAGCAACAAGTGCAGCAGCAGTATCTCTGTCCTTCTCGCTGCGAGATGGGGGTGGGGGGTGGCGGGGGGGGTAGAATCAAAGCAGCAAGATGCAGGAACTGAGCCAGCCAGGCAAGCGAACTACGGGTAGAAGGGGGAAGCCGTCCCGGGCTGGACAAACTGCCTTCACTTCTGCGGAGCTGCTGCAGCCCCCGCGCTCTCCCGGGAGAGCCGAGATGCCCAAACGCTTTCTAGCGCCGCAGGCAGGTGTCCCTAGAGCTGGGGCTGGGGTTAGCGCCTGGCTCCCCAGGGCAGGGGGAAAGGACCGCGCGCACACACCCCACCATGCGAGCCAAGCGGGCTCATTGCTGGGGACCGCTCCCGCCAGGCTACCCCGGCTCAGCGCTTCAGCGAACCTGCCCCGGACCGCAAACACCTCGCTGCAGAGTTGGGGGCCCTTCCCCCGGATCCAGGCCCCACCAGCCTCCTCTCCCGCCCCCAGCCCGGGACTCACCCTCCTGTCTCGGCTCCCGAGTCCACGCAGTCATCCTCGCCGCCCGCCTTCCTCTCCATGGCGGAGTCAGGGTTCCATCTCGGCGGCCCCCGCCTCCTCCTCCCCCGACTGGCTGCAGCCGCCTGCCGCCGCGCGCTCCCCCAGCGCTGGGGGCGAGGAGCCAGCACAGGCCGCCGGGCTCCCCTCTCCCTTGGGAGCGAGAGCGTGTGCAGGAGCCTCCCCACCCCCAGGCAGCTCCGCCCCTCTAGCCCGGCCTCCTCCCCGCCTTTGTGCGCGGCTCCTGCCTCTTCCCCGCCCCTCCAGTGGCCTGCTCGCTCCGCAGCAGCGGCCTCCCCCTACGCCTTGGAAGTGGGTCTGGCCCACAGGTGACATCGCCATTGAGTAAAGCTCCCCAGCCGGGCCCTATTAGTTATTACAAACGTGCTTGGGAGCACATGACACAAACTCCAAGGAACCAACCCTGCTTGGTTCCAGTGGCTCTGTCTTCTCCCCTCCCTTTGCTGGTTACAAGGGGCTATCTTTCAGGGGCCCTGGTAGTATGTAGTCTGAGACCCTCTTTGAGATCTGCTGGGATGAAATTGGAAGGATTATTGTCTGGGCTTTCCAAAGGGACCTGAGGGTTTGTCTACACTTGAAAGTTTTGCCAATTTAACCATACTAGTAGCTAAAGGGGCAACCCACTCCCGTGTCGTGGGCACAAGTAGCTATAAAGGCACTTACACTGGCTGGTAGAACTGATTCTAGTTCAGGGAATGAAATAAATTATGTAGGAATAAGGCCCCTTATGCCCCTTTATAACTGCATACAGTTTCAGGTGTATAGCAATATAATGATTTTAGTTAAAAAAACAACAACTATTAACCAGTATATACCTTTTCTAGTAGACCAGGCTGAAGAGAGTTGTATGCCCAACACCCATTGAAAGTCACACTCTGATTTCCTTCCCCAGACCCAAAGAGATCTGTGTAGCTCAAAAGTTGAGCCTTCCACCAACAGAAGTTGGTCTAATAAAAGATATTACCGCACTCTCTCACACAATATTAGGGTTAAAAATGACCTCAGGATGTCATCTAATCTAACCTGCTGCTCAAAGCAGACCCAATCTCCAGACAGATTTTTACCCCTGTTCCCTAAATGGCCCCCTCAGGGATTAAGTTTATAACCCTCAGTTTAGCAGGCCAATGCTCAAACCACTGAGCTATTCCTCCCACCATATAGAGAGCTATATGGAGCGTTCTTCCTTCTCACCCACTGTCAATTTGTACTTGATATTCCAGCAAAGTTAAATACAATTACTTTTTAAATTATATCATCCCATTCTGCAGACAATCAGCACACAATTCCTACTGACTCAAAAGAACTATACAAATCATTCTAATTTCCTGCAGTCCATATTATTACTTCACTATGACCAAAGAAAGTGGTGAAAGTCTCAGCATTTAAGCCTTGTGACATTTAAAACTAGATTAGACAAGACATTAACTAATATACTGAGGGAAACAAGCCTATGTTGGCAAAAGGTGGACGAGATGCTTTAATATCGTATGTATTTTCCATCTCTGATTGCCATAGCTGTATCTACTTTGCCATAGATATTGGGAAATTTCCCATTATTGTACCATAACCAGTTCACCTTCACTGGTGGCAGCACTACTGTAGAGTAAGTACAGGCAAGGCATAAGTTAACATCCTGTTGTCTAGACCTGTTCTAAGCAAGTCTATTATAGACACAGGTAGGTGGCACCATATTAAAAAAAACACCTTGTGGTCTGTTTGCTTCCTATCTGTTCCTGGTAGTGGAACTTGTTTAGAAGTAGTGCAACAGTGAATGATTCCTAAAGACCCAAAACCAAAGGTCCCCAAACTCTGGGGCATGGCCCCCTAGGGTTTTGTTTTAAAAAATGCCCTAGAGAGTGTGCAGAAAACAAGGGGGACATGGAGGAATGTCCATGGGGGCACGGCGGGGCCCAGGCCTGGCCCCATCGGGGGTGGGGAGCGAGTGCCACCCTTTCATGTCCCCAGCTCTGCTCTGGTCCCATCCCCAGCCTTGGTGTGGTTCTGCTCCCAGCCTCAGACCCACTCTAACTGTGGCCCCAGCCTTGGGTCCCTTACCCGTGTCTGTGTTCCCCCCTCCTGAACCGCGTCTCTGCTCCCATCCCCAGCTCCAGGAGGACAGAGGGGCATTGACAGGGGTGAGGGGGGACACAACCCTCAAAAGTTTGGAGACCGCTGCCTACTAGGCAGCGTGAACAATGGTGGCAGAATCTGGTCCCAAACCAGTTAATCCTCAAAACACCCTGTGAGATAAGAGGTATTTGTGACCTTCTCCTCTGGTGTTATCTGGATCGGTGATCTGCTAGATCACTCCAATCCTTGACTCTAGGAGCCAGCCTTACCTTGCTCTGCTGTGAGAACCCCCACTCCTGGGCTGTTCAAGCACAGCCTCTGGCATGTAAGCTGCTCCTTGAATTGTGCAACTGAACAACACTAGTCAATATCTCTGGTCCCAGACACAATCCTAGGAACCTCTGTCTTGCAGTGTCCAGTTATGCCTGCTGGATGCTGCAAGCTTATATGAGTTTGTCAATTTAACAAAGAAATTGATATGTACCGGGCTTTTTATCCCAAGGGAAGTCTCTGACACACTTCAAACCAAATGCATTGCTTCAGGTAGAATAAACAAACAGATTTATTAACTACAAAGATAGATTTTAAGTGATTATACGTCAAAGCATAACAAGTCAGATTTGGTCAAATGAAATAAAAGTAAAACACATTCTAAGCTGACCTTAACACTTTCAGTGCCCTTACAAACTTAGATGCTTCTAACCACAGGCTGGCTGGTTGCTCTTCAGCCAGGCTGTCCCCTTTGATCAGCGCTTCATTCGCTTGGTGTGGTGTCTGTAGATGTAGGTGAAAGAGAGAGGAAGAGCATGGCAAACGTCTCTCCCTTTTATCATGTTCTTTCTTCCCCCTTGGCTTTGCTCCCCTCCTTCCTTCAGAGTCAGGTGAGAATTACCTCATCACAGTCCCAAATTGACCAAAGGAAGGGGGGTGACTCACTTGTTAGTCAAACAGATCCTTTGTTGTTGCCTAGGTCAGTATCCTTTGTTCCTGTGAGGCTGGGCTGGGTTTGTCCCATATATGCCCTGATGAGGTATGAACTACCCCTCTGCTTTTGGAGAGTTTTTGCCTGGGCTTGCTTTAAGCCATGAGGATATATTTTCAACGTCATAACTATATACATGAAATTATAACCTATAGCATTACTAGAACAACAATTACTATAACATCACTAGAACAACAATGCTCAGTGCATCATGAGCCTTCCCGAGACACCCGACATGACAAACTTTGCATTGGATACCACACAATCATTTTATCAGGATGAACATGGGAGTGCTGGGTGTTCCCCCGAGGTACAGAGCATCACAGTATTATCCCATGTTACAGCTGATGTGATTAAGTGATTTGCCCAAGGCTATAGAAAGAGTTAGTGGCAAAACCAAGATTAGAATTCAGTTCTTGTCTCCTAACCTGGGCCTCAATACTATGAGGCATTGAATGTATAACTCCCAGTGATGTCAATATCAGTTGAGGGCATTGAGCATCTCTCAATAAGTATTCAGCACTTTGTAGGACAAGGACTCTGGTGTTCAAGTCACTATCCTCACTGCCTCTCTTCGATCTAGTCTACACACAGAAATCATACCTAGTTAACTAAATCGATTTATTAATTAATTTAATTACATCAGTGCAACTGCATTTAAAGCAGTTCATTTTAAATTGGTTATAAGTTTGATTTCAAACCAAATTTGAACTAAATCAGTTTAAGAGTGGCTAAAAGTCATGTAAGGGTGCCTGCACAAAGGAATTGTACTGCTTTTATTAAACCAATTTAAAAACAAATGTGGTTAAATTGGTGCAATTTCTTTAAGTAGACTTTTAGATGAGCAATTAATAGATCGTTTCCATCTCTGACTTTTACTATTCTAATTAGTAATGTATAAGCATTGGCATTTGAGAGGATCTGGAATAGATTTTATGCTGCGTTTAAGATTAGTTTGCTCCATCTATTCCAGGGGAAAACCTCCAAAGGCTTAGAGGAAATATATTATTAAGGTAGTATAAGTAAAGCTACCACAAAATAGAAGCTCTCTTTATTTATATATTTGCCTCATTTAACCCTGTTTACTTCTGGTCTTTCAAGTAATTAGGCTGAAAAGAACTCTACTGTGTAATAAATTCCAAGCATGTCAGAGATTCTAGTGAATGAGGTGCTAAGCCATCTCTTTTACTTAGCTGTTTCTTATTTACTGGTACCTCACATGAACTCTTTTGTGGTATGTTGAAAAGGAAAGTTAATATAATTTTTTCCCCCTATATTTGGAAGATCATGTTGGTACTTATGAAGATTAGACTAATGTTAGTGCAACTATTCCTGTGTAAATTTCCCCACTTTCTAGCCCTTCAGTTGTGTAACAACAATGCTTATAAAAACCATGAGAGACAAAGCACCAATATGAGAGGCAATCTTGCAAGAACCCTGAAAAATAAACTATTCTTATTGAATGGTTTTGTACAAAATAAGTCCAGCTAGCACTTAATACAGGAAATTAACATCAGCGTGTCATGCAAATCCCTTTTGCTAGTTGCTTTGTTCTCAAGATTCTGGTTTTCTCAGTATGTGTTAATGAAGTCAGCAGGATAAGGCCCTGTTAAAGTGCAGTACCAAACTCAGGACATGCATGTTGGATTTTGGATACAAAATCCAGGACAGTTGCATTTTTAGAAGGCAGAGGAGGGTTACAGTTTGGCATACCGTTCAATCTTCATGCTAGATCAGCCCTAAAATGATAGCTTTCATACAGGTGAATATTGCCAAAATAGTTGTGGCAGTTTCTCACGAAGAGTGGGCTTTTTTAAAGGGTTAAGATGAGGTCACATTTCATTGGTGGTGAGTCTCAAGCCATGCACCCAACCTCCTATAATATTTGTTAACAAATATGTACGGAATAAAAAGTTGATCATTCAGAGTATTAAGGCTGGGATTTACTACGGAGTTTAAGGGAGTTTGGTTCCCAACTCCCCTTGTCCTTAGGCTTTGAAAATCTCAGCATACACACATCCACATACAGTGAATGGTGTACTGTATTAGATATATATATTTATAAGCAAATGACTTGTACTGTTGAGAAAATCTAGCAGTCAATAACAGCTGTTATAAAATCTTGAGTATTTAGATTCCGATCCTGTACCACTGAAGTCAATGGGAGTTTTGTCATTGATTTAAAGAGGAAGAGGATTGAACCCCTATTTTTCCATGTGTAAAGTTAGAGGCTTACTAGGTTAGGCAATGAAATATGCTATTCATGCTTGGAAATCTGAGATAACTCAGCACCGTGTACTTTAAAAAAATCCAGTGTGCATTTAAGCTCCAATCCTGTAAAATGAGCCAGCTGGACAGGGCTTTACATCCACACAGAATCCTATGCAGGTGCAGGAATCCAGCTTGAAGGACTACAGCCTTTGGGTGAGATTCACACCAGTGAAGAGACTGTGCAAGGCCCTCTACACCATTTAAGCAGTTAGGGCCAGATCCTCAGTTGGTGTAAACTGGGCAAACTCCATTTGACTTCAGTAGAGCTAAGCTGATTTATACCAGCTGAAGATCTGGCCCTTAGGTCCAAATCCTGACTCAGTCTTAAGATAGAGTGAGGGCTACACAGGGCCCTTAGTCCCGTGTTGGGGAGTTCAGTACTGGTTTCAGAGACCCTGAAGATGTTCAGGCTGATGTAGAAGGGCCAAGTCCTGCAAAAATTTGGAAGGGTGTTTGTAGATCATGCAAATGAGCTCCCCACCTCTTCTACCACTAGTTGCTGGGAGGTGGGTAAAGGAGGGGAACTGGGGCTAAGGCAACACAGTGTTCCATTGTATTTGTGTGGACTTGGGGCATTGTCAGAAGGGTACGTATAATCAGATTGTCCTCTGATTACCTGAAGGAGAGAAGTCTTCTGTCCATCTGAAAAGATCCATTTTGGAACTGTCAGCTTGGACTATTTGGGCTGTACTGCCCTTTAAGAGGCCTCCACGTATGACAGGAGACTCCTGGAGACACAGGCCTGCACTGAGTAAAGGATGCCTTGTGTATCAAGTCATGGATTCTGCCCCTTGGGCAGAGGGTGGAGAGCTGCTGTAAAATGGCTATGTGCTGGCCCAAAATTGGGGGATTGCTTCTCAGGAATCCGATTACATTCCGCAGGCCTGCAGAGCTCAGTGAAGCAGGATTTGCTCCACAACTGGGACCTTTAATGATGCACAGGGCCTTGTGGGTTCTCCTGGACTGGGGTGAATTTCACTCTTGCATATCAGGCTTCTGGGGAGCTCAGATGGCATGGAGATCTGCACTCCCCTAGACAGGCAGAAACAGTTTTCATAGTATTTTACAGAGGATGTCACCACATGCTTGGGAGTGTTAGAGGTTATTAACATGTATTGGGTGTCCACAAGAATTTAAGGAGAATTAGGGGCTAACAAGTGTTATGGAGTTGTTTGCCCCACACTCCCATTGGGAGGCTGTTCCAGATCCTCACCTCTGATGGTTAGAAACCTTCTTCTAATTGCCAGCCTGAATCTGTTTGTGGTCAGTTTATATCCATTTGTTCTTGTGCCAACACTGTCCTTTGGATTAAATAGTTCTTCACCCTCCTCTAATGTATTTATAGAGAGCAATCATATTCCCTCTCAGCCTTCTTTTTGCTAGACTAAACAAGCCAACCTCTTCCCATTGCTGACCATTACTGCAGTATCTGAATGCATTCCATGGCAATAGTGAAGTCCCTAGAGGACTCCCTGGAATCTCTGGCTCTTCACTCTTTGGAGCTTATGACAGGCTCTTGTGGGGTAGTTATTTTATGGGACAGGGGAGGCATGTTATAGAAGTGGTAGCTAATTTTACTGTGAATGCCATTTAGGTTATGGTAGGAAAAGCTTTATCAAAGAAGCAAGTTTCCCTGAAAGTGGTCAGGCTGTGGATTGATCACCTCTGGAAATTTATTCCACAGCCAGATCCCTTCAACTGAGAATACTTTGGGCTCAACTGTCATGTACTTCATTCTGGACTTTACAATCTGTCCTAGGTCTTTCAGGGTATGTCTACAAGCAATTAGACACTCACGGCTGGCTCATGCCATCTGACCCGGGCTTGTGGGACTCAGGCTAAGAGGCTGTTCAGTTGTGGGGTAGGCATTTGAGCCCAGTCTCTAGGACCCTGTGAAGTGGGAGTGTCCCAGAACTTGGGCTGCAGCCCATGCCAAAATGTCTACGCAACAATGGGTTTTTAATTGCAATGTAAACATACCCTCAGTAAGTCTGCATAGAGATCCATGCTAACAGCAGTCAAGGCTACTGTGATTAAATTGGATCTGCTCTGTAATAATGTATGAATATTGGATGTTGACCTGGTTACTGTATGAATATATAGGTTTAGCTTAATAGGGAGGGTTGTCAGGAAAAGAAAAACAAGCAGGAAGGGACACTGGCTCAAGATAAGGTTTAAAGGGACTCTCTCACAAGAGAGGAAGGAGTTCAGGGGAGTTAGGGGGAACCAGACTGAAATATAGGCACACGCTGGGGATGGTATGCCTTTAGGTAATATAGGCATGTGTGTAGACAGTTGTTTTAAAATCTTTTTCCTCTATATGCTTTGCTCCTACTGTTAAAATACACAATACTTTGGCCTAAGAAGGCCGTCTAATCACTTTGTTCACTAGGGTCACTGACTTCCGGAGTGAAGAATCGCAGTTGCCTAACCTAGTTGGAGCCGCTGGGTAAACACAGTTGATACACGAGGTACTGTAACCCAAGGGCCAGTCTAAGGGTAGGAGAATTATGGAATTCCACTCCTAGAGAGGTAAAGGCCCAAAGCCTGACAGCTGTGGGGATGCAGTCAGAGATCAGAAAGGGGGCAGTGGTGCAGTTAGCCCTGTAACCATGACAGCGACTATCACAGATCCACTGGGAAGATAGTCACTTCCACAAAATAATGGGTAAGGGACATCTGTCTGATGGTCAGGCAATTACAATTCAAACAGAAGCATTAATTCAAGTCAATTTTCATGTGACAAATTGAAACAGAAATGGAACTAATTTATGAAAAATCAGCTGTCTGCACTCTGTTGACTGTTGGATCTTTCCCCAGGCCTTGGCCCATCTAGCCCACAAATAGTATGTCCCTGACAGACCTTCAAGAGCATGGAGGCAGGCAGTGAAAGGATGTCTTGAGAAAAAGGATTGCAAAAGCTACACTCAAAGCATCTAATACGTAGCAGCTAAAAAGAAAGACGACACATACAGGATGCTCTTAATCCAAATCCCAGTAATCAAATTACATGATAGGCTACAGCTTCTTGTCTCTTAATTTATAAAGGGACCAAGCAGTATTAGAATAGGGCTGCTACACACCATGAAGTGCTCATCCTAACATGACAGCATGTACAAAAACAACTCATATCATGAGGGAACATGAGAAATGAATTCAGCAGCCATTCTGTACCTAGAAATTCAAGAAATGGGATCTTCAGGTCCTTGTTTTTCTCTTCAGTAACTGAAAGATGCTATTTGTTCGATACAAGTGTGTGACTTTCATGAAATGTGAGTTACACACAGATATCCAGGGCAGAACAGAAATATGAGCATGCAGACAATTAAATAATAGGGCTCATTGACAATTTATGGCTAATCTGAAGATGTAATATTTATTATTGTGTAGCGTGGTTTTTAAAATGTACATTTTGTTTCAAATATATTTATTTATTGTAATGGAGGACCAGATCCGTAGTCAGTTATGTGGACCCATTGACATTACTGGGACTGCTTGCATTGGTATGTAAGGACTGCTCACACAGGATAAGGGTTTGGAGGACTGGCCAATAAGTTGTTATATTTCAACTTTTTTTTTTTCCTGTTACTAGTACAGCTATAAAAACTACACAGAAAGAAGAGCAAAACTGAAAAGAAAAACAAAATACAAACTGTGAAAAAAATCACCAAATTTATAACACAAAGTTACCAAAAGAAGACGCAAAGTATTACCAGCCTTCAGGATGATGTTCTTAGCGTCAACTAAAGGGACTCAAACATAATCAGAATTTGGCCCCCATTCCGTTTCAGCTTGTTCTGTATATGAGGAGATTAGGTCACATTCAAAGTTATTCAGCTAAGATTTATCAAATAAACCTTGCTGTACAATTAGACCAAAATTTTCAAAATTTAGACTCCCAAATGAAAGTGGCTTGATTTTCAGAGGTGCTGAGCACCTACAAATTCTACTGCTGGGAACAGGCATTGCCTTTTCCTGCCTAACTATGAATTTAGAAGCTTAACTATCAGCACCCAGTTTTGAAAATATTAGCTGTAAGAATAATAAAATCTTCAAAAATAAAACCAAGAAAAGTGGAGTGATTGATATATAGGATACTCACTGCAATTTATCAACTCCACAGGCTAGTGTCAAACTGCATCTCTGGTTTCAGCATCTGTTTTGTTTTTATTTTCACAGAGTCAGTTTGCCTCTTCTTTCTCCTTTGACTCCCACGGATGACTTTTTAGAGCTGACAGTTTTAAGACTATCATGGTCAGACTTCCCTGAGCTCTTCTGCCAGACCCCTATCCTGTATACATTTATGTCACACTCAGTGTTTCATTTGTAATTAATGAATGAGTTGACAGGACTCAAGCAATTAGGTGCTGGGGCTCAAGCAATTTTTTTACATTCATAACTGATGCAGCAAACCCAGAGGTGCTGAGGCCATGAACTGCCAAGCCTATGGGTGCTGGGGCTCAGTGCTAGCAAGCCCTGGCACAAATTAAACACAGGTTCCACTTGAAGACACTGCCATGCTGCTTGCAGTGAATCAAAGTGACCTGTGTATAAATTGCCTGTTGTTCTTTCTCCTTTACTTCTTTCTACATGTCTACTGTAAGCTAACATTTGGAGAGCACTTGGTACATCATGGGCACTGCAGCTTATAAATAATAATAATAATATTCTACATCTAAAACAAAACTCTAATCTATTTATAACAGAGCTGCTCCTGTGTAATGTACTGTTTGAGTGACTGTGGTTGATGCTTTAAAGCCACAGTTCCTGCCCCAGGGAGCTTACAGTTAAGTGTAAATACAGGCAGAACAATTCAGCCATGTCATATGCCAGGTTGCAATACAAGCCTGTGGTAGTGGAGAACTCTTGAAATGCTCACTGAAAAGTTTCAAGGAAGAGAAGGGTTTTAAAGGGTAATTTGAAGGATAAAAGGAAGGTTGTATGATGCATGAAAACGGGGTGAATTCACTGGAAAAAGGGGTGCACACAACTTTATTTTACACTGCAAAGGAGCTACAGCTACCCCAAGCAGATACAGCTCCTAAACTGACTGCTCCCGCCTCCAGGCAGGCTCCCTCAAATTCCTAGCCCTGGAAGAATCTTCTGAATATCTGCTAATTTATTGTTGTTAATATGACTACTTTAACTTATCAATCCTAGATTAATATTTCTTGTGGGATAGAACATTTCTCCATGGAGAAATAGTTCTTTTAAGTAACTATTTTAGTTACTGTGGTTGCTGTATTGTGAGATCACCCCCATGAAGACTGCTAAGAAAATGTTTATTGTTGGAGTGATTGCTTCCACTCTTTCTTTGTGGCAAAGCTTTGAGCACTGAGAGAAGTACATGGAACAAGGAACCCTCGCTCACTTTCCCCACCCACAATGTATCTAAAAAAAAGTGCAGCCATAATATAACACCATATGTTTAAACATTTGCTATGTATACAAGAATGCTGAAGTGTGGTAATGTTGGAGGATAGTTTTGCAACAGTAATAGCTGCAAGAAGGGTATTAGATGGCTCAGAGGACTGGAAAAAGGCTGGGGATCCTTTCACCTCTGTGTGGCTAGTTCAATTCAGCCTCCAAAGATCAGCTATGATTTAAAGTCCAGAATCAAGACAGTGGCTCGTGTGCAATGAATTGGAGTTTTCATTGTGGCAAACAGATGACCACATCCCCAAAATACCACCACATTTAGTAGTCTGACTTGAGAGGCAAAGGTATGTAGAGTAAGTTATGCATCTCCCTGAGAATTCATCTCTTTAGGATAAAGAAGAGTCATACACAAAGAGCTTTGCTGTTCTGTACAGCAAGGACTCTGATATGAACTACCTACAATTTACACAGTTTTTGAAGATACCAAGTGCTGTTTATCTGCTAAGTTTATTATTATAGTTATATATTCTTGAAGAACTATTAATCCTGCTGTTAATCTGGTAAATAAAGAGATCAGGAATTCTCTCTACTTTCAATTGTCAGTAACAGTGTATTTATTTAGTCAGAGATACTGATATTTAGCCTTTTCATTCTCACGCAGTTCTGGTTTTATGATCTGCATGATTGCTGAATGAATTTTTGGACAGAACAGTTTGGTAGTTTCTGTTTTGTTTCATCTGAGAAATTTATTAGGGGCCCCAATTCTGTCCTCTGCACAAAGTTCTAGTAAATAGCCTTTGTGCAGGGGTTCCCATAGCAGGCAGATGCCCTCTCCCTCTCTCAGTCTGCCCCCAAAGTACTTCTCTGCACTGCTGCAGATGAAGATCCTGTGGAGCTGAGCTCTGCAGTATCTATTCCTCTGCAAGAGATCTCTGTGGTCTCCTGTGTAATGTGCCCTCCTGCATAGGGCACATGTGCTGCTTGCAGAGGGCGAGGTAGATTATGCTCCTCATTTTCCCACAAGGATAGATAAAATAATCAACAATGATGAAAGAATCAAGTGTTCAGTGGAAAGCTGATTTGGGAATGTCTGCAATATTACTGTGCATTATTCTACTGCGGTCATCAACCAGATCTGTCATCATAGATACAGGAGCCAACACAGAATTTGAGCTCACATTCACAATGACTCTTATTTCACAGGCTTTGTACCACCTCCCACATAGCCTCCTTGTAACATCTGTTTTTTCAATTATCAGTGGAAACAAATACTGAGGTGTATGAAAAAGCAGATTGAGAGGTAAAGCTATAGGAAATCACCTACATGAAGAGATGCTGTTAGCTGTTTTTCTTTGTCTTATTGTCTGAATTCCCATTTAACCACAAAAACTATTCTAGGAAGCGTGTACCTCAGAATTGCTAGGACTCGGGACACAGTCCAGTCCCTGGTGTTCACACCTCAACTGGTAGAATAGGGCCTCATCCTCCCTGATTGAACTAACCTCGTTATCTCTAGACTGATTCTTGCCTGCATATTTATCCCTGCCTCTGGAAATTTCCACCACATGCATCTGATGAAGTGGGTATTCACCCACGAAAGCTGATGCTCCAATACGTCTGTTAGTCTATAAAGTGCCATGGGATTCTTTGTCGCTTTTTACAGATCCAGACTAACACGGCTACCCCTGTGATACTAGTCCAGTCCCTGGTAGCTTGGATTAAAAATTTCTGGTAATTTAAAATTTCTTTTGTAAGAAGCTGTCTCTTCAAATGCTAAAAATGACAGTTCCAATTCTGTATGACTCTCAAGCTGCTCAGATATAGAGGAGGGAGGCGGCTGCATGAAGAGCAGGAGCAGGCCTACGTTAACTTCTGTCACTGATGTAAATTCAGACTTTGTGCCAAATGAGGATCAGGAGCTCAGCTCCACTGCACCTCAGCCATGACCCTTTGTGCTGGGACTGGTGTAGGAGGTGACAAGTTCCCTATCACAAGGCAAATTCTCCACCAGCATGTCTGGCTGTTTTAAGGCCACTTTGTGCTGCTGACATGTTAATGGGCTAATGCAGCACAATGTAGCTTTAGCTCACTGGAGAATTTAACCCAAAATGGGAGGTAGGGAAAGAGCAGAATCTGACACTTTCAGCACAGGGAAGAACCAACTTGTTAATAGGAGTGTCCTGCCTTCCAAGCCCTCCCAATCTCACATCTTTCCTTGCTAAGGAGGAACTAGGTCAGATCTGCAAGGTTTTTTTGTTTTGTCTTGTTTTTGTGGAAAGAAAAAAAAGCCAGGAACAGTCTATCAGTAGCTGCAATTCAACTACCCAGATAAAATGAAGCCTCTTGCTTCCTGATTAGCAGCACTCCCCAAATCCACAAGCAAACCCACTGCACACCTGGCACTGCTAGGAGTGTCACATGGCTCACCCCATAGACTGCCAAAAGAAGACATTTGTGGGAGTAGACAAATGGGTTCTCATGGCTTGCATCATTGGCAGAATGGAGGTAATTGGTAGAGTCCTTCATGGATACATAATTTGTATCCGCATCTGATCCGTGATCTGCAGACATGGTCTGTGGATATCTGCAGATATAAAGCAGATATCTGCAGAATTGCAGGGCTCTAGTAATGGGGAGCAGAAGGAGAGGACTTGATTAGAGACAAGATCGGATAAGTAGAGAAGAACAGAGAAGAACAGAGGTATATAGGACTCTGAAGTTGAGAGCAAGAAACTCATTGAGTCAAAGAGGGAGGCTGTGATATGGCGAGAACAAGAGTCAAAGATATAGTGCCTTTCATTCCAAAGCACAGTACAACTGAAATGCAGCCACCTCTGGGGTCAGAGGGTGGTAACCAGCCAGTGGATGATAATCTGCACAAAAGTGGAGGCAGGGGAAACTTTTGGTCAAGAACAGTGGAGAAAATGCCCACACTTAGGGAAAGTGCTATGAGCTCTTTAATGTAGAAGTGACCTTTCCAAAGGGCAATCTGAACTATTGCAACCAACAGAAATGAGGTCTGATTCTAATCTCCCATATTTTCACATAACTCTGTTGACTTCTTTGAAATTCCTCCTGGTAAGTCACCAGCAGGAAGGAGAAGAGAATCAGGCCTGTGGAGCACAGCATTTCACCTTTTGCATTAGGACTACTAGTTCACTTGCTGTGAAAACTTCTCTCAGCACTCAGAAAAGTCCACGGAAATACTGAGAAACTAGGAGCAATCTGAAGGACAATTGCCCAAGGGCATGAGACTGCAATGCAAGACTGACAGTTTTTATTTCTGGAAAGACCCTTGTAGCTGTCGTTGTCATTGGCAATTTTGTTCTCTTTGACAAGGGCGAATGTCATTACAGTTGTGACTCCTGGCGAAGGGAAGTCTGCTTGTCTCTGCATGCCCCATTGACTTCACTCTGTTAACCTAATAGTGTGGGACACTGTAACCAGGACAAAGCTATCAGAGCCACTGTGAACAACACAGGCTGGTCAGACTACGTTAAAAATGGGACTTGCATGTCTGCTGTAGAGACCAGATGAGTGAGGTCATGTCTTTTATTGGACCAATTTCTGTAAGGTTTCTGTAGGTTTTCGAGCTTACACACCAACAGAAGTTGGCCAGTAAAAGATATTACCTTGTATGAGTACAACACTGCATTTCTACTGTTGGCACTTTGAATCCATTTGTAATACTGTATCTGTTTGTGGGCAGATTGTGAACCTCTTACTCCCACATTGGTGAGCTGTTCACATGAGTAGTTGCACTGAAATTCATGGGACTCTTTGTGCAACTACTTGCTTCTCAGCAGGAGTGAAGGCTTTACAATTTTGCTCATAATTAGGGCTTCTGTTTCTCAGGATTTATTTTCATTTTGGGAGGGTTATTTTTAGCAATTTTTGAGTTTTATGCCAATGTCTTTCTTTCTGTATATACTGTAACGAATAATGTATATTGTATAAATTACTCATTCTAGTAGTACTTACTCTAATGAATAATCTCTTTGTAATGTTCCCTAGTGTGCTTTAACCTAGTACATTCCCCCTGCTGAACGGCAACAACAACAAAAACCAAACAAACAAACCCTGAAACAAACAACCTAAACACACAAAAGTAAGATAAAATAAAATCTAAAATATCAATATATAAATTCAAAAACCTATCACAAGCAGAGTTTTTTTCCCAAAAAGAGAGAAATGCCACAGACTTCATGAAGTCCACAAAAAACTTCATTATTGTTCTCGATTTTACATGCAAGGCCCTCAAATACTACAGTGATGGGTGGCAGTATAAACCCCTAAGATAAAGATAAGATAAGGTAAGAACAGATACATGGAACAAATTCTTCTTTTACTAACTCATATCATTCTGTACTATATTGGACCAAATTCTCATCCTCAGTGTAAAATGGCAGAGCTCCATTGATTTAATGGATTCACACCAGCTGAGGACCTGTGAGATTCTATCCTTTGGTTGGCACACACATTGTCTATTGTTCAACACTCTGTAGATTAGTGGCGCTACATAGATAAATAGCTGTAGTGTTGGATGTGAGAAAAATAACAGCAATAAAGAGTTGGATTATATTAAACAACTGAGTTTCTAATCCATACATTAGCTCTCAAAGAGGCAACAAACATTCTCTTTCTTTTAGCCTTATATGTGCAAGGACTAAGGACAGATGAACATTGAAAAATATTTTCAGTGAATAGTTCTTTGAATTTTGAAACTAATTTGTTTTGACTGTGTTCTCTGCAGTTCTGGTTTCGATTTTGTGAAAATTCTAACAAATGAATATATAGCTTGCCAAAACCATGAGATTTGAAGGGTCTCGTCCAGCACCCATGGAAAGACAAAGCAGCCACTGACTTGAGTAAAACAGAATCAGAACCAAAGCTGGTATTCACAGAAAGAAAATTCCAAGTTCATAATCACAAGTGTTCATAGCAGAAATCCAAGTCTAAGAGTTACTCACCGGTCAAGGGGTACACCCCATCAGTGTACCCTGACTCGGTGAATAACTCTTAGATTTGTGTCTGTACTATGTGCCCTATGTGTTCAATCAAAACATCTTGCATTTTGAATATTTAACACATGCAGTTAATTGCTCACGAACAAGCTATGGAGAATTATTGACAGGAAGTGATGGGTGAATAATTTCTAATAATGAATAAATAGGAGAAAAACACTATCAGTTCGTGATCAGAAAAATGTCAGGAGATCCAGACAGCACAGCTATTGTGCCACATTGGATAGGTCATGGGGTAAGCTCCCCGCTGCTCCCTTTGGAGAGTCTAATGCTGCTAAGGGCAGCAGTCTGGCATAGTCTTTGTGATCCCTGAGTGTAAAGTATGATCACCGTGCCTGACTCCTGTGCTGGGACACAGGAATGGCAATGTTCCTGTTCCTTGCGTCCTCTCCTCTCCAACTATGCAGGACCACACCCAGTCTAGCTCTATATTTGTAGTAGGGCTGTTGATTAATTGTAGTTAACTCATACGATTAACTCAAAAAATTAATTGCGATTAAAAAAATTAATTGCAATTAATCACAGTTTTAATTGCAGTGTTAAACAATAGAATACCAATTGAAATTGTTACATATTTTGGATGTTTTTCTACATTTTCATATATATTGTATTTTGTGTTGTAATTGAAATCAAAGTGTATATTATTTTGATTATGAATATTTGCACTGTAAAAATGATAAACAAAAGTATTTTTCAATTCACCATACAAGTACTGTAGTGCAATCTCTTTGTCGTGAAAGTGCAACATACAAATGTAGATTTTTTTGTTAATAACTGCACTCAAAACCAAAACAAAATAAAACTTCAGAGTCTACAAGTCTACTCAGTCCTACTTCTAGTTCAGCCAATTGCTAAGACAAAAAAGTTTGTTTACATTTACAGGAGATGCTGCTGCCTGCTTCTTATTTACAATATCACCTGAAAGAACAGATGTTTGTGTGGCACATTTGTAGCCAGCATTGCAAGGTATTTACGTGCCAGATATGCTAAACATTTACATGCCCCTTCATGCTTCGGCCACCATTCCAGAGGACATGCTTCCATGCTAATGATGTTTGTTTAAAAAAATGCATAAATTAAATTTGTGACTGAGCTCCTTGGGGAAGAATTGTATGTTCCTTGCTCTGTTTTACCCGCATTCTGCCATGTATTTCATGTTACAGCAGTCTTGGATGATAACCCCACACATTTTGTTCATTTTAAGAACACTTTCACTGCAGATTTGACAAAATGCAAAGAAGGTACCAATGTGAGATTTCTAAAGATAGCTACAGCACTCAACCTAAGGTTTAAGAATCAGAAGTGACATCCAAAATCTGAGAGAGATGAGGTGTGGAGCATACTTTCAGAAGTCTTAAAAGAGCAACATTCCAATGCGGAAACTACAGAACCTGAACCTCCAAAAAAAGCATCTGACTCAGATAATGAAAATGAACATGTGCTGGTCTGCACTGCTTTGGATGATTATCAAGCAGAACCCGTCATCAGCATGGACACATGTCCCCTGGAATGATGGTTGAAGCATGAAGGGACATATGAATTTTTAGCACATCTGGCACGTAAATATCTTGTAGCACCGGCTACAACAGTGCCATGAGAACGCTTGTTCTCACTTTCGGGTGATGGAAACAAGAAGTAGGCAGCATAATCTCCTGCAGATGTAAACAAACTTGGTTGTCTAAACGATTGACTGAACAAGATGTAGGACTGAGTGAACTTGTAGGTGCTAAAATTTTCCATTGTTTTTTTTTGAATGCAGGGTTTTTTTGCACATAATTCTACATTTGTAAGTTCAGCTTTCATGATAAAGAGATTGCACTACAGGACTTCTGTTAGGTGAATTGAAAAATACTATTTCTTTTGTTTTTTTACAGTGCAAATACTTGTAATCAAAAATAAATATAAAGTGAGCTCTGTACACTTTGTATTCTGTGTTGTAATTGAAATCAATATATTTGAAAATGTAGAAAACGTCCAAAAATTTTAAAATAAATGGTATCTTATTATTGTTTAACAGTGCGATTAATCGTGTGATTAATCACAATTAATTTTTATAATCGCTTGACAGCCCTAATTTATAGTACATGTTTGTAACTTTACTATAATTAATTTGGGAATGTATCTTGGAGGTTGGAAAGTGCAATGCTTTGTAAGAATCGGAGGGCAACAATGAATGTCCTAGTACAGTCAATGCCTATATTAATGTCTGATTAGATATAGTCCACCCGTTCTCCAAGAAACATCTATGTAATCTTAAATTATTAGATATCTCATGCAGTAACTCTGGAGGTCAAGGCTCCCATCTAGTGGTGAAATGTAAAGGTGCAAAGGTAGCTACTAGCTGGAATCCGAATGGCTGAAACTCTTGTAGTCATATCTAGAGCATCATCTTCCAAGGGCAAGGAAGAGAGAGTCTTAGATGAGTATGTTCTCAGGATAGCTAAAACCTTGCACTGCCGCTGTAGCTACAGTCCATTTTTAGTGTACTTGTTTTATCAGAGCTAGCTGGGGTATGTCTCCCTGAGCTGGAATTATACCCCAGCTCAATGTGTAGACATACGCTTCGAGCCCTTCAGGGCTGCACTGTCAGTGCTGCTGCTGGTAGGCACCCAATTGGGAAAGAACTTTTAGATTGATAGATTCTAGGACTGGAAGGGACCTCTAGAGGTCATCGAGTCCAGTCCCCCGCCCTCATGGCAGGACCAAATACTGTCTAGACCATCCCTGACAGACATTTAATAAAGACAAATGCAAAGTGCTCCACTTAAAAAGGAACAATCAGTTTCACACGTACAGAATAGGAAGAGATTGCCTAGGAAGGAGTACGGCAGAAAGAGCTCTAGGGGTTATAATAGACCACAAGCTAAATATGAGTCAACAGTGTGATGCTGTTGCAAAAAATGCAAACATGATTCTGGGATGCATTAACAGGTGTGCAGTCATAGATATGAGCAGTTCCCATAGTGTTGTGTTTGGGTATCTGTCATTGAATTGGAAATCCCTTAATTACAATTCCTCTGCTGATTCATAGTTGTTGAACACCGTCCTCAGCAGGGATCACTAGCAAAATTATAGCATATTTCGGTAACAACCATACAGCAAAATACATAACTTCACACATTCTAATGCTATATATATATATGGACAGAATGACGGATTTCAGGAGAGCATGACTTTTCATATGATAACTTACATGGAATGCTTTGTATGAAATATCACAACCATATATGAATGATGAATATGTGGGCTACAGGGGACTATTTTGAGGTCACAAAAGCCTCTAGAGACTGGTCTTTGGGAAGAACTGGCTGAAGACTCTTCCTAGTAACTGAGAGATCCTGGCTTGGTCTGCCAGTTTGTCCTTGTGAACGAAACTTGTCTGTTGGGCTCCCTTTTTTCTATATCTTTCAAATAAACAGAAAAGAAGTTCTTGGCCAATCCTTGAAAGTGCTTATTCAAGACACAGAGTGCCTCTGCACTGGGGCAGGGGGTAGGGATGCAGGAAGGGATCAGGGGAGTGGCGCTTACCTTGGGCGGCGTGGCTCCCAAAGTGACTGGCACTCGCTCCCCTCTGGCAGTGGCTCCTGGAAGGGAGTAACTGGGGGGAGGCAGCTGCGGAGTTTGCACTCGGGGCTGCAGGGCTATGCCAGCCACTCCAGAAGCAGTGTGGCATGGAGGGAGGGGGGCAGAGTGGGCAAGGAGCCACCTTAGGGCTGCTGGCACATCTCCGTGCGTCGCTTGGGGAGGCATCAGGTCTCTGTGGACTACCTGGGATGGGGCAGTTCCAGAAGGGACTCAAGCCACCCCTTTGCCTTCTCTCTCCAGACTCCTGGCTTATCTTGCTGGTCAAGGGGGATTTTAAGGTGCAGCAACACAGGGAGTGGGAAGGGCAAACCACAGTGGCTGCCTCCCCCACATGTGGGAAAATGGCTTGACCTGCTGACCCTGTGGACTAAGTCACCAGGCCTCCAGCTTGCCCCATTCGACCCAGCAGGTTGATCTTGTGGCCATAGTTATTTGTAGTTGAGATTTCCCCTCATCAGTACCCCACAGGGGTTCAGGGTCATCTCCAGCACAGGCCACACAAGAAGGCTTAATTCTTGAACTGCAGCACATGCTGGGTAGGCTTAAGGCTTGGCTCCTCATGGCAGGAGAGAAGAAGACTTGGCCTCTGGAGGGGCAGGCTGGGGCTTCCTGGATCCCATTTGCTCACAGCCAGTGCCTCACCCTCACTCCCAAGTCATCAATGGCACCCGCAGGTTGACCAGAAAGGAGCAGCAGTTTTCACTGCACCAAGTCCACTTATGGCTTGCAGGCAACTCCCAAACCTACTACAGCACACCATCTTGGCCAGAAAGGATCCCACTCAGCCTCACCATTGCTTCTTTTCCTCCCACCCAGAATCCCTCTTCTCCTGGGCTGCAAGTAGCCATCCCTGGGACGCCAAGAGGCAGGCACAGGATTCTACCTCCCAGCAGCCAACTCCACCTCCCCAGGCTTTGGCAGAACAAATGGTGGCACTCTTCTATCCCCGCTTTGTAGCAGAACTTCTTCCCTGCCTTCCTCAGCTTTACTTTCCTCTTTTGCCCCATTCCTGTCTTTGTTCCTGTCATAGCTTCCTACTCAGATTTAAACCTTAGCGTTCATAAACTGAGAAGCTAGCATGAACCCTCTAAGCTTAATTACCAGCTTAGATCTGATATCGCTGCCACCAGCCAAGTGATTTCCAGGACTTGGCTCCCTCTCTGGTCTCCCAAAACCTTCTCTGGGGGACCCCAAGACTCAGAAGCCCTGAGTCTTACCACAAGAATACCTTCCCCACCTCTCTCCCCCCGATTTCCTCTTGGGCTACTAGGTTTCTGATGCAACCTCTTTAATCACTCAGACAGCGTGTCTCCTCTCTTCCAAAGAGCAAACCCACCGGAACAGAAAGATTCTATTCTCTTCCTTTTCTTCCGCCCTGGACACTAGGGCGTTAACCAGAGCAGTTTCCCTCCCATCTTCTTTCTTCCCACCGTTTCTGTGGGTAACTGACAAACTCAGGTCTGAAAGCACCTTTTACTAAAAAGAGAAGAATAGAATACAGTTCTTGTAACCTAGATGGTAGTCAGTGTTTTCATTTAGAATGAATTAACATAAAATTGTAAAAGCATTATCAAACAATTACAATTTAGTCCGTATAGCCATACCATAAGCTCCCGCGCTACACTTGCAGATCAGCAAACGATTTTAAGACTGTCTTTTGCTACTTATACTTAACTTGAATGAGATAGAGCTGGAGATAGAGGCCCTCTATGCTGAGGCGACAAGAAGCACTTCTCTGAGCTTGAAATCCGGGTTTCCTGATTGGTCCCCTTGTCAGGTGTTTGGTTCCCTTTGTTAACCCTTTACAGGTAAAAGAAACATTAACTCTTAGCTATCTTTTTATGACAGTTCCTCCTTTTGCAAGTCATGCAAAGGAGGCCAGCAGGAAGTGATGGCCTCTATAGGGCAACCTCCAAGGTCAGAGGAGGCCAAGCCACAAGCCTCCAAAAGGTGACACGCCTAACTCCTCTAGGTTCTCCAGACTGACACCAAGGCACTTTCTCCGTTAATGTCACCACCCTCTGTCATGTGAGGGTTGGAGTAATCCCAGGGATAGGCCAATAGCAGAAGAAGGAGCACCTTCCTGGACAGCAAGGGGAATCTGGGAAAAGGAAGTCAGTATGTTTTTACTCGGTTTTAAACCAGGGGCCTTTCATGTGTTAGGCAAATATAATAACCCCTACACTACAGAAACTCTCTTATAGTGCTCTGCCCCTCCCTTCAAATTCCATCCACTTGGCTGGCACTTGACTTGGCACACACCAATGGAAAAACCTAGAGAAAGTGGTGGCAGCCCTTTGATAGGTCAGCTGGTAGAGCAGAGGACTGGAACCAGTGCTCAGGAAGTCATCCTTACGTCGCCCTTATGACTCTTGCTTGAAGGAGAGCTTCTTTTTCTTCCCCTTGCTGACAAAGAGCAAGAGAAGAATGAAAGGTCAGGTGGGCCCACTCCATGCAGAAACCCATGCTGTCTTTTCCTGCTGCATAGCCCAAAATGAGGGACTCGTGGCAGTTAAAGGAACTGCTGCACTTTCAGAAAACAGCCCACTCCTGCACAAAGGAGGGGCGGAAGAGCATGCCTAAGCCTGGGATTGAATCAGGGACCTTGAGAACTTCAGTTTAGCACTCTCCCAACTGAGCTATTTCAACAGCTTCTGTATTGCTTTTTGGCCTATTGCTTTTCTGTCTGAAATGTTTTTGTCAGCTGTGGCACAGAGAAAGGACATCATTGTGAGCGGCCCATGAAGGCAAGATTAACTTTTGCCTTCCTTGCTCAGCTTTACTTGCTTCCTTGCCCTATTCCTGCCTTGGTTCCTGGGTTTCCTGGAGGCAACTGGGGCCCAGTGGAACAAGGAGGAAGTTGGGCAGCTAGACCCTAATGGCAAAAGTCCTGCCACTACTTGACACCCTACTCTCTTCTCCCAGCTTCACATATTGGTCACCAGGGATTTGGTGCCCAGAAACACAACAGAAGGCAATGGACAGAGCCACCCTCGCCTTGAAGCTCCGGCTCATTAAACCATATCTTCAAATGATGATGGCCAATGAGAGACCAACATCGCTTGCTAGTTTTAGCACTTGAAAATGCCATTGGCCAATCTTTGGATCTCTCTAATGCTGCACTTCAGTTCAGGAGGGCAAAGATGAGAAAAGTGACCTTTGAACTAAAGCACTAGGGTTAACATTCTAACGCTGTCTCTTATTTAATACTGTGTTGGTGACAGTTCGATTTCTAGATATTAGTATATTTCAGTTACTGTTAAAATTAAAAAGTTTCTATATGCTTAGAGGAAATGAATTTGTTTGGTCAGTGGACTTTCACCACATGCTTTCAAATTAAACATATGCTTAAGGGCTATCCTGAAGAGGGATGCTTTGCTTTTCCAACTCAGGATGCCAGTGAAGGTTTGGTGCAGAAGAAACAGACTGACAGGTTTCTGTTACTAGCATAGCTATCTATCCAGGTACTGGTATGCCTCCCCCTGAGCCCATAATATCAGAAAGAGTGACTTGCTGACCTTAGAGAGGGAGGGTGATCTGGAAGGCTTCCTAGGAGATAGGTTGCTATTACATAATTCAGTGGGTTGGGGAAAAGAGAGGGAGAGTAGTAGGAGAAGAGATTACAAAAACAAAACAAACCAGCCAGGGCATTATTTTTTCTATTTATTTAAATCAGGCATGAAATTTTAATCAGGTGGTGGTAATCAATTGTACTAAATAAGATATAAAATGTGACACACTGTGTAAGACATGGGTGGGCATAAAAAAAGAAAAGGGTCTAAATGAATTGATCTATGTTTTTAAACTTTATCACTGAAAGCTGCCCTCATAACTGATGGTAATGAGTACAGTGATTTTCCTGGTCAAGATCATTCTGTCAAAAGCCCTTGAGCATCTCTTATCTCTCAGGTGGCTTAGAAATGTAATCTGGTTAATCTGTTCTTGAAGGAAGTACAGAAGTGATACACCAAATGGAGACTTTCCTGGAAACAGTAATGCCTGTTACATGCTAATTATAGGCTGTGTTACATGCAGCGAACTCTGTAAACAAAGAGGGTTTATTACCTTGCAGAAACAGTTTTTACTTCTTGGTATGAAAAAAGTACTTTAAGCATGCGGATTCAGAGCCAGGCAACTTCATGATCTTTATGGAAAAGAATGTTGTAAAGGCACATTGTACTGAAAGTCTTAATATTTGCTTTACTTAGAGACCATGTTCACTATGCAAAAAAATGGAGAACAGCAATGCTTGCTTTAAATGATAGATGCCAGAGCTGTCATGTGAAATATCAAAGTCAATAAAATGGACTGAACTTGATTAAAGAGAAAGTATAAAATTAGTCAACAGCTAGTAAACCTTGTGCTTTCAGGTAATTGGAATTCTTTGTATACAAGAAAGATTATGGATAATAGGCCATATTCAACTTTCAGGTACACTGAGGCAGCTCCATTGACTTACTAGAATAAATATTTGTGGACATTTTTACAGTACCCACTTAGCTATAGTGGTAAGTGGTAGAGGCTCCTTGATGTAGGCTTTGCCTACTCCATTTTGAATCAGATCTTTTGTGATCTTCACATGTTGCTGGTTCTGTCCATAATTTTATCTGCTGCCTTTGCCCACTCACTTTCAGATATCATCATGCTCTCCTGGAGATGGTTTTATTAGTCACAGTTCTAGAAAAGGTCACAAAGGGAGCACTGATTCCCTCAAGCGTTTCCATTTTTTCTGGGCTTTGTGGGTTTGTGCTGGTGCTCAGAGTATCAGTTCTGTGAGAGTCAGCTGTTTCGGTTCACTGGAGTCATGAAAACATTTGCTTTAGTTTCAGTTAATCTAGTTTCACACTCCCTGTGTTTTGCTGAAAACTTTCAAAACAAAACATATTTGAAACTCTGTTTCACCCAATTTTGGGTTGAAATGACAAGTTCTGTGTAGTTTCAGCGTGAAGGTATAAAGCTTTGTGTGCCCTTAAACCCAGCCCAGGTTCACTTGAAAGATTTGCAGATTTTAGTAACATGGTAACTAAACCAGGCAAGTGTCATGTGGCTTTGTGATTCATTGCAAACATTATGCCCAGTCTGTCTGCTCAAACCTAAATCTGTTTCCTGCTTTTTCACCTGACCAGAATCTCATCCATGTAACTCTGTGACTTAGGTAGGTGCTTGACAATCATGAAGGCTTAAATGTGGCTGACTTGGCTGTCTCTGAGAGACATAGTGGCTCTTGAAGGCTCAGCCACTTAGAATTAAAAGATATATATAAAAAATAAATCTCTGAAACTTCCATTCAGTGCTTCCCCTCCACCACCTCAGTGAGGCCTGATTCAATGTCTTCAGATATGTAGATGCAGAATCTTGAACAGTTTATTTGAATCTAGATGCTCCCCCATTTCCTCTGGTAGGCTTGCACAGTCCAATCTTATATCCATGAGGATATTTGCTGGTGAGGGAAAAAAACTGACTGCAGTTCTATGTAGCTACTGCCGCAGACTGTAGAATGAAATATTTTTTGCTGAAGTTGCTCTGTAATGAGATCCTACATGATGGGCCGCCTGGAAGCTGTCAACAGTTGTGTGAGATGTCACAGGAGGATGCTGGACCTATTGTAAGTGAAAATTGCTCAATCCCTGGTTGTAAAGGATGCCATTGCTACAGGGCTGGCTCTGGCTTTTTTGCCACTCCAAGCAAAAAACAAATAAACAAACCTACCTGCAGGGTGGCCGGAGTGCCGAAGCAAAAAAAAAAAAAAAAAAAAGACAAACCCGTGGGGCAGCCGGAGTGGCAGATAAAAAAAACCCTTGCAGGCCAGCCTGAGTGCGAGTGCAGGGGGACTCCCGGCGCAGCAGATGTGCCCGGGCAGTGGGGAGGAGGGGGATGGAGCGGCGGGGGAGAGAGAAGAGGGGCAGCCAGGACTTCCGTCATGCTGCCTGCTAGGAGGGCTCCGCGCTGCTCTGGTCAGTGGGGAGGGAAGGACGTGGGTTGCCCTGCCAGGCTTGCTACAGACCTGGCACCAGCTGGGGCAGATGGAGGGCACAGGACACTCCCCTCCTTTGCGCCGTCGCCCCCTACAGGGCGGCTGAAGCGGCGAACGAAAAAGAAAAAAGAAAAAAACCTGCGGGGCGGCCAAAGCAGCAAAGCAAAAAAAAAAAAAGGATTCAAGGGAATGCTGCCCCTTAGAATTTGCCGCCCCAAGCAGGAGCTTGCTCGGCTGGTGCCTGGAGCTGTCCCTGCGTTGCTGTATAGTCACTCACAGAAGAAGAGAATTTTTCCAGTAGCAGCGGTGGAGATTTTTTTATCTCTTTCTGTCTTTCCTTGTCCTTTTTAAAAAAAATGCAGAGGGGATTTACTTTGTATCGTTAGGACTGCAGTTGGGCAAACTTAAAAGATCCCATATATTTTGGCCGACTCTGTTAAATAGTCACTCTCTTTCCTCATAGAAATGCTTTCCATGCAAACAAACAACGTACTGAGCGCTGGCAACATTCATTCAGTTAGACACACTGAAGATTTTCACCATATTGATTCCTTTCAGTCATGTGCACTCCAGGCAGCAATGCTATTGCAAAACTCAATCCCAGTCAAGACTGTGAACTTGGGTTTGGAGTAGCTAAAGTTCTGTTAAGGAGAAGAGCATGCAAAGGTAGAGTTACCAGATAGCAACTGTGAAAAAATGGGACGGGGGGTTGGGGGTAATAGGTGCCTATGTAAGAAAAAGTCCCAAAAAATGGGACTGGCCCTTTACAAATGGGACATCTGGTCACCCTATGCAAAGGTGAATGGGAAGCATTGGGTAGTGCCTGGCGCAATCAAGTTCTTACTTTGATACAGTAAATAGGCTCAGCTGGATGTTTAATGGGACACACTAGATGGCACGCTCAAGGAATTTATATGAAGGAGAATTATTTTTAGTTGTTATTTGTATCGTGGTGGCAGCCACATTCTCCAGTTAGGACCAAGACCCCTTGTGCTAGGCATTATAGGTACTCATAGGAAGATAGAGTCTTTCCCCCAAAGTTCTTGCAATCTAAATAGATAAGATAAACAAACATTGTCAAAGTGCTCAAGGTTAGGGTGACCATATTTCCCAAAGGAAAGTGGGACACAGCACTGGTCTGGCCTGAACTGTTAGCCTGAGCCATATCCCTCCCACCCCCACTGCCCTCCTGTGCATGGGGCTGGCCCATTCCCTGCCCTTCCTTCCTTCCCCTCCCCTGCACATGGGGCTGGCCCGTGCCCTGCCCCACTCCTGCCCCTGCACAGAGATGACCCAAGTTATTGGCACGAGATCTGCCTCCCTCATGCATAGGGCTCTCGTCCAAGCCCAGCCTGCTACCTGCATGGGGCTGGCATTGCGCCAAGCCTGAGCTCTGCTGCTCCTCTTCGCAAGTGGGACTGGCATCACTGCTGGCCCAGCCCTGTTTGCCCCTGCAGGACTGGCATCGCCGCTTGCCCCCTGCACATTCCTCTGTGCCCTGCTAGGGCTGCGCACCCGACTTTTTTGGCAAAAAAAGCATCAGTTGGCACTAGCAAGTGGCACAAATACCCACTTTTGCCAAAAAAGTCAGGATGGCCAGGACAGGGTGAAAAAAGGGACTCTCCCTGCCAAAACAGGACTTATGGTCACCCTATCTAAGGTATATGTTTGGTTTCCACCTGACCCTCTCCAGCACCCACAAAACATTTCAGTTCTGCTCAATCCCTATTGTTCATGTGCCTAAGCTAACCTGCTCCTCCTTTGCTTCCCAATGTGCCCTTCTTCCTCCCTGGCCATTCCACAACATAGATTTTTTGCGGGAGGGAACAGAGGGATAGCCAATCAGAGGGTACCTGTGTTAGTGAAAAATGTTTACACAGCTCATGTCTACAGGTCCCTGTCTAAAGTGGGACTGGTACAGCACCTGCTATTCTCTTCCTCTGTGGGGGTAGGAGAAGGCCAGTCTGGCCCAGGTTCCAAGAAGCCCTCATGGCTGATCCCTGCCCCAAGTGTTGATGTGGTTCCTGCCAAACTCTCTCTCCATGGGGGACAGGGGCTGCTCTGGCAGTTGCTATTCAGCAGGAATCCTTCACAGGAGGGAAAAATAGTGTATCAGAGTTTAGTTGGAACTAGAAGTAGATATTCTGGGTAAAGATCAGGACAGATAGGTCAGTAACATATTTGCCTCTTATGCATTAATTTGAAGAACTACTGCTAGCGAAATCCATTCTTTATTTAGCTATCAAGAAGGAATCTCAAATATTTATTGCCTCTGCCACCAGAGACTTTATCAATGGGTTGATGGATGAGGCAGGCTGCTAGCCAGACCTCACAATAATTCCACAGCCATCGTTGGAATAAAAGACGCAAAAGGGAAAAGAGTAACCCCAGAGAGACCAATAAAGTCTTAAAAGGTTTTTTGAATGTTTCTACCTAGAGGACACACATTCCTCCAGTGAAGAAAGTAAGGTTTGTCTCTTAATCCTTTGTGATTTACTGAGGGCAAGACAAAGTTTGTTTGTCAGACTTGTCACACAGATGAAGCTGACAAGGGCAGTGGAGTTATTTTAGGAAACAACGGGAAGGAAAGGCTAGGTACTGCATGGATTAATGTGATAACTCTTCGCCTCATGCTACCCTCTGAGAAATGCTGCCAGTAATAGTCACAAAGACATTAGTAAAGGAGGGAATGTATTTTGAGCATCACTATAGTTGTTGTTATTGATATGTAGTGTAACCCCTGTTAAACCCAGAGACTAGGAGCATTTAAATAAATGATGTTGAATAATAAAATTGCTATAGCTCCTTCCAAAGCATTTTCCTGCAGATAAACTGTATGTGGTTTGTATTTATCCCATCCTCCCCTGAAATGAAATAATCTCTAAGATGGGACACAGATGTGCTTTCACAATGAGCACCAACTCTATACCACAAATAAAGATGAAAATGTCACCTCCAGTCAAACTGTAGGGGAAATGTGCAGGACTTATGCCAAATGTAGCTACTCCTATTGGAATCTGGCCAAGACAGAAGGGCTAACACACCCATTTTTATGAAAAGTTCTATTGGCTCTTTAATGGGCAGATGTGGTCAGGGCCTTAATTTTAAGTCTGGCCTGGGCAGAAAGCCATCAACTCTCCGGCTACTCCAACTAGTACAGAATGCTGCAGTGTATCTCCTCTGCAGCATGGGCTAGTGCAAGCACAGCAAACCTGTCCTCTGCTCCTGACACTGGGTTCCCATCAAATATTGAGCCAAGTTCAAGGTCTCTGGCTTTATCTTCAAGGTGCTCAATGGACTTATCTAAGAACAGGAGTGGTGCCACGGTTTTTGCCACCATAGGCGGCAGTGCTCTTCCTCTGAGCATTTGGTGGTGGGAGGGGTCCTTCCACTCCGCGTCTTTGGCGCACTTCGGCAGCAGGTCCTGGAATGAGTGAAGGACGTGCCGCCGAATTTCCGCTGAAGACCCAGAGCGGAAGGACCTCCCAACCTCTGAATTTCTGCTGAGGGCGGCAAAATGCAATGCTGCAAATCCTGCCACCCTAAACAACTGCCTAGGGATGCCTAGTGAAAGTGCCGGCCCTGTCTAAGAAACCACCTAAAGCTCCAGAATGAAGACCATGGTTAACAATTCCTCTTCTCTGGCACAATGGAACTTTCTACAATAAAGGTGAAGCTTGGCTGAGCAGCAGATGGTGTTTTCTTGGGGGCTGGTCCAAGACTGTGGAACAAACTCCCCAAGGAACTAAGAACCATCACAAACCTCACCACTTTCCTGTCCAACTGCAAGGGACATTTCTTTGCCCTGCCTTCTCTAACACAAACACATAATGGAGTGTACATTTAAAAAAAAAAAAAGCTGAAAAATTCCTTTCAAAGCAAAACACCACACAAACACAATTCTCCCCTGGGAGAGGCTGAGAGAGAAAACTAATCACAAGTGACAGTTGCTAATCATGTCACGTAAAGTGTGAATGCGAATGGAATAAAAAGTAGATGGGCACTTCCAACAATCACAGTGCCCTATAGCAGAACTATAGGGTATAGACTCAGATGGAAGAATTCAGACATATCGGCACCACTCCTGGCAACACTGAGCTTTCATTGCAAGTTTCCCATCCCAGACTAGACCAGTTCTGGTCATATTTAGTTTGCAAGGTCTGACAAGATCACCACCAAAAGTGCAGATGAGTGAATAGGTCTTATAGTTCCACAAGGCAGCTCTCCCAAAGTCTAAGCTAGATTATACTGGCTCAAATAACCATCTAGCTAACAGAATCAGTTGAGGAGAAGACGGAAGGAAGGGATGTAAAGTATAAGAGTTGCAGTGCTTTTAAAGCTTTTACTATTCCTTTCCTTATATTAATGGGGCCAATGTTGAATCCAATGTGTTCTCAGTGAGGATGGGAGCTGGACTGAGCATGTGGTGTGTCCTCAGCAGCTACCAAATATAATACACACCATAATATGTAGGTGTGTCACTATGTTGCAAGGAAGATTGGATCTGGTATTTTGGTATGGACCTAACATCCCCAAACGTTGTAGATATTTGTACCTGGATCTGAACTTTGTTGTTTGGAGAGCCAAATTACATGTTTTAATTTCTGAGCTGCCACAGCTCCCATGAATTCACTGCCATCTTAATTTTGTCTGCATTTAGGTTGCTATTTCAAAGCCAACAAAAGGATTTAGACACATGGCTTTTAAGGGGAGTTGAATGTCAAAATCTCCTTATTGGCTTTGGAATCTCTGCATTATTATACCTGGGTTAGCTAGCTCCCAGCACTGAAAGGGGACAGGTGGAGGGGAAATCAGGACCCTGAGACTGACAGCCACCAGGAACAATGGGGAGAGGCCAATGCACCAGGTCAGCCTGATTGACAGGATGGGCAGGCTAATCAGGGAGTCAGGAGGCTGGGGGTCCTGTCCTCCACATGAGCTGGAATTGCCTGGGTCGGACAGAGTGGGGCTGGACTAAGGAGAGAGCTGGGACCCAAGCTGTGCTGGGAGCGGATTCACAGAAGCAGCCCACAGAGCAGACCTGCGCTGGGAGCAGAGCTGTAGCAACCAGAGCCAGAGGGACCAGAGAGGCAGCTCGGGGAGCTGGAGGCAGAGCAGCAGCCATGCTGAGGCAGAGTGGAGCTGGAGCTGAGGCTGAAGCAGTCTGGAGCCGGGTATGGTGAGCAGCTGAGGAGAGCCAGGGGGACCCTGGCCAGTGGGCCCAGCACCGGGAGACACCCTCAGCCAAGATGCCTGGCAGGCCAGACTTGGAGGGGGATTGTAATCCTGACAGGGTGGGGGCAATGCTGGAAGGAAATGTCCTGCCACCTAGGGCCTGAGAGCATGTGGCCACCGCCAGAGCAAGTGTCCGACCAACAGCATCCCTGCAGCACAGCTAGGGCCTGAGAAGGAGGCCTGGGATGTGTGAGGAACAATCTGAACTTCCCTTACATCCCAGAGATGTTGTGATGCCCCATGCCACAGAGTGGGGTGACGTGTTTTCTTTTAACCTTTCCCATTTTTTAAAACTGATTGCTGTTTAATAAATTGTATTTGCTTTGAACTGTATGTAATGATCAGTAGGGCAGGGAAGCATCCAGTGCAGAGAGAGCACCCCGAAGTGGGGACGCCCTAGCTCCTGCCCTAAGTGACCACAACAAGATTGGGGGTTGAGCCCCCCAGGTATCCTGGGCCCAGCTTTGTTGGGGTTACGAGGACTCTACAGCATGGGAGTGTGAAAGGGGAAGCCCTTGAGGTCAGGCAGGCCTCTGGGTAAAGGAAGTGGGAGCGAGGATTCAGATCCTTGTGCTAACCCGTTTCACTGGGATAGTGTCTAAGCCAGGAAAGTTCCTCACAGTAGTGGGACCATTCCCCTGCTTACACTATGATCTCACTTCCAGGCTTGTACAAGCTTCTTATTTTTTGTTAATTATTTTTGGAATTTTAAATTGTTTCCTGTAGTCTTCAAGGCCAGGAGAAACTGATGGCAACTATTCGAAATGCGTGGTCTCAGGATGACTGCATCTCAAACAACTTTGAGGATTTTGCAGGCTGGAAAGGCAGGGATCTTTGCCTAAAACAACTTATCAAATGCCACTCTATGATGCCAATGGGGAATGCCCCATTCTGACTCACCAAAAAACTCCTGCAAGCAGTTCTGAGGAGGACGAACCAGCCAGGCTATCACCTTCATACCCTTAAGGAAAAGAAGAAATCTGATTGGTCTGCCTTCTTTCCTCTGACCATGTGATAACACCTTGTTTGACAAGAAGGCCTATGCTTCCTCCATTATCCCAATTGGTCACTGAGGGGTTAGAATCCAGCAAGGCCCAGCATCTAATATTTGACATCCTTCTCCCACCTGCAAATCTGACACTGTTAAAAACTGAGCAGAGAAAATGACTGGCTGATCTTTTCATCCACATACCAGCTTCCTGGAGCTGAATACAGGGCAGACATTTCAGATTTCAATGGGGCAGGCAACTTTCAGTGGGAGTGCAGGGGGAGCTCAGGGCCCTGGAAGCTCTTAAAGTGATTTTTACATTTTATCCTTCAAAAAAATCCATTTTGGGAGCCTTCATTTGGTTATTTCCTATATTTAGAACAATTTGTATTGGTTTACTACAACAAAATTACCAACACAAGACAGACTGGCAAGAACTCGACACCTGTGGCATGCAGACCCACTACAAAATGAAACCTAAATTTTTGGGCTGTCAAGCGATTAAAAAAATTAATCACAATTAATTGTGTTGTTAAACAATAACGGAATGCCATTTTAAAAAATATTTTTGGATGTTTTCTTCATTTTCAAATATATTGATTTCAATTACAACACATAATACAAAGTGTATAGTGCTCACTTTATTTTTGATTACAAATATTTGCACTGTAAAAAACAAAAGAAATAGGATTTTTCTGAAATGTTTGGTTCACCTAATACAAGTGCTGTAGTGCAGTCTCTTTATCATGAAAGGTACAAATGTAGAGTTATGTACAAAAAACAAATGCACTGAAAAATAAAACAATGTAAAACTTTAGAGCCTACAAGTCCACTCAGTCCTACTTCAGCCAGTCGCTCAGATTATCAAATTTGATTACAATTTCCAGGAGATAATGCTGCCCGCTTCTTGTTTACAATTTCACCTGAAAGTGAGAACAGGCATTTGCATGGCACTGTTGCAGCCAGTGTTGCAAGTTACTTACGTGCCAAATGCGCTAAAGATTCATATGTCCCTTCATACTTCAACCACCATTCCATAGGACACGTGTCCATGCTGATGATGGGTTCTGCTTGATAATGATCCAAAGCAGTGTGAACCGATGCATGTTCATTTTAATCATCTGTGTCAGATGCCACCAGCAGAAAGCTGATTTTCTCTTTTGGTGGTTCGGGTTCTATAGTTTCCGCATCTGAGTGTTGCTCTTTTAAGACTTCTGAAAGCATGTGCCACTCAGATTTTGGATGGCACTTCAGATTCTCAAACCTTGGTTCGAGTGCTGTAGCTATTTTTAGAAATCTCACATTAGTATCTTCTTTGCATTTTGCCAAATCTGCAGTGAAAGTGTTCTTAAAATGAACATATGCTGGGTCATCATCTGAGATGTCTATAACATGAAATATATGGCAGAATGCAGGTAAAACAGAGCCAAAGACATACAGTTCTCCCCCAAGGAATTCAGTCACAAATTTAATTAACACATTATTTTTTAACGAGCATCATCAGCATGGAAGCATGTCCTCTGGAATGGTGGCCGAAGCATGAAGAGGCATACGAAAGTTTAGCCTATCTGGCACGTAAATACTTTAGAATGCCGGCTACAAAAGTGCCATGCGAATACCTGTTCTCACTTTCAGGTGTCATTGTAAATAAGAAGCAGGCAGCATCATCTCCTGTAAATGTAAACAAACTTGTTCGTCTTAGCAATTGGCTGAACAAGAAGTAGGACTGATTGGACTTGTAGGCTCTAAAGTTTTACATTGTTTTCTTTTTGAATGCAGGGATTTTTTGAAAAATAATATGCATTTGTAAGTTACACTTTCAGGATAAAGAGATTGCACAATAGTACTTGTATGAGGTTAATTGAAAAATACAACTTCTTTTGTTTGTCATTTTTACAGTGCAAATATTTGTAATAACAATAATAGTATAAAGTGAGCACTGTACACTTTGTATTCTGTGTTGCAATAGAAATCAATATATTTGAAAATGTAGAAAAATGTCCAAAAATATTTAATACATTTCAATTGACATTCTATTGTTTAACAGTGTGATTAATCGCGATTAATTTTTTTGAGTTAATCGCATGAGTTAACTGCGATTAATTGACAGCCCTACTAAATTTTTAAGCTTATAAAAACAGAGTTCAGAACACACAGGACACAAATCCAATACAATATTATTGACCCTACAACCTTGATGTATCAATTTTTTAGCTTTTACACAAGTAGAAGTGCAGTCACATGGCATGATACATTGCTACTATTTTTACAAAATCTACCTTCCACCTTCCTCTGTGACACTCTGTAACTCAAAGTAGCACCCTGAAACCCCATATGCACCACTGTTGTATAAGTATGATATGTTTTGTACAAAGTATACCTTGTGAGGTATCATTTTAGAAGTCTTGATCTGTTAAACATTAATATCTGTTGGATTGTATGTGCTGTCATTATATGTGCAGTTATGAAATATTGCTATATGTGTTACTGAAATATGTTGTTAGATGCCCACAGTCAACCTTTCAATTGCAACAAAGGACCAGCCAGGCATGTTCTGATGGCCCATTAAAGGGTATCCACTCTCCCACTGGCCATTCCAGAGACTTTTCAGAGAGATCACATATGCAATGGAAATTGCTTGACCAATGGGGGCTGCCTGGTCCCCACATCACAGCAAAGACCTTTCCAGCAAACTAGAAGAAAATATAAAAGAGGAGAAGTGACATCATCACTTGGCCCCACATTCTCCTCCCCCAACTCAACACCTGGAAGAATGTCTGGAGGACAAAGATTTTGAACTGGGGATGGTGGTCCCAGGCTGGAGGGCAGTCCCAATCTGTGTTTTGATCCTGCTTGTACCATCTGTCAGGATGAGAAAAACTATTTGGTTCAACTCTTGCTTAGACTAAAAGTTTAGGATTTAGAAAGCATATTTAGTTTTTATTTTCTTAAGGTAATGATCTCTGACCTTTATGCCTACCACTTATAATCACTTAAAATCTATCTTTCTGTAGTTAGTAAACTTGTTTGATATTTTCCCTAAAACTGTGTGTTTTGGTTGAAGTGCTCAGGAAATCTCAGCTCAGTTTACAAAGGCTAGTGTGTGTCCATTCTACATTGAGGGAGTTGCGAGCTACTTAATGAATTTGCATGGCCCAAGGGGGACTTGAGCAGTACAGTCCTGGGGTGTAAAGCTGGGGAGCTGGGTGGGAATTGGCTGGAGCCTCCCTGTTGATGGTTCGTGAGTGGTTCTGAGATCATTCATGGAGCACAGCTGTGGATGTCTGTGTAAGTGTAGTACTTGCTTGTAGCTTGACATCAGCACCACAGTATGAGAGACAACACAGGTTGGTGGGAGGGAGGGCTTAGTGGTCCCATAGTCCAGGTTGCACCTCGGGGACCCCATCCCACCCACTACCCATAATTCCCCATTATGAGGCATGAACAACATTTACTGCAGGCTGCGGTGTGATCCCTGGTTACTTCAAGTCCAAAAATAATTCCAGGTGGTTTCATGACTTTCCTCATTCTAATTTAAAATATTAACTACGTTGGAGCTGGAATATTTTCTACAGGAAACAACTAAGTGTGATGCTGCTTGAAGGGGAAAATATAAAAGTAGATAAAAGCAAGAAACTTCTGATATCAGCTATAGTAGGGGATAACATCTTGGCCAAATAATCAATGATTTTGTTGACATCCAACTGTGCAGCTTCACACTCAGAGGCCAAGAGCACCAATTTGCTTAAGTGTCCTTCTGCCATTGTGGATCTTAAGCAGTCTTTGACTCTCTGTAGCACAGAAAAGTATCTCTCATTTGATGCTGGAGTAAGGGGGAGACTCAAGACAACATTGGCAATTGGCAACACAGACTGATAACCCCATGATAATTTGTTCAGGACATTCTAGAATTTGATGTCAAGTTTTGTGGTGCAAAGTGCATTTTGGCAGCTTCAGTTTCTACCTCAAGATTGTGAAAATGGGTGCCTATTGATGAATAGCGATCTGCAATTATCTTTAATTTGTTATAATCAAGAAAACTGCCACTGTTTGGATTACAGGCACTTAGTGTAGAAAGCAAACCAGACTTGGAGGTGTCTGTTAAGCTCAGCAAGAATTCTATGCAGCAAAGATAGTAAAAAATCAGTTTTTATATATTCTTGGCTGCTCTTGGGAACAGGATGTGCCTATGACTGACTCAGTGAGCCTGAAACAAGGAACTGCACTAGCTTAGAGGATATTTTTGTTTGTTCTTTGTGATCTTGCTGTGTTTGCATTGCTTAGGTCAACCTTTGCTACTGCCTGAGAATGGCAATTTCAAGTTCCGTTGTCATATCTTCAGCTTCATTACATAGCTGCTTCCATTTGCTTTCAGATGATCTCATTTCTTGGAGAGCAGCAATACTGCTTGCTACTAGTTCTAGGGCACAAGATAAAGTCAGATTTTCATATTTGCAGGACTTCTGAAGCATAATTCAAAATCTCACATACTTTTTCCAAGATGAAGAGCCTCAGCAAACTGGAATAGCTCTGCAATCTTTCAAAGAGGCCATTTGCAGTGCTAGTTGATGCTCTATCAGCTGTCTGAATTGAATTAGCTTCCAGTGTTCTCACTACAGTGTCATATCTTGCATGCAATTTTCCGAGGGACTCATACTGGCAAGACCAACGAGTTTCACATAATCAACCAAGCTCAAGTACCTTCTGGTCAAGCTCTTGCTAAGCTTTAACAGCTCATGGCACTTGTAACTATTTCTGAGTAAGATGTAGAGCTCCTAATCAAAGGTAAAGACTTCCTGACACTGGGTAATGCTAGAACTTGTGTCTGCAGTAACAAGATTAAGCCTGTAAGCATGATGTGCACATAGATGAAATGTGTAATTTTTCTCAAATTCAATCTTGGACTCCTTGTAAATGCCCACTCAGGACAAAAGCTGCCTCATAACACGGGGCAACCATGTAACTGATATCAAGCTTCAAACACTGTAGTTCTTGAATAATCAGGCTAGAAACAGATTCAGCAGTTAAGTTTTCCATGTGGACGCACTCCGGAGCTCTTTCCTAAATGATTCATTTTCGATGGTAGCACATTAGGGGATACAGCTATTTTTTTTTAAGCATCTTTAGCTTAGTCAACAAGGACAGAAAAATACTTGGCTTGTTTGACCTCTTCAGCAATGCTTTCCCTCAGGACTTCTGCAACAGAATGTATTACATCAATCTGGAATTCATGAGATGTATAACGTCCAAAGCTACTCACATCTCAAATCGATTGAAACGGCTGGGTTGAGTAGAAACAACCAGCTCCAAAATTTCAATGTAATTTCCTTTTTTGCTGAAGTTCTGTGTTTCATCATGGTCCCCAACTGCAATGTCTTGTACAGAGTATGGATACCATTAAAAGTATTTCAACATGCTGTTGATTTTCAGTCATGGCAGTACAATGACTGGAAATGAGCATGTGCACAACACATGGCAAACAATTGGTTTCAAGTTTTCTTGTACTCTTGCCATGCAAGGGATGCTGTATTATGCCTGGAACTAAGTACACGTTGTTTTAATAAACGTTGACAATCTTCCCATTTCTTAAAATCACTCTCAATGAATGTTCAGTTGCCAATCTGTTCTCCTGGTCTAACTGTGCTTTGAGTAGCAAAGTGACGACATGGAAAACAAACAAACAAAACCCCAACAAATGAAAGCCAGCTCTAGCTGAAACACAGACCGTTTGTAAGAGGATATAAATTCTATTTAATCTGTATCGGTTGATCACCTTTGCACAATGAAATATCTACAGCTGTCATTATTCCCATTATGAGCAGGTAACAACTGGGTCTACAACCACCTTCTGGTGATATCAGGGCACACAGGGCTTCTGGAGGTACGCACGTGGTGGCCATTGATGATGTATTGTCATTTACTATGTTTTCAGTGTTGATGGCAGGACACTGTTACTTGCAGAAGCTTTTCCACAATTCCTTTTCAAGGATGGCTCTTCAGCTTTCACAGTTTTCATTTGCAGGGGCCTTTTGTTTAAAAAAATGATAAAATATTTTTCAATGGTGGTACAAGCTTCACTGTATGCTGCAAAGAATAAAGTTAATATGAGCATAATATGTACCCAAAACCCTACAAATCATACAACATACATTATAATTATAGCACATATTTGTTGCCTGGTTTAAAAATTTCTCCTAAAACAGGACCTGATGCAGTATTTATTTTTGTTTTTTATTAGATTGCACATACCATTCAAATTAGATGCACAAAGAATTTCCTGAAGTGGAAGTTTTGTACCACTTATTTCTAAACCAAACAATATCACTCTCAACTGACCAATACCATTCTCTACCCAATGTCCAACTTTCAACCAGCCTCACGATCCACAAATCTTCATCACACCAGAGCCTGTAGGCAATCTGCAGCTTGCCTAAAATTAAGCAAAAAGGGCACTATTTCAGATTTTGGGGGGGGGCAACTTTAACTGTAATTCCAAGAGCTACTTAGGCACCTGGAAACCCTAGTGTTTTTTGCAGATAATTTAGAAATTAGCTGATAAGAGCACTGGATCTAAGTCCCATATATATGAGACCTAATGAGAGGGGATATATGAAACGTATGAGGGGACTGTGGATGGACAAAAGACCTACATCCACACTTACTGAGAAACAGCTAGTTACCCAACGCTTCAACATAGTAAAGAGGAATACTGCATATGAAGTGATGGCTGAGGAGCTGGGAACCTAAGGAAGTCGACCCATACCTAGGACTACAGCGGAATATAGATAACAGTGCCTGGAAACTGTGACAGCCATCGTTCTCTGAGTGCTCTGCCTTCCTCTCTAGGAAGTCGAAAGAGCGAGGGAGACGATTGCTCGTGATGCCAAGAGACATGACCCCGGGAAGAACCGGAAGCCTTCCTTCACAAAAATCCGTTGTCCGAGTCTCCTACCCAAGCCAACACCCAGAAGGACGATACCAGGAAAAGAGCGCCTTGACGGCAAAGGCCAGACGAAACCCGGGAACAGTCCAGGAGACACATTAAAGGGCCCAGAGGCAAGAAGATGACTGGGCAATGGGCCTGAGCAGGGCACAGACAGAGAAACCAAGCAGAAGGAGGCCAAGGGCAAGACAACCCCATGGGAACCATCGACCAGATTAGCTGAGGTGGCTTTGGCACAGCGAAATCCCAGTGCGGAAAGCTGGACTAAAAGACAGCACTGGGGAGGGGCACTGATTGCAAGCAGCTGCAAGGAACAGCACTGAGCCACAATGGCATGGAAGCAGGGGGCACCACACTAGAGAGGACCCAAGGGCAGACCTGGGCAAGATGAGCCTTCAAGACAGCAACACAATGAGGGCAGGAGTTACAGCAGGCGAGGAAACAGCATTACAACTGAACGCAAACAACCAAGTGGCGTGCAGTGGTACAGGAACACTGCACACAGCGATGGCTAGACCCCCCAGAGACAAGGATGGAGATCACAAGAAGTTGTGGAGAATAGCAGGCTAAGATTGTGGGACTCAATCCGATGACAGGAAGGACTGCCATCAACTCAGACATCTGTCCGGAAAACAAAAGCAGAAACAGAGCCGCTGCAGGTTGATAGGATAGAGCATGCAGTGACGCAACATTCAGAGAAGCGAATGATCGAGAACTGGAGAAGTACCAGGGCCTGAAACAGAACTAAGAGGATGGAAATGAACCAAAGTGTGCCCCAGTGTAGAGCAGGCCGCGGGCCCCCTGGAAAAACTGGCCCCCCTAAAGCCTGGGGAGGCGGTCCAACACACCTCCCAGGAAAACAGTCAGAGCTCTTC